>NC_067132.1:14304022-14634522 GCF_021347895.1 Acanthochromis polyacanthus
GCAGACAGATACTGTATGAAATAAATAGATCTACCAACACACATTTGTCCGTGCGCATATTTAGCTTCACATATTCTCCACAATATTTGATCACAACAGGCCTCACACTTATTAATTACTATGCGGGAATCAGCTGTAATTGCTTTAGTTGAGACAAGCAGCAGTTATGGATTGAATTATCCAAATTCAGCTGGGTATTGCTTACTGGCTCTTCAAATTTCAGACCTTTTCTTTTTTTTTTGTCTCGCGCAAATGACTTTTGCCACGAGGCGTTTCGAGAAACTAGCTCTACCTGTTTAAGATCAAATGAAGAATTATAATTTTTTTTGTATTTAAAATTGCAAATTGCATGCAGCTATCAGTGCAAACAAACGAGCAAACAATGGGAGTTTCTTTAACACTCACAATTCCATTACACAGAAAGACATAATTACAGGCCTTTTCCGTCCTCCTCATCTTACACTAATAAAGCGCACAAATATCCACCATTGTCCCACGTACAACTATTTCTAATGCGTTTGTTTCACCCTCCAAAACCTGTTTTCATTCAAGCAAACCCCGATAAATTTATTAAACGACATTAGCATTAATGACACACGCGAGGGGCTTCCTTTTCTCCCCCCCCTCCCCTGCGCTAATACCAATGAATGCCTGCTTTAATACGATTGTTTTCCCCCCCTTAAAGTGACTATTTATGCTATTCCCACCTCACATCCACCATAGCAGGAGCAGCCGGGTAGTCTCTCCCCTTTATGAGTGAGCTATTGTGCCTGAGGACAGGATCCCACACACAATCTGAGGACTGAGCCAACAAAAACAGGGCCTGACAGACAATGCCTCGCTTCACCTGCTCCAGCACTGTGCATCGCAATTATGCCAAGGACATGTACAGTTAGGCTTCATTCACCCCTCCTGCAACAACAAACTGCCTCAGAATTAAACCAAGGGGCCCGAAAAAAAAAATCATGCAGATAATAAATACGGCTGCTGGGGTAGAAAAAGAAGAAGAGGGAGGAGGAGGAAGAAGAGAGGAGGTCGACTTGTATCTGCCAGTGTTACAATATTTCCAACTGCATGCTTACCAGACAGTGAAATAGGGGGAAAGCAAGAAACAATACAAGATGCATACATCACCAGACGAGCTGTAGAGGTGCACACGCCATCAATACACAATCAAACTCAACTCAAATGTTATGCAACGGCCTGGCAGTGGAAATAAAAAAAAAAGCAAAGGCCAACGTCAGATTTGCTGCTACAGCCAGCCTTGATGGCCACATTTACAGAGCCAGTCAGCCAAACACAACGAAAAGCAGGGGAAAGAGCATAAACGACGAGATGGGGAGAAGGAGATTCGTTATGAAAGTGTTATGATTAGATCATGGAATATACATTTAAAAAAAAAAAAAGAAAAGAAAAAAGCATCCTGCACACTGAGCTGTGATTGTTCATTGATTACACTGAGAGGCAAACAACAGAACAAATATTTGATGCATGTCTTTGAATAAGACTCCAGCGCAGAATAAACGGGGGGGGGGGGGGGGGGGGGGGGAGCCAAATATAGCCTATAACAACCAAACATCGCACACCAGGTCTATATACATCTCAGAGGGTTTTAGCTGGAGGGGTGGCGCTGCACACTTCAAACGCGAATCTATCCATTGTTGTGAGCCATTTGGCCTGCATAAGATCCTGTGCTCTGAACTAGGGAGTTTAAAGTAAGATTTTTTTTTTTTATTATACTTGAGGGAAACAATGAGTTCAGCTGCTTATTGCAAGGAGCAATCGTCAGGGGAGACTTAAACTCAATTACTGTAGCCGTTCAGAATGGGAAAAAATACCAAAGACAAAAAAAGAAAAAATACAGAAAAAGAAAAAACACCCGGGTGTATCAAGCAGTGAATAAAAAATTAAAGATATGAATAAAATCGAGATGAAGCGTATCAAATATTTATTTTTTTCTGGGCAACAAAGGACTATAATACATTGACAGGCATAGGAACTATTGCCAGCACATGTCTATACAATACAGCTAAAACCGCCTCCAATTTTGGACATTATCGGACATAACAAGATATCAGGTGGTCCCAAAAAATGTTTTTGAATGTCTTCGAACATTGAAAAAAAGACAATATTCCATTTATTGCTTTTATGGTGCTTCAAGGAGAGAACAAGAGGTGAAACGTATTCTGATTGGCACAACACATAAAAGCTTGTATAAAAACGAAAATAGAAACACAACGAAAGAAAAAAAAAACATTTCTCCTCGGGGTCTCACTTATGCTCTGTCTCAAATAAAAAAAAACTGAAAAAGGATGATATATAGAGAGAGAAATGGAAGTTTATTTCTATTAAATTTGTTCACTTGCTTCAATGTCGCCTCAACATGCTACAAGAGGGCTGAATTGAAATATCCCAGAGAAATAAAATACCCCAAACTTCTGTTTTCTAAGAACCATAAAATCACATGAAGAACTAACCGAATATTCAAACCCACTAAAACAGGAGGCACCAGATAAATAAAAAAAAGAAGTTTCAACAGACGCACCATATTTACAATTCCCATTAAATTACACATAAATAAATATATACATACATGAACACTGATTCCCTTATATAACCGCGAATCGTGTTGAAATTCAAAAAGTTCAAGTTGGTCGCTTGGAGAAGAGTGAGAGAGTCTACAACTGAAGTCATGACATGGAGATCTGTGGGATTTCTCTTTGTTTTTCAAGTTTTTTATTCACAATACTGATAAGAATTCATCCTTTTTTTTAAGCTTCGTTTTCGTCACAATCGTAAAATTGAGATATAGAGGGGTCGCTGGATTTCAGTCCATTCGTTGCAGCTCATAAAAAATAAGGGGAGTACATAAAAAGTCCTCTGGGTGAGGCAATACACCTTTTTCCTCGCCCTGGAGCTGTTCCTCTGCAGCTTTTTTTCTCTTTTCTTTCTTTTTTTTTCTTTTTTAAATAACGTTTCGTATGGTTCAGGTGTTTGGAAGAAGAAGAAGAAGAAGAAGATTCTTGCGTCGTTTTCCCCTTGAATCCAAAGTGGGATGTAGAAACAAAACATGTAAAACCGCGCAAGATCGGGGAAGTGGCACGTTTAACTTTATCAATAATATTTATAAGGTATTTATAATATTTATATTGGATGGGTGGGGGCCGGGGCGAGGCGGAGGGCTGTGGGTGGGTGCAGAAGGAGGCCCTGGGGTCTGGCCCTCGGTGAAGGTGGGATGGAAACATCACTTTCTGTGCTTCTCGTCTTTGTCTCCGCCTTTAGTGCCGTTATCTGAGTGACTGTTAGGGTTGTTGTTGAGGTACATTTTGTCCATGGCTTTGATAGCCTCGGTCAGATAGTTCTGCAGGGCTGTGACGGCCGCGCACAGTGCCGGGGTCCCGAAACCGTGCGAGATTAGACTGAAGTGGGTCAAACAGCTCTGGATCCCCGGTTCAAGAATGGGCTGCGGCCGTGAGTTTCCCAGCGGCGAGCGGTCCTGGGACAGCAGGTCTGTGAACTCTTTGCAGACTTGCCTGAAAACACACAGAGAGAGAGCGGGTGTTAATGGCCAAGTCTGAAAATCCCTGCATGCATTTTAAGGTCCTGATAAAAATAAATCAAAGTGGACATGCTGCAAAAATAAGCAGCCCTGCGGGAGGGCAGCTTGTAAATTAGGATTTTGCTTAAAGCTTAGAGTAACGAGAAAAAAAAAAACAGGTGACACATACGATTCCTATATATATATATATATATATATATATATATATATATATATATATATAAGTCTTCATAAATAAAGATTCAAAACTTTATTCTTTGTTCCAAAAATCAACACATGGATAAGATGTCCTGAAGCTACTAACAGGTGGAAATTAATCTGTCACCTCTCGCCACATTTTATTTCATTTTCTACTTTTTCGTTAACTTTTTTCTTACATAAATAAATAAATAATAAACACATTGATTTAAACAGGACTGTAAAATACATGTTTGCACTGTCAACTGTCGTTTTTTTTTATTTAAAAAGATCCATGACTCCATGCTTTTATCAATTTACCTTCATAACTCACATCTAAAAATCTAAACATTAATTCAATTTTTTATTTATTTATTTATAAAAAGCATTAAAATGTGAGGCTTACTCTGCATCTCCTGGTGCTGTATCTTCACAGCACTACAAAGCCTGTAATGAGCGGTTATGGCTGACAGCTGTTTGATTATAGCAGCCCATCATCAATATTAAACGCTGGCCTCCATGCCTGGTAAGGAATGCCCATGTTTTAGTTAATGCATAGTAAACAGCAGTGGTAGCGCTGGATGAGAACCAGCCATGTGTCAGTGTCACTGAAATCATCCGGTAAACAAAAAAAAACAAAAAAAGAAAGAAAAAAGACGCTGCTGTGCCAGTGGCCGGTGGAGAGGCCCAGTGATCCACCGTTTAACTGCACTGTAAGCTCTGCAATTATAATTTACAATATCATACCGAAGCACCTGTTTTAATAAAAAAAAAGGAAAATGAGCGTCTGAAATGAAATGATGAAATTCATAATTTTAAAAAAAAAACTTTTATTGTTTATTCATTATTATTATAATTATTATCCAGTAATGTCACGAGACTGATGTGGACATGGAGCAGTGGAGACGAGATATTTTATGACTGACATGAAACACAATTTTATTTTTTTTAAATAAAAAATCTGAACATATCCAACTTGTGCAAAGTGCAAAAGCTGCATTTTAATAAAGTTATCTGAGCGTGTGCAAACAGATACACACACACACACACACACACACACACACACACACACATATATACACACACACACACACACACACACACACACACACACATATACACACACACGTTGGCACAGACTGGGATGCATTTGGTGTGACACAGTGAAACGTGATAATAGCACTTACTTCGTGGCCAATAGCATGTTTTTTCTTTGGACTTGTTCGTTTGGGTCGGAATGCTGACGGTTTACATATTCAGCTACTGCCTTGGCTGGAAACTCGGTCTCGCATACATAACCAAAATCCCTGGCAAGATGCACCGCTTCGCCTGAGAAAGAAAGAAAGAAAGAAAGAAAGAAAGAAAGAAAGAAAGAAAGAAAGAAAGAAAGGGGGGGGGGGGTGAGGTTGAATATGTTTGCTTATTAAATATGGTTCCATCAAATACAGAGAGGTTGACACCCCCCCTGCCTGGACTAACTCTTGATCCATGTGATCTGCGTCCACTCTGTTTATGCGCTCAGGCAGCAGCAGGGTTATGGCACCTGTACATTCCCAACAACACTAATGGTGATGATACAACAATAATAGCCTGGAAATGACAATAAAACCGCCATGCGAGCTGCCAATACACCCCCTCCTTCCCTTCATACCGTGAGAAAGCTTAAATATGGAGGAGAAACTATAAGTGGATATGAAATATAGACCGAGCGTCATGCTTAACACCATGTCATTGATTACCAATGCCTGCACATTATTGAAAGTCCAGCAGATCACACAGGCATGGGGAAGCAATTTTAAAGGGCTATACCTAAATCTCACTTTGCCTTTACATACTTCAGCTCTGAGAATTACAGGTTTCAAGCCGTCCGAGTCTGAGCTCGCCTCTCTCGTTGGTTGAATTTTTCTTTCTTCCTCTCCAAGTCTTTGGTTTTAATTTCCTGAAGCAGTTGAGTTTTTTTTTTTTTTTTACTGCGGGGCTTCCTGCCCATAAGCCTCTGCTCCGGAAGAACGCATGCGCCAATTAGCATCAAAGCTCAAGTCCAGTAAACTATTTTCCATAAAATGGAGCGGATCATAAACAATGACAGCACACAAAACGCACTGTCCCTTCACTAAATAACCGGCTGCTTCGGCTCCCCCTTCCTTCTTTCATCCATCCACCCATCCTCCCCTCCTCTACCACGTGCCACCACCCCCTTATTACCCACAATCAAACATTTCTCCAGGCTCATTACAATACATGACCAAATTTCTACGAAACACAATGAATATTGCATTCGGCCCCCTCGTCTGCAATAATGATTAACGGGGACCAATGAACCATCGCAGGCTTTCACCTTTGGAAACCAGCAGCACACCAAATACCACTGCACTGAATAATAAGGTTCAACTCAAGCAAAATGGATTTATCCAGTCGCGTAAAAGGCATCTTTCCTGCGCGCAATAATTGACTAATTTATTCCTTAATAGGCCCAAAACATATAGCTCCCCATAGGTCAGCGCCACGCCATGTGCATGCAATAAAAAAATCTTCAGTGGGAACCAAAGCACAAGAAGCTATTAGCAAAAGAATTAAGTCACCATTAAAAAATAAAAAATGTAAAAAATAAAAAAGCAGCCCTGCACTGCTACATGGCGACTGTATCTGAAACAATGCAGGGTTAATAAATCAATCGACTTCTCATCCATGAGGTGAAACAGCTCAGCGGTGTCCAATAAACAAGCAGCACTCAATAATTAACTGGACTTCAACACAAATTAATCCAGTGTATAAACTAGGCCAGCCGTGGACCTGCAAGTGTGCTCCTGAAAGCGAAGGCCAACGCTGCAAAGCCACTAGAATTACCAGCACTATTCTCTCTCTATGTGTGTATGTGTGTCTCTTTCTACACACACACACACACACACACACACACACACACACACACACACACACACACACACACACACACACACACACACACACACACACACACACCCTTCATGCTTTATTACTTGCGAGGCAAAGTCGGTCCACATTACACGGATGAGCGCATATGCTGATTTCCAACACAGAGAAAGAAAGAGAGAGAGGAGAAGAAGAAGAAGAAGAAGAGAGAGAGGGGGGGGGATCCAGTTTGCGAGCACCTGATATCGCGGGAGCAACAAGAGTGGGAACGTGATTTACGGCGGACGACTTACCTTCGACTAGTGACGTCAGCAAGGTGACGTTGGCTGCCTTGCGTCTGCCTGCAGGTAGATTCAAGCCGATTTTATCCAACTTCTCCCTTAAGGATCTGCCTCCGTTCTTGGATTTGGCCCTGTGACAGTAAAACAAAGGCAGAAATTTATTGCAGGGATGCTCATGTGGAGGAATTTCTGTGCAATCTGCAAAGAGGAACACTTTCTTTTTGAATAAACATGCCAGTATCTGAAATTTATGATAGAGCAGTGGTGAATTTAAAAGCTAAATTGCGATTTGTGCGCAATGGACGAGGGGGGTAAAAAGTCATTTATGCTGAAAGATGGTTCAGCTCTTTTTTGCTGATTAGAAGATGAGTGGGCCGGATTTAAATTTGGAGGTAAACTTCACCCTCCTCCACATCTCTGACACGAACAATAAATACCACGAAAAGAGCTCTTCTTTTTTTTATTTCAGCAGCAGACAAATACTGTACAAACTGAATAAATAAAGTCCTACTTAATAGGCAGCGCTATTACTGGCTGTGTGTCTGCAGCACTTCAGTAGACAGTTCACTGGAGACCAATGTTTTCATGTGTAATGCCTTCACTGGGCCTATAGAGCTGGGCTTGAAACAGACTAGGCCTACATTAATTTGAGAGAGAGAGAAAGAGAGAGAGCTCCAGTGCGCAAGGGAAGTTAATATGGAATTTAACAGACCCCTCCTGCTTTAAATGCAGGAGCTAGGTGTCATGGTTGGTCGATTTTAATTATTCTTGGTACAGAGGAGAGAGAGAGTGAGAAAGAGAGAGAGAGATGCACGCTTACAGAGAGAAATGATTGGAGTAGAGTGAGAGCACACACACAGGTAGACCAGAGAGGAGATCTTTTTTTTTTTCCTCCAGCTTTTTCAGTCCAACTCACCTCCTCAGCACCCCGCCCAGCAGAGAGGCGTTGAGGCACTCGGGCGGCGAGAGGCGTCTCTGCACCTCCGCCACCGTGACCTTGTACTTCGATGTGGAGCTGAGCAGGGACAGGCGACCCGGAACCGAGCAGAACACCTCGTTGGGGTTAACCACCCCACCGAAAAGACCGTCCTTATTTACGGGGATGGAGACGTTGTTGTTCTTGGATAAAGACACTGGACCTATAGCCAGGGGAGAGAGGGAGGGAGAGAGAGAGAGAGAGAGAGGGAGTGGGGTGAGAGAAAGAGAGGGATGGAGGGAGGGGGGACAGAAAGAGAGCGTGCTCAGTGAATTTCATGCAATGCAGAGCCTTAACTAAATGAGAAGGGGGGGATTTAGGCCCCGGATTTAGAGTTTAGCACCACATGTGTACACGTTCAGCAAGGAAGACATGCAGGGAAAATGACAAATACATGCCTATAATAATAATAATAATAATAATAATAATAATAATAATAATAATGTTCCTCTGTGTGTCCGTTTCCACCACTACTATGAGGCATAATTCTCGTTATGCAGGCCTACGGACTCCATATTTTTTCCCCCATTCACTTTGTCCTTTATTCAGTGTTTCTCTCCTCCACACCGCCTATCATCGCAACAGACAATGAGAACCAACAGCGGATCTTTTTGCGCATTTTCCCCCGGATCGACTCTGCGCACAAAGCAAACTACACCAGCCGAGAGATTTTTTTTTTTTTTTTTGGTAAAGTCAACCTATTTTGACATATCCTCGGTATCTAGCAAGGAAAAGAAAAAGAAAAAAACCACTGTGTGTGATTCCACACCGGGTGTGTGCGAGTGTGAGATGGGGGGTTAGGAGGAAGAGGAGGGTGGGGGGGCCCTCAGCCACTGCTGGGCTTTACACCGTTTTGGTGTGCAGTAACCGGAGACAAAGGGGACTGTGCGCCTTTGGATAGATCACTTGTGACATTAATGGCTCAAGGGAGCCTAATAGAGACAATAGGAGTTAAACGAACTCTTGAGATTACTAATATAAGAAGCCAATTATCATGTTGATGTGCAGATAGACAGAGTCAAAAAGGAGAGAGAATGGTGGGACTAAAAGACGTAAAATGAAAGAAAGGGAGGAAGGAAAACCGCTCCATATCTCATCTAGCGAGGTCTAATTCGACCTGACAAAACGTTTTTAAACATGGCCACGAAAAAAGGCCTCCATAGAATTTTTTGACAGCAAATAATACATTTTAAAAAATAAATAAATAAAGAAGCAGGTCGTATCCAACAACCTTCACCAAAGTAAATCTGAAAATTACATTTCGCGACACCAAAACGCAGCCAGTGATCCCCCCCCCCCCTCCTCCTCCTCTCCAAGCCTACTTTTGATTCCCTCCCTAAATGACGGATTATCTGGCTGCACACACTGCAGGCCTGTGCTCACATCCAGCGGTACCAACTTCCATTTTAGATCTGACCACGCCGCGTAAATCGCAGCTTCCACCACTGTAAGTGCCAGGGCCGTCTAGAAGGCCTGCATCTTTGACCATCAATAGCCCGGGCCCTACAAAGCCCCAGCAGCTCCACTCATCTCCCCGCTGCGCTGAAACGCTGACAGTAAATTCCATCAGCGAGAGAGAGTGAGAGAGAGGGGGGAGAAAAAAAGGTGCAGCCAGTTTGATGCACTTGGAAACCATGTAATGAAAAATAGGCTACTGCGTATTAGGATCAGTCAGGCATTACCGCATTGCATCGAGTTCTCTGGAGCAGAATGGTGGATGGTGTGTGTGTGTGTGTGTGTGTGCGTGTGCAGCCTAGTGAAGAAACATGCATGATATCTCGGAGGAAATTGCTTACCTTTTTTAATTACAGTCTGGTCGGGGATGTGAATTCCTTGATCCTCAACAGGCTGTGACACAAACAACAACACGCACACACACACACAAAAATTAGCAACAAAAGAATGAAGAAAAAGGCACCAAAATGTCAGCCTCAGTCCTGTGATAGTACCTCAGGATGCTGCGCACGAACAAAGCCTGGCACAATTAGCAGCCACAATCGCCCAACATGGAGGCTCCCGAGGCCCATACCTGTTATTGTTGTCCATGCGTGTTTTCAGCGGGTTGCACTGATGGACGCGTTTGCATTAGATCACCAACTCAGACTTAAATAACGAAGCTGTGTCGCCCCATAATCCTGACCCAATTTCGCCCTCAGATTGGCTCTACTCACAAGGAAACTTCTAATCTAGATTGGATAGTAATTACGGCGGCGCAGCCTATTAAAGGCCTATGAACTAATTAGAGGATTATTGGTGTTTGTTTCTGATGAAAAACTGGGGAGAATACTCCCAATAAGAATGGAGGGGTTATTGACAATTTTAGAGCTCATTCATCATGTATCTTTAGTAATGGTGCAGCCACCTAAACTCAATGCACCAAACTCAATTCTGCTCTTCTACTGAATGCAATGTATTAGGGTGTTATTGTTCGCACTGGAACCGTGAGCTTGATTTATATATAAAAAAAGAAGACAGAAATCAAATAAAAGTCAAAAGACATGAAGGAGGATATGAGCGGAAACACAGCGTGCAGTTTTTATCTCGTTAATTCATTTATAATATTGAATAAAAATACATCGAATTTGCAGACTAACGGCATTATTAAAATATTGGTTTAAAATATGTATTTCATAAAATGGATAAAGAAAAATGTGACACTAATTGTGGCAATGAGGAAAATAATTTTCTTTCTTTCTTTTTTTTTAAAAAAAGGGATATTTTAACAGCTACGACCTAATTCAATCCGTGTCATCCTTCTCACCTTGATTTAATATAAGCAATAACAAAAACACGTGCACTAATACACCAATAATAATAATAATAATAACAGAATTAGTAATTAGGGTGATTGAACAAATTGCAATTATCACTGTGCAAAAATAAAAATAACACCATCCTCTCTATTATTAATGATCTTATTCATTTACAAACAGCCAAGTGCCCCCGCTGTTTTGACATAATCTTTTATTGTTAAACCGAGTAATCCCAGAAAGAAAAGAGGGGGGTAAAAATAAGGAAGAGAAAGCCAGGTAAACGCTTAACCCTCACCTGAACGTCTTCTAAAGAGTGAGGTATTCCATGGATAGGGATAGAGTCCGACAGTCCCGTTTCGATGCCGTGGCCGGACGGTAGGAGCACTTCCCTGCGATACTCCCGGCACAACTGGTGGGGCAGGCTGCGGTGCTGGTGCAGCAGGCCGCTCTCCTGACCCTGCCTCTGGCCCGGCCAGCCCGGGTGCTGCGGCTGCGGCTGGGCGTGCAGGGAGTTGAGGGAGTACGGGTCGTTGACGTGCGAGTAAGGGTCCTGAGACTGCGGGTAGATGGGCTGGTAGGGCGGGGGGAAGTACGGGGGCTGGAAGTCCGAGTTCGGCGTGTGGGAGAGCGGAGGCGCGCTCGTGTAGGGACTCTGGCCCACGCCGCCCAGCTGAGGTAACCTGGCTGTCCCGTTGCTGGTGCCGTCGTGGCGATCCTGGCAGGGAAGGACACAGAGACAAGCATGTTTAAGATTAAATAAAATCCAGAAACAGCCTCAGTTATAAATCAGTGGAATTATCCTCTTTATTGTAAGTGTGCTGAGCGCTCTGCGGGCGCATCAAATATGGCCTGAGTGGATGACAGGAATTACAGCAAGTGTGGAATCTGTGCACAATTATTCCCCCTTAAATCTGATTTTAAACAACAAACACATCCTCCCAAAACACAAACCACGTGACTATGAACTTAAAAAATAAAACAACACAATAACAAATTGAAAAAGTCCAAAAAAATAAATTAAACATCTAAATTCCAGAGATTTGAAATACACAACCGAGCCTCTTTTGGAATATTTTTCTTGCAGCAAAATACTATTTAGCCAAAAAAAAAAAGAAAAAAAAGAAAGGGAGAAAAAAATGTTCTGTTATGCAAACAAGCAAAGAAAAAAAAGAAGTATCTGACACGGTGAGACTCCAGCAACTTACCATCGCGGAAAAACTGTGCACTAACATCTGTAAGGATTTTTGGTGCGACTCAAGAGAATAATAATCAGTTCAGAAAACACCGGGAGTGTTTTTGGGGAAGGGGGCCGAGCAACGAAAAGAGGAATTAACCAGCAAAAAACAAACAAAAAAGAATAACAGGCCCCCGAAAACAGTCTCCTGGAAGATCACGATGGCCCCGGCGATCAGATATGTGCCTCAACAGCAGGACGATAATCCATCAGAAACAAACGGTTAGATCCCGGCCGCCCTTCATTTGGGTCTAAAAACGCAGATATTCGGCGGTGCTGGCGGATCAGGGCTGGAAAGTTTCTCGTGGTAAAAACCCCTCTTTCTCCCTCTTCTCCGGGCTTCTATCACAGTGCTACCGTCCCTTCGCTTGAGCTCATATTAGCAAAAGAGCCGCTTCTTCGTCTCCCTCTTGGACTCCTAATAGAGCGCATTCATGACTATTAATATTACAGGAATACTTAATAATAAGGAAAGAATAGTCGGAAATCTGGCGTAAAGCGGAGGACGCAACTCGAGGCAGGAGTCTGCGCTTAAATGACGTCCATTGAAAGGAGGAATCAGTATATCTAATCAGAGATGGGGAGAGAGAGAGAGAGAGAAGGGGGAGTGAGAGAGAAAGAGGAGTGAGAGAGTGTGTGGAGGGAGTGGATAGAGAGAGAGAGACAAAAAGAGGGACATTCACTCTCGTCTGACGAATCAGAGAGAGAGGGAGGAGGGGGGGCATTTTAAAAGAGTCCCAGGGCCAAAGCGCAAAAGTGAAAGAAAGACGTAGGAATGAAGGGAGGTGGACCGCAGACAGGGGATGAAGAAGCCAGGAAAGGAAACAATGTGCACCTCTGAACTGGGTGAAAATCCACCAGACGACGCTACGGGCATTCCGACCGGCTCATTTCTACCGCTTGTCCCTTTGTTTTCCACCTCAGACTCCGAAGGCGAGCTGTCCTCCATGGCTCTCCTCGCCGAATTAATCCACCGATTCCTCCTCGACTCCAAAACCCACAGCCACGCCGGCTTTAACTTTAACTTGAAAGATGAGGGAGGGGGAAAAAAATAAATTCCCACAGTCTAAGATAGGGCCGCTGGATCCGGCGCTCTGAACTAACTTTTACGCGCGGCTCAAAACAGCTCCACTTCCCTTCCTGCTTAATCATGCATTTTTTTTTTTAATTGCGAAACGCTGGGCCTTGACCGGACTTCGAATGCAAATTAGATTTGCGTTTCCTTGAATCGATAACAACGGAGGAGAGAAAAACATTTGCCTGTAAATTAAAAGAATCAACGTAACACCGACGCGGAGGTGGCCAGTTTTGCTTTTCCTGCTGCCCGTCCGTCCCTATCCTCGCAGGACGCGCTCGAAAACACGTCCGACTGGCTTCTCCACTCCTGAACAAGCCACCGATATTACTGCCAAAGTTTGTCCAAAACAACAATCACTCAGTGTATGCACTCCACACACACACACACACACACACACACACACACACACACAGACACAAAAAAAAACACACACACGCAGGCTGAGCAAAAAATTTAACGGCTCACACTGCAGAGATTTTAAGGTGAAGGGTACGTGTGCATGTCGTTTAAACGCTAAATAAAGCTGGCTGTGTTTGCGCACATGTCCACCATTTGGTCAAAATATTGCTTTTAATTAAACGCGTGCTAAGTGCAAATTATTATTTTAATGTCCCCAAGTGTCAGTTAATATTTGGACATATTTAAAATGTGAATTTAAAAAGGGAAAAATGAATGACTGGTGTGACTGTATCCATGAATTAAATTAAATACAGCTTATACTGCCACAATAAATTATTATCATTATTATTACTATTAATATTCTTATTATTATCATCATGCTTTAATACACGTGTCAGTGGAAATATTAAAAGCCATAAGATGCTACCAATTCATCCTACAGTTAAATGTGTTCAGCTGTCAAAAAACTGTCATATCTGGATCAAAACAATGCAACACATCCCTCAAATAATTATTTACCTTATTAAATCTGACATAAAAAATGCAATAAATTAATTAAAAAAAAATAAAATCGAGCCTCTTACCTCGCAGTCTTCATATTTAATGTTATCAGTTAATTTCCAAAGCATTTTCATGGGTTGCTGAAGTGGATATTGAGTATAGGTATCGCCTTAGCCTTGTTTTCACTCAGTGAATTGTGCTCCCCCGCTCAGAAAAACTACTTTTATTGAAGCTGTGGGCTGCTGTCTGTCTTGCGCTCTGAGGTCTCCCTCTAATGGTGGAAGTGAAGGGCTGGAGCAGCTCTGTAATAACACTGGCACAGGGCCTCATTAGCATATCAACAGCCGTTTGATTCCCCCCATCTGCTCACACAACACCAATGGACAGCGCACAGGTAAAAACTAAAGCGGCAAGACGTTACACATGCTTATTATTTCCACTGTTCAGCGAGATGTGTGTGTGTGTGATTGTGGAGGGGAAGGGAGGGTGTACAGACATGCATGGGGACCTGCATGCACCTGGGACGCTTTCTACTAGAATTTCACTTTTACAGAGAAAAACCAAACACTCATTTTTCATCAATCATATTTTAAATTAATACTTAAAAAAAAATCTCATGTTTGCTGTGACACTTTCTTTTCTAACTCTTGTGCTCTGCTCTGTTCTGCTTTATTGGTCAGGTCTATGTAAATACCAGCCTGTCACACACTTTGCTGCCCACCTTGATTTTGTTATTTTGTTTGTTGTATTTTGTTATGTTATTTTAATCCCATTGAGAGTGGAGACCTTGAGAGGCTATTCTTTCAATGTTATGCTAAAAGGCTGAGCTATTCCAAAACGGCTCTACAGGTCCATTGACTACCTGTAAGGGAGCAAGGGCTTTTTTTTTTTTTTTTGGAGTAGGGGGAGGAGGAGGAGGAGAATGTAAATAATTAACACAACAACATGGCCTTGTTTCCTTGTTTCATTTGAATGAGCGGCTGGGGGAGCCTGGCTCTGCCCTGTCGCCGGCCGAGCCTTCACCTCAGCAGGTCGTGGGTCAGCAGACAGGTCGCCAGCCCTTTAAGGCGTTGGCCCCTTCTTGCTTAAACCCTCGGATTACCATTTTTGGTGGAATGCCTTTCTACACGCAGTTGTTATTAATGAATGTGGAGCGATGAAAGCGGCTGACAATGACAGCAAAATGCATGCGAGAGAGCGTCTTTTCCACAGATCTGGCCTGCGTGTCTGTCGCACTGATCGGATTTTAACTCAACTACTTTTTCTTTCTGGTCGTCTCTTCAACACACCTCTCAAAGCAAAGGCCACATTTGCAGAGAAGCCTAGACAATCTGTAAGGAAAGTCGATTCTGGGATGTTTTGTAACGAATGCAAGCCGATTTGGATAATCTATGGATCAGTATATTTATTAAAAGTTTTTTTTTTTTTACTTCAAAGTCAATTTGGGGAAAAAAAAGAAGCAGTCCACTCCAGCTCATGACTGTTTCCACACATTTCTAATTCGTGATAAAAACAAATCTGAGAAACACACGCGGAGTCCTTACAGCCTACAGCACACGATCAAAAAAAAATGAGATGAACAATTTGACGTGTAAGGCTTTCTCAGAGCAGAAAAAAAAATCCAACTAAAATATCTTCTGTGTATGATCTCCTGTCTGACAAAATCTATAAGCTTCTAGTCTAAGAGAACTCCGCCATCTCCTGTTTTTACACGAAAGATTCTACAGTCCTCATGCAGCCTCATCCTATAACAAGTCGACACTTTGACAGTCTTCGTGGATTTTTCGGAGCAGTCTCTTTGTCTTAAAGTAAGCAGCACATACCTGCCATTCCCCCATTTTGCCCATAATTGACATTCTTTGTCCTCTGCTGCCTTTGGAGGTTTGTTTTTTAGGCTGCTCCGGTCCGGCTGTGTCTATCTCATTGAGCCTCCGGTCCCAAAGTAAACCTTTGCTTCTTTTTTTTTCTACCTGGACTGGATCGCCTCACCTGGCCGTAAAAAAAACGGTGCGGGGCCACCTGGTGACGCATGCGCACTGTAGCGGGTGTGGACGGGGAAAGCGTGAAGTACCTGGGAAGAAAAGTGAAATAGGCGAGTAATGGTTAGGTTTGGGCTGCTTTTCATTCACAAATAAATTTGTTTTCTAAACAATAACGGTAAAAGTCGAGAAAATCATACCATCTATTGAAGAACACTCTGACATACACTGCCATTGCACTGTAAATACACAAAAATACATCTATAATTAATTGCATTTACATGGATGCGTGTATTTCTGGTCTTCCAAAATAAATTAGGAAGTGAATTTTCATACAAGATTAATTTTATTTACTATGCACATGAATGGAAGTAACCTGCCACGTGTGTATTTCTTAATTGCTGGTAAAAATCAATTAATAAAGATTATTTATAAGGGAAAAACGAGCATGGTGCAATAGAAATATATGTTAAATTATATATATATATATATATATATATATATATATATATATATATATGTCCTAACTAACAAAGGACATGTCTGTTAGTTTCAGCAGTCAATTAACCTTTCCGTTGTTTTGTCTTCTCTTGATTTGTCTTGATAGCAAACACAAATTCTCAGTGCAAATGAAACTGTGTCAACTTAAAAAACTTGAAGGTTAACTGCCAACATCATTACTTCTGCACAGAAAGCCATACCCCGCTATTGTGAGGGGGTCATTATTTATTTATCCACTGTTTATTTCTAATACATACTTATGTAGACCCCTCGGGCCAAGAGCGAATGAGCTCTGCCTCTCTCCGTCACACACACACACACATAGACACACACACACAGAGAGACAGAAGAGCAACACGTGCGCTCACATAGGTGATAATGGTCAAAGCTTTAGTCCAAAACCTTCCTTTCTTCCTCTCTCTCTCCTCCTCTTTGAAGTTAAGGCTAGATGCAAATGGAACGCACAGGGTTGCGCGTAAACGGCACCACCGATGCTTCTGTCACTACATCACGTACATGAAACATATTTAGCGCCTGCACTTTCAATATTGGGCAAACTTTTAACGGAAAAAATACTCATTTTTTTTGCTTTTCCCCAGTAATAGATTTTTTTTCTCCAATTGCATAATTCCACACGGGGTGTATAGATTTTTTGTGCTGTTAATATTTAAAACAAGCCTTCATGTTTGACTTCAAAGGCGAACACATTTTAACTGCACACACAATACCTGCAGCTATACAGACCTTAGCAGGGCCTGGACAAAGGGAAGGGAGGTGCTGCTGCTGCTGCTGCTGGTGGAGGTGGAGGGGGATCAGAAATATTGTTTGGGGCTCTGCGCAAGGGAGGAGTAAGTTTTAAAGCAGAGCTGTCTGAGAGTGGAGAACTCTCAGACTGGAGCGGGGTCCCTTTTGAATATCCAGCCTGTTTGTCTAGGGCTTGGTTTCAACCACTTCCACCAGAGCGCCGGGCCTCCGGCAAAGTTCGAAAACCGCGAGCTGTGTTTAATAGGCGTCGGCAACGGCTGCTCCTCAGGCACTCTGCACAGCCAATCAAATTCAAACTAATTATTATTATCATTGTCATTATTATTGTGGCATCTGTAGAGTAAATTGTTGCCATTGGTGGCGTTATTTGTGTGCATACGCGTGGTTGGTCAGTGTCCTATCCAAAATATAAAAATCGCTGAGACACAACTACATGTAAAGCTACTTCCTGGTTGCTTTTACAAATATTGATCAGTGATAGATAATTTGTTATGAGCCTCTCTGTTGTGAAAGAGTTGGTTAAAAAAAATCCTCTCACACAAAACGTTCAGAGCGCAACAAATATTTCAGCCTACAGACCTGCTCCAGCTTTACGCACCAGTGCGCCATCACAACGCGCGCTTTCAAGGGGCAAAAGCCACCACGTCGCTTTGGTGATATTGGTAGAAATAAAACAAAAATTGGTGGTCTTTGAGGGGGGGGGGGGGGGGGGGGGGGGGGGGGGACACGCTGTTCTCCAAGGAGGATAACTTGTGTTCTAGCGCCACCTTGCTTCAGGAGAAGAGCCGGTGGATGTAAAACAGCACCGCTGGTACCGTAATTGAAACCAAATGAGAATGTGTGCGCAGGGAGCATTCCAGTAAGTGAAGCTGCCAAGGTGATGCCAGTCAAAAAAAAAAAAAAAAAAGTACAGGTGGTCAAAATGAACACGTGCAGTTTAAGTGAAGTGAATGCTCAGGGTCCAAATGTTGGCAAATGTTGGAAATTTTAATCACTGAACCAACACCCGCCACTCACAGAGCATGAATAAGAGCCCTTGTTTAATTTATTCCACCTGTCCTTCTTCATAAACTTTAATCAAACTTTCAAGACTAAACCTGCCCACTTTCATGGACATCACTGAATTAAAACTGGAAAAGACACTCCAGTGTAATTAGAGGTGAGATTGTGTTTTATCCTGCCTCTTTGCATATTATTTCCAGGGTGCAAATCAAAATATACTCAGATGAAGTTGTGAGAAAGAAAGAAAAAAAGGTACCTTAAATGTGCGAATGGTGGGTTCTGCCTTAAAACACAACATAATCCAATCCTGTGGTGCCATCTTGTGGTCGTCAGAGTAAAACCAGCTGGACTGGAGTCTGAGGATCAAGGGTCTTTGAGGTGGAGCTACATTCCTGCAGGAAAGTGACTCTGGAGTTAGCAGATTAGATAACAGGGTCATTTTTATTTTCTGTGCAGCTTGGGCCCTTAATCTCTACTAATAAGTTTAAAAACAACAAGCATGACATAAAGCATTACCCTGCACAGTACACCGTAAAAACAACTTTTTACAGTACCCTGTGGTTGCCTGAACACTACCATAAAATTACAGTGCAACATTTTCTTCATTTAAAGCTATGCATTGATGCTGTTGATTTTACAGTTTAAAATGTGCTTCATTCCATATTTTACTGTTACAAAGAAGTTTTAACTTTAAAAAAATAAAACACCTTATAAAATAAAGTTTGTGCCACATAGGAAGGATTTTACTGGACAATTGATGGTCTAAATTATAAACTACTAATTGATTCGGTAATAATCCCCAGAAATTACTGTAAATATTTAGTCCAGGCAGAAGTTCATTGTAAAAATGACAGCAAATCAGTTTTTACTTGTAACAGTAATGGGTGCTCGGGCTGCTGGTTTTATGGTTTAAAATGGTGTTTGAGTCCATATTTTACTGTAAGTGTGTATTCTGTGTCCTTCATTCTGTTCTGTAAACTTAATACACAAAACATGAACTAATATTGTAAAACAACTTCATGCATCAAAACGGCCACAAAAAATGTTCACCATAAAACGTTCAAATATATAAACTCTTTATTTGATATTTGTGAGGTTGCAAACATCAAATGCTTGAAGTTTTACAAATCACAACACATCTGTGACTGAGAAGAACATCATGCAAGAACTGTTCACAAGTTCACTTGGAACTTGAGCTTAAAAATATCTGATCATGTCATAATCCATCTACTGTGTTGTAAATCTCTCCAAAAAATACCATCAGAGCTACACTGGGCTGTAAGTCGGAACTCCGGCGAAAACATAAACAAAGTCATTACATGCATCACAATATCAGTTCTTCGGAAAAGTCATGTTCCGAGCATTTTATTATATCTCATTTCACTTCCATGGAGATGGCTTACCTTTTCTTCAAGGCACTGCCATCAGAAGAGTCTGACTTCTGCGTGGGAGCCATAATGAAGTAGCCTAGCCACGCTAGACCCCATGTTCTGAAGGCACAAGGGTCTAGGCACGCTCGACAGGGAGGGAGGCAGGCTAAAAGGTTGTCTATCAAATCACTCTGCAGCAATTGGGTAGGTATACAACCAATCAAAGCAACGAATAGGCTGACGTAGTTCCTAGAGCACCGGCGGATTGTGGCTAAGTCCCATTAGCTTCCCAACCAGCGGAGCCAACTGGTATATTAAGGATTTGCCATATCCCGTCGGCATAAGTCCAAATACGTCTTTCTTCTCAATGAAACACTTCAGTGCCGTCCTTTGTTTATCTTTCAAGTTGAATTTTAGCTTCAAATCTAAAAGGGCTGTGGCCAAAGCCGAGTCGAAAGATAACTGTTTATTGTGCGCTGGTTGTTTCTGTCAGAATCGTCACGCCTCTGTCGTCACTTAGTTACGCCCGCCTTCTGACTCTACACTTCATGGTGATTGGTCCGGCCAGTTTTAGGAGCATTCAGCCTCGAGCCTTATGGAGGGTAACTAGACCCACCCTGGCAGAGAATTAAATTCGTTGCCGTGGGTTGTCTAGCGCGGCTAGGGTAATAATGAAGGGCAGAAAGTTAGCAAAGGTAGCACAATCCAAGGTAGCATAAAACCAGCAAATGTAAACAAAGCCCTCTTAATGCACCAAGTGACGATGTATTCATCCTCTCTGCTCGCTAACTATCTCCACATAACCGGTTCCGATGTAACGACAAAATGCCGTAGGCTGAGGACGTCGTAACCCGAGGACCCCGTGTATTCCCTTAAAAATTAATTGAAATTAAGGCGCTGCCCGTAAACTATTAAACTAAAAAAGAAAAAGAAAAAAATCACACTAATCTTGTCAAATACCAATTTACATATGAAGTAACAGAACAAACAATCCTTGATTGATGATCTAATAAGTGTGAACAAATCACATTAGCTTGGACAGGACAGGAATCATGCATCCTTCATTAGAGCATTCATTATGAATTATGCATTATTTAAATATGGCTTAAAGGAAAAGTTCATTTAAAAAGAGAATTCATTCATGATCTACTCAGCCTCGTGCTGATAAGTCCAGAGCAGTTTTTTTAACCTACAAAACATGAAGCTTTCAGATTTTTCCCAAAACAATGCAGATCTATAGAGGGGGTGTTTTCTTATGTTTTAGCACTGACCTGTACATACTTCTATTGTTTTGGAAAAAATACTGAAAGCTGTTTTGCTCCGTAACTCCAGCAATGTTTTGTGGATAAAAAAACTACACCAGACTTCTCATCAGCATGAGGGTGGGTAGATAATGACTGAAATTAACTTTAAAGTGAACTATTCCTTTAAGAACGTGAACTGCATACCTCCAGTGAACTTGCTAGCAATTAAGGAATGGAATTAACAAGTTTTACTCAACTTGAAAGTACAACACCAGTGCAGTAAAGCTGAACATACAGTAATTGCACTAGACAATATATCTAGTAAAACTATACATTTAGTAAAACTTTAACTAACAACAAAATCCTACAGTGTACATAACACCCAGTGTACCTTTTATTATATCATCCCTCAGCATCACTGGTAGGTCCGCCCATAGTCAGCAAGGTCTGAGATCAGAGAGGATCCTGGGATTGACTGAGAACAGTTTTTCTTCTTCTACTCAACTTTGGAGCCTTTCTCAGGATGTATTGAAAAGAAACACCTTTAAGAAAGAAATAGAAACAACCCCAGGTGTATTGTCAAATGCTTTCTATTTTCTAACAACCTCTTGGTCGATGCTCCACATAAATGTCTCACTGGCAAAGTAGGAGGACGCTAAGAATAAGCAGAATGAACAAAAAATACACTTTAATGGCAAAGGTTTCAGTCTCAGCCATAAATAGTAATTCAATGGCCCTTATTTCAATATAGGATGAGACTCACACCATCTACTGTTGGCAGAACTTGTCAGGAGAATTGTTAGCTAGTGTCTAAAAGTGGGCTGCAAGACAACATGAAAGTAAACAAGACAAGAGTACAAGTTGGTGTTGGAACCACATTAGAGAAAGCTTGCAGATTTGGTTTCAGTTTACTTACCACACACACAATAAAGCATGGTGTTGGTGGCACATTCTCCATGTGAGCCTCCTCAGCAAGGCTCGTCTTCTCAACGAAATGGAACGGCTGCTCTTCCTTCTCGTCAAAACAGGCCTGTAAAAGAAGCTCCATCTGTATGACTTCTTCTGAGCAACCAGTAGACTGACCTCTTTCAGTTTGCTGCTTAAGAAGAGCCTCCAGAACTTGTTTGTGTTCTTGTGCATCAACACAATTGGAAGAAGTTTAAGAGATGTGGCCTCTTTTTGTCGATATTGGCAAGGAAAGACTTAATCAAACTCTCGTCAGTCAGTTCCTGGAAATGTGCTGCCATATCAATGTCCTAAAACAAACATGACCATTCCTGGCATAATTTCTGGATGTTTGCACCTTTATTGATCTCTATATGCTGTGTGAAATAGGTGGACATGATTAGTTTTTTCACATCTGAATCTTAGTTAATTTCTTCCAACATCTATATTGGACGAGCTAATGGGGCGGCATGGCTCAATGGGTAGAGTGGCTGTCTTGCAACTGGAGGGTCGCTGGTTTGATCCTTGGCCTGGAGAGCTCATGCAGAGGTGCCCCTGAGCAAGATGCCGAGCCCCTAACTGCTCCTGAAGAGCCGTGGTTAGTGCTCTGCATAGCAGCTTCCCCCATCAGTATGTGATAGCAATTTCGTTGTACACTGTATAAAGACGTTCTGTGTTTTTCTAGCTGACTCTCCACAGTCAGAGCGGCAAATGTTTCGGCTCCCAGTTGACAGCGATACGTACCTCGAACACTTGCTCTTTGTTTGGCAGGTGTTTCATCGGTGTCATCATCTGATGTCACATTGCGTTTCTTTATCTTTGGTGTATCAGGTTGTTTGACATTTTGAGCTGCTTTACCAGGAAATGATATCCAAGTCCAATAACACCGCCATCAATCACATCTTGAAGAGACATTGGATACCTGGCCATCATCCTTTTCCAGGGTTTCTGCAGAAATCAGCCAGTCAAATTTAATGCTTTTTAATGCCATTTTAATGCTATACTGTAAACATTTTAATGCCATGACCATGAACTCAACAAATTACACAGGTTTGTTTTTTGGTAAAAGATGATTTATATATAAAAAATTGTCCCTACATTTCACAATTTCTGAATCCAGAAACTGCCCTGACCACCCACGGGTTGTACTCATTCTCTGACTTCTTCCTTTTTACTGCCATTTTTGCTGGAATTTGCATTTCCCCATTTCCCAGCTCTCCTCCACCTGGTCCAGCCTGCTGGCCACTTTTCAAACACGCAGTTTATGGCAACTGTACCAGACCGGCCGGAACGATCTCACAATGCTTCGGCATGTTTACACAAATGCACATGTCTGACAAACTGCAGTCTGTAATTACATATTATTATTATCAAATATTTTTCTTGAAAACTACAAAAAGAATTTTCAATGTCACTGAGAATCAAATTTAATGATTTTTTATACCATTTAAGGTCTTAATTTTCACAAAATCAATTGAATGACTAATAATGCTTTGTAATGCCTTGTTTAATGTTGTGTTTGGTTGAATTCTTACAAATCTTCATCATCTCAGAGACCACAATCCTTACCATTTCTCATCGTAGTCGTGCACTCGGCCTTTTTTGTCTTCCCAAACTCTGTACCAACTCTTCAGGGAGCTTCTCCCATGGTATCTGAAAACTGTCAACCCAGTTTGATGGAAGCAGATAGCAGCTTTCTGAGGGGGATGATGTAGGTGTGGATGATGTAGGTCAGGGAGTGACCGATGACGGAGAGGAAAGGAGACACACTGGAGAGGAACATGCTGGGGCTGGACTTGGAGTGGAAGAGTCTGTAAAAGTACAACAAAAGAGATTTGAAAGCATTAAACCTTGAATGTTTTTCTACTCTGTAACAGAATGTAGCGTATTGATAAATTTCTACATCAGTGGTTCACAAACTTTTCCAACTCATGCCCACTTGAAAATCTCAAAAATTGTGGCCCAGATTCAACCCGATATATTGACATTATTAATTTTTTTGTGTGTTTTTCAAAATATTGTGACTTTTTCTCAGAATTACACACCTTTTTTCCTTTAGAAATTTGCGGCTTTTTGACCTTACTTCATAAAATTAATTTTTAAATGAAATACTCCAACTTTCACAAAATGTTACCACTTTTTTAGAAATTTTATGACTTTTTTTCTATAAATGTCGACAAAATTTCTAGACGTTCTTCAAATGTTACTGTGCATAATACATTAAAAAGTCAATGCAAAGATGAATAGACATGTATTTCATAAAAAGGTCACACATTTTCAAAGAAAAAGGTGCAAAAGTTTGGGGAAAAAGCCACAAAATTTCAATAAATGTGGTGAATGTCTTTGTACTCCTTAATGAAAATGCTAGTACAGCATCTGAAACGTGTTGCATCAGTTTCAGTATTACACAGATTTGGATGGCAATGTTATCAAAATTGCTAAAAATCTTCCTTTTTGCATCTCATACGCATTGAAAATATGCTTAAAAATCATGCTGATGTAACATTTTTTGTTAGATTTCATCTGGAGATCAAGCTTTAGAGTCGAGTACACCACTACAGTTATTTGTGATTTGAAAATTACACTTAGCTAAATTGAAATTTCAACTATTTTAAATTACCTATGCAGTTCTATAAGAGAACTGCGTTGCATTGAGGTGGTGTTTGCTTTTCACTCACTGTTTTGGACTCAGGCAACAATCAGTCTTCTGTCTTGTATTGGCCTTAATACTGACAGCAAATCTCCTGTAATGTACAGTAAATCATCTGTTGTTGCTGCACTACTCGACAATTTGATCAGGAAGATCTGGCAGCACTACTGGTACGACATTGCTTACCCTCTTCTTCATATCTGTTAATACACAAACAAGAGAGTTTAGCATCTGACCCACTGTAATAAAAGCATTTGGTGTGACAAGAGACTGTGCTTCAATGGGACAATGTGATATCCATATTTTAATGTAATATGATAAAGACCCCATTCTGACCAACATCTGTGCTGTGTGTGCAAGTGAGAGGTAAAACACAGTGAACACACTTTTGCATCCTCTCACTGGGCAAGCTACATGACACCCTTCTGCTCTGTGCTCCTTTAAGTGAGCAACCAATGACTTAGTTCACAAAGTAAGGCCGTATATCCTTAGTAATTGTTACTGTGCTCTTGTGGTGGCTATAGAAGTGTCATTTTAAAGCTGTAGTGACAGAAAGCACCTGCTTACAACTTGTTCAACACGCTTTAAAATGCGCCAGAATTCATTGCGGTACAATTGGCAATGCAAAACATGTGCTTTTACTGACTGAACGTTTTCTCCACATGTTACAGGAATACATTTTCGATAGTCAAAAAACACCGGGGTTATATCCACAACCAACAGGAGCAGCTAGCTAGCCAGAAGTTTCAGCAAGTAGACAGATCCCACTTTAGCTTTGATGCTAGTCGGGTAAACCCACACTGCATTTTTATAAAGTAGCCAAATTGATAATAATACACTCCGTCTCCTAAACATGCCTGAAGACGTATTGTTTACGTTTCCATGCAGTTATAAATGTCTAATCCAGCTAAAACTATCAGAACATTAAGGTATGGTTAGCTGTCTGTAAAGCAACCCTCTAGATTAGCTGAATAAACCCAATTCAAATACAGTTAAGTCTTTAATATGTGTTGATTTAATTACCGGGGTTACTGAAGACAGGTTCTGGCTGAGTCAAATTCATAAAAATCCAGCCGGCTGATGAAGTTCCCCTAGTTGAAGACCATGTACTTGACCCGTGAAGTCCAAACAAACAGAATCAAAGCCGGATGGAGTCAGATGCGACGCGCTGATTGGCCAGTTTGAATTTTAGACACACTGTCAAACAACGTATTTTAATTAAGGAGGGAAGGAGGGCAGGGTGGTATAGAGCTCCGGACGTCACGTGACTCCGTTTGTTTACGCCGCCATGTTGGCAGGAAACTCCGCTTCAAAATGAATGGCGCTGGTAGAAAATTTACGCCGTCTGATTTTACTTTTCATTTTAAATCAGACGATATTATAAAATATACAAACAAACTGGACAAACTAAACATTATCCGATCCATATCATACCCCCGGTATCTTATTTAAGAATCTTGAGACGGTCGGAGCGGACCTTTTACCGGACCTGCGGTACCCTGACATCTACAATTACCTGATAAATTTTCCTTCATCCTACTCCGGTGAATCTCTTAACCCTTTAAGCTGCAGTCAATTCCAGCCATTTTCAGTCCAAAAAATCGCTAATATTCTATTTGTAAATAAAAATATGACGAGAAATACAGGGAATATTGGACGCATGGCGAGGTGCATTTCCTCGAAAACGACATATTCGTGGATAATATGCCGACTTCAAGACATGTTTTGGAAAAAATATTTTACAGGCTTGTGTCGTCTGGATGTCCAAGGTCGGATTATGGCCGTTTTTTGTGGAATATTTTCATCTGTGTGTAATAATGAACCCGGAAATGTGAGTCGCGCTGTGTACGTTGAAGCCGTGTATAGAGAACAGATGGATGGATATTCGTTGTTTGTTGGACAAATGTGTTTATATTACCCGCTGTGGTAATCGCATCTGAAAGTGGTTTACACCGGCGGATTCATGAGAATCTAAGCTTTCCATCGGCGTATAGTGTTTGTATAATCGTGTTTCAGACATGTAGCAAATTGCTTATGCAGATCTCAAAGTGTACCGCGGGCGGGACACTGAAGCGCAACTGAAGCGGAACAGCGTATAAAAGCCTTGAGGGGTAAGAGAAATTACGCGATCAGATATAAAGCTTAGGAAACGGATTCTGTACCTGATACAAAGTGGTCGCTACATAAGCGGAATCCGTTGCCTGTGGGTTCCCACCGCTCCGTTTTCTTCTGCTCGCTTCTTGCGCGTTTTATGGCAGTGATCCACCTCTGTTGTCTTTCAGGATCTTTGGGAATCCGATAAAATGCTCTCCCCTTTGCTCGTCCTCGGCTGTTCTGGCATCCCGGGGCGCAACAACTGTCCACCATATGGTGGAACTCTCTGATGTCGACGCTGAAGAACGTTTAGGAGTTAGCTGGTAGTAGTTTAAACAGCGCGCCTTCCTGCCAATATGGCGGTGTTTTGATTTCGACTGTTGCATGCCGGGATTGTGTGACGTCATCTCCCGGAGCTCTATAGTATAGTATAGTATAGTATAGTATAGTATAGTATAGTATAGTATAGTAGACAAATACAGTAGTAGTTAGTCAATACTGCCGCAGTTACTACAAACTGCATTCTTTACAAGAAGTGAATGTAAAGCCTGCAGTGTCACCTAATATAAATATTATAGTATTTTTCCATTATCAGCACAACAGCTAGTGTATTTAATATATGCATTTTTAGCATGGCATATATGCAAAAATTGCAACTGTAGCTGTCATAAATATTGAAGCGTATGTGCATTATAAACACAAAAGCACATTATTAGACAGGAACAAATTGTATTTTTTACATCAAATGAATACAAAAATGCTGCTTTTAAATTTCTCGACATGTTTCACAACAACAGAACGTACATTTACTTATGAAAACTGTATTCTTTAGGAGAAATAAATGTAAAAATGACAAAATGTTATTATTTTACATAATGCAGCATTTTTTTCATTAAAAATTGTGTGAGAGTAGAGAAATATTTTTTTCAGGAGAAAAAATGTAAAAATGCATTTTTTGTCTCCTGATTCACTCATTTACAGTAATTATTAACAGTATAGGACTGTTTCTATATTCCTAGAGTTGATTTTTACCGTCATGGTTTGACGGTTTTTCACTGTAAAATCTACAGACTGTTTTTTACAGTGTACATCACAAACTTGAAAACTTATTTCACTTATTATATGTCTCCACAGATATAAAGCAATGACATTTATCTTTTTGAACGTCCAAAGGATAATATAAATGACAAAAGTAGAAATAACTGTTCCCCGTGGATACATTATTTCTACATTATTATTATATTAAAGTTCATTTATGAGTTTAACAAGATCTGCCTGAATTTGCTGATGCACTCAGGCACCGTATGAATTTTAACAGTTCACGTGCTATGTAATTACAAGTTTTGCCCATACTAATGCCTTAAATATACGAGGTAGTATATTTTTGCCTCATTGGCGTGAAATTCCTACATTTCCCATCAGCCCCTCTTTGTGTGGAGTGTGTACCAGTAATTTGTGCTCGGTGGGAAACAGGCTGCTGCTGTTGGTGACAGAGGACAAACTGAAGGATTAAAGCTGTAAGTTGCTATTTTAGGTCGGTTTTGGGGTTTGTATTTGATATTTAAAGACATTTAAAAGTCAAATTCAGATTAGAACCACTGTAGTTGTTTTATAAAGTGACAATATTCGTGTTTTGTCGCGTATTCTGTGTCCGTTCGGCGTGTGTGTTGTAACAGAGATGCTAGTTCACGCTGCTGCGGCTCATGCTAATGCACCGTACAGTGGTTTTATCTTATCTACTAAAACAGACACACTCATGGACATCTCTGCGCAACGATTTCTCATCAAAAGCAGCCAGTGTGGGAAATGTTTGCACATATTCTCTTGGTTCAGCTGGTTTTCAGCAACAGCTCTGTGTTGCAGGACTCAGACAGTCCTTTTAATATTTTTGCATCTGTAAGTTATCTGAGATTCACAACAGGAGGTCGTGTGAGTTGAGTTGTCACTGTGCACAAGTTTTTCAACGTGTATTTGTTTGTTGTTTTACTGAACAGGTGTCCAACATGTCGGTGGATTGGGTAGGATATGGATATGCAACTCTTGTGGCATCAGGAGGAGTCCTTGGATATGTGAAAGCAGGTGTGTTTTCTATCAGATCTCCAAGATCTGCATCTCTGCTGGTTATAATGACATTAAAATCCTTTGCAGATGGACTTTATCACACTGTACATTTAGTTGTTTTCATAATTCATAAAGTTGAAACACGTCATTCCTTAAATACACCAGTCTGCTTCCTACTCCACATGCTATTAAAGTATTGTAGGTGTCAGGTGCAGGTGTTCACTTCCTGTATTATTATTTTGTTTTTTTTTTTCTTTTAGGCAGTGTCCCCTCCCTGGCTGCTGGTCTTCTGTTTGGAGGCCTCGCAGGTTTTGGTGCCTATCAGATCTCCAATGACCCAAATAATATTTGGGTGTCACTAGGTTCGTAAACTTTAAATAATTTGGTTTGCATAGTTGCAATGGAATTAATTGAGCTGCATCAACCTGTCAGACATTTTATCCTTCTTTTAGAGAGTTAAAAACTCATCTGTGTGTTTTGGGGAGTATATTGTTTGAGCTTTGGAATAGCACTAATGATATATGACTTTTTCCCAGACGAAAGCCACTTTTATAGGAGGATATTTCAGGAATGATTACTAAAGCAAACTCTGATTGTTTTAGATGTGTTTAGTTCGTTCAGTCTAATAGCCTTTCATTCTAGTAAGTAATTAAAAACAGTGATGTTAGAAAAGGTCTGAATGTTTCGGATATGACTGTGTAACAAAAAATCCTGCAACTCAGAAATATTATACTGCAAATTTTATCAAATAATGTCACTCAAATCGTACATTTCATGGTTTTACTTGGGTCAAAATAGACCTTTGCTGGGTCACTACACATGACATCAAACATGATCAATCCATGTGCAGCAAGAAGTCCATGATACAATGTTTGACAAGAACACAGTTTAAAACAATCTCCATTTCTGTGCTGACTACAATGTCTTTGGGTGTTCTAACAATTCTTGTATGCAGAACAAACTCCTCAAACGTAATCTGTAAAATTTGTCAATAATCAGAAATCATTTCATGCATAAACGATTATGTCCTATAATTTTGATTGCACCCGTATGTTCCTCATGTGGGTAAACTGAGTAAAGAGTTTCTGAATTAGTAAGGTGTCTCCAAAGTGACAAACATTTATGCTATCTGTCAGCTACATCTGGAGCTCTGTCTGCCGTCATGGGAAAGAGGTTCTATGGATCGAGGAAGTTCATGCCAGCTGGTTTGATTGCTGGAGCAAGGTACGGTATCAACCTCATTTTTATTTCAGGAGGAAATGTGTAAAGTATTAAATGTGGTTGTGTAATTAATCAAGATGGCCAAATCTGACTGTAGATTATGTGTCTAGTTTTAAAAGCAGCTCTGGTGTTTGCATGAAGGAAACCTTAAACTCATTCTGGACCATTATTCTTATCTGAAGAAACTTTAATTCTCTCCTGAGCTAAAAGTACAGAACCAATATTTATATTTGGGGCTTTTTTTTATTAACTACAGTGACATATATTTATGTTTTTGTTGTCTATAAAACAATTCTCACTTAATGCTCTGTGAATAAGTTATAATGTTATCCTTCTGTTCTAGTATTCTGATGGTGGGGAAGCTGAGTTTGGCGCTGCTCCAGAAGCCCGCGGAGTCCTGAAGAAGTCAAGATGATAAAACGTTCGCTCATGTGGATCTCTTGAAGCAGCCTCTCTGCAGTTGTCATTCACTGTTGAAAATCATGCCATTTTCTTTCTAAAAAAATGTATATTTGAGAATGAAATATATTGTTTATGTATAGGAAAAGGTGTCTTGTCTTTTTTTAATGAATCCACATTAGACTTTCCATATATTTATTTGTATAAAACAATTACAAAATGTTCAGTTTATTCATTGCATAATACAAAGAGGTTTGCAGGGTAAGTTGTAATCATCCTTATAGCAAATACAATGAACAGTTTTTCCATGTGTCAACTACAGTATGGTGACGTGAAGTAGAGAGAATGCAGCTTCATCATAGGAACTGTTTATAGAGTGAAACAATACCAGACAATAAAAACTAAAGTACAAAAAATGTTGAAAAGCTATGCTACATTTAAGTCCTATTCAAAATATCCAAGCCCTAACAGTAGAAATTGGCTCACACTGGATCCTTGAGGAATACAGTGGGATTGTCTTGCAGACTTTACCAGTCTTGGTTCAGCATCATGGCAACCATCATCTCCAAAACGCAGATTTTATGCACATACCGTTGATCCGAAATGTGCATGAAAAATGTCTATGTAATCGTCAGGAAAAATTGTATGATTCAGTTTTGATGTGGTTAAAATTTTGCTCAGGATTATTTCTCTCAGTCGGAGATGCACCAGCCCAGCATGTAGTGAATGCAGCAGCACCTGCTTCCCTGAATTATCGATTTCCACCGTACTTGGACGTCCAGTCCACCCGGCCATGGACGGGCTGCACAGCAGGAGCTCTGGTCAGGAGGTTTCCAGAGGTTTTCCCCAGTGCCGAATAGCTGCTTCCCTTCATCTGAGTCCTGTCTGTCCTCCTCTTGTCTGTACATAAATGAATTAAGTTCTTACTTGCCTGTTGTCCAGCTAAAGGGGCAAGCTGGATTCTCTGTCCCACTGAGCCAACCTCCTTCTTCTGGAATGAAGGGATGTAACCGCCAGAGAGGTTGTACTTGGTGCTTATAAAATTCCCTTTAAGAAAGGAAACATAGGTCAAAGCTTTGCATTTTTTTTGTGTGTGTTTTCTTATTATATCCTCCAGGTATCCAACCAACACGGGTTTCCAGACAACAACATATTAACTATGCAGTATTTAAAACACGAACAACAAATAAATGAAGAATAGGATAGTAAACAAAGACACACAGGGCTACTACTGCTGTGAGCGCGTGTGAAGTAGCTGCTGCATATGCAAACGCTTCAGAGGACCAAAACGGATGAATAAGGCAGAGGGATCGTTGTCATTGAGCTTTTCAATCGAGCTCCTTCACCAGCAGCCGCAGATGGTTATCAGTGAAAAGCTTCATTGTTCCCTGTTTTAGTGTCATTTACCCTCTGTTTAGCAATTGGAGTTCTTAGTTATCCGGTGAAACTGTGTATTTGCACCCTTATCTCCTGCAGAGCTTTAAGCAGGGAGTTCCTTTCACATGTTAAAGTGCTGTTTGAATACCTGAAGCTTGTTGCATCAGCCGCCACACTGGCTTATTTCATTTTACTCTCAAGCTATCCTGTGTACTACAACTGCATCTATTGCTGCCAACTGTAAAATACAGCAAAACTGTTGACTTAAATACCTTTGGAGAGATCGATTTTCTCCAGTATTCTTTCTTTAACAATAGTTTTCTCTGGTGGGCTATCCTCAGATTTAGTGGCATTCTCTTCTAATTTCAAAGCAAAGAAATTGGAGTTGGAGGAGATGTGCATGCAAAGAGAAAGGAGAAAGAAAAGGAAATATTAAATAACACAACAGAAATAGAGGAAATGAAAAGCACTTTCCACAACTTAATGAGACTTTATATTGATGAGTAGTGTTAAAGCCAACACTTCTAAAGACTGGGGTGCAGTTGCAACAATTTAAGAAACACTTGATCTTACAGGGACAGTCTTAATCTCATCAATAAGCCATGGAGAGAGGCAAGGTGAAAGACAGAGACGAGAAGGGATCACAGGGGGGAGTCAGATTATGTGTCTCTCTACACAACAAATGATTTATAGATGTCTCATATCTCTAAAGTCGCATCACGGAGGTTCACTCCCTAACTACTGACCAGGAGACTTTAGCTGCACCATTAGCATTCAGAGCCTTTGTGTCGCATCATGTAACTCTAGGTGACACTAGGTTTCCAGTGGACGGCAAAATGAGGCAAGTTATGGTGTAGTTGTTATTCAATCAACCGGATGAACAGGTTTATTAGCTAATTTTGTTGTCAAACCCTACTGTGTGAGCTCAATTACTGATACCTGATTTTTTTTTCCTGGAAGACCTATTTTTTATTTGACATTGCAAGTCTCAGTTCCTCTCTACATTAGCAAATCTACAAGCTGTCGAGCAGCTTGTTGCATGTAATTTCCTTAGCATGTCAGTGAAATCTGGAAACCCGAGTCCCCTCCACTGTACACTATGCCAAACCTTTTAACACGTGTGCATTAGACATCAGCAGTCCTTACCTGCATTGGCTCTCGTGACAGATAATCCTCCTCCAATGGGGCCCAGTGGTTTATTTACAGTGTTTGAGGAGTTCTCCCACAGGTCCCTCAGTGTCATACCGCCCAACTCCTTATCACCGGAGGAAGTCTGATTTTTGCCGATCAAGCCTTAAAGTGACAGAAACTGAGGTTAAAAATACAGACAATAAAATGACTAGCATACCAGCAGTTGGACTTTGCAATAATTCTACTTAAAAAGGTAAAACAAGCCTTGAAATGCACTTTAAGAGGGATAATGACGCAAAAGTAAGGGTAATCTTTATAACACAGAGGGCCGATTTGCCAGCTGTACACCACAATGGTACATCATTTTACTACACTAAAACCACACAATAGACAAAAATATGATTCCAGAAAGAAAGAAGACTAAAGTTAATTAATTCATCATCAGTTTAGGACAGAATAAATGATAAATGTTGATAAAGTGAAACAAAGTAAGAGTCAAATAAACTGAAATAATTACAATAATATAAAATGACACATTGCTGTTTTAAAACACAGTGGCAGCAGGGACAAATGAGTTTTTACATCTGTTAAGGCTCTTGCTGAAACTGAGCTTTCTCAGGTCAGTCCCTATGACTTTTTGACTTTTACAATTCCCTCCAACCTGTTCTTGTTTTTCAGGGTAAGAGACCAAAAGCAGCAATAAAAGCAAAAATTAAAACAGATCAAATAAAACAAGAATAGAACATTTTCAGACAGGAGGTGTATTGCTGGACAACGTCAACACTCTGACCATGAATTAAAATACCCCTATTTTAATTCAGGTGGAGGGTTCTTCCTAAAATCAATGAGCATTTCTTTAGTTTTTGAGTAAAAGGGAGATTTCACATTGCTTTTATTATCTAGGTTGCAATGATCTATTGGTAACAACACAGTTGAGACCGCCTGTTAGCCCTACCTGGCAAGTATCGTGACTGGCTGAGATAGTGCTGTCGTGCTGCAGATCCTGGGAGATTAGAGTCCATTTGGCCAACCTTAACATTATTAGGTAGCTTGGTAACTGTGCTGAAGGAGTACAGAGGTTTCTGCTCCTTAGGCCTAAAAACAGAATCCAAACACATACTAGTAAATGTCTGTTGAACCAAAACGCCAAAAATGCATCACTTTAGGCTTGAATTTCAGCACTGCTTCTGTGGGTGTAATGCATTTATAAATGTCTAAAGTGTTTTTGGCAGAAAATAAAATTGTATGCACACATACATATGCAGCTCATGTCGAGACTTTCTAGCACTCACTGTGGGCAGTGCTCCTTCGGGCTCCTCTCCTCCTCTGCATTTCCCAAGCTGGGTTTCTTGGAGTTGGAGGCGGAAGTTTCAGACAGGTCGGATTCCTCCCAGCTGTCTGAGGTCTTGGTAACCGTCTGGCCCCAGCGACGACGGCCACTCTTCAGCGCCCCCATGCCAATGTTGTCCTCACTGCCCTGCCGTGTCACCTTCTGATCAAGATCATACTGTCATATTTGGACCGATGAACTCTGTCTTACTAAGTTAACTCTGCTCTCTGCTACTGTCATCATTTTAGAAGTTCCACTCCATAGAAGAGGACACAGTTAATCTGGAAGTTCTGCTATATTTTGGCCACTTAGCTTAGCTCGGTCTTTCACTGCTTCATTTCATTAAGATTAGACAGAAATACGGCAGTGATTTTATAAAGCCACTCACGCCAGGTTTGCTCTCAGCTTGGGGCAGAGGGATCTGCTGAAGAGGCTGATGCTGCTGATGGTTTCTGGAGGAGGATGTGGAAGCTTTGGACTCGGAGGAAAACTGCTGAGGATCGGCCTTGGACTCAGAGGCCTGTTTCTGGGCTTGTGGCCTGTTCTGGACCTTCTTCACCTCCTGGCTTTGAGGACGAGGCCCTAAGATCTGGCCTACCTGGAAGTAAGGATACCGCAGGGCCTAGCCAGACAGAAGAATGAATATACAGTTGTTATTCAGAATATTCTGTGGGCCCTGTTTTCTAGTAAAATCAAGATGTCCGCCATCAGGAAGTATGACTATTATGCAACATTTACAAAACAAGATAAATCTGATCATTTTGTGTCTTGACTCAATCAAACTTTAAGGGACGCCTTCGATACACAAGATTTCCTGATAAATTTATCAGCAAACCCCACACTCAACACACAATGTTAGAACGATAGATATGTAGCACAGCCTTTCTTCTATTCAATAATTAAAGTTGTTTGCTGTCTGAATCCAAACTATTTTCTTAAGCTGGGTGAAAACAAATGTGCTTCCCAAGAGATTCTAAACACCTGGGAGCTTTGTAGGCATAAAATGGAGAAGCTGTCACTCTTTCCAGAAAGGTGTTTCCTACTCAAGTCTCACAGAGTAATTCAGCTGTCTCACCGGAGTATAAATCATCCTTAGGGGCATAATGACCACGTATAGTGCCTGACATGTCTACGTGATGCAGAGCACACATGCACAGGTAAAACATACTGTAGTGGCAGAGGGAATGAAGTATGGCTTAGGTGCTACTTAAAATGACTTGGATTAGGATGCTGATGCAATCTCTGTATTGGAAATATAGATAATCTTCACATAGGAGGGGAGCAAGGCTGAGTGTTGCGCTGTAATGGAAATTGCTTCTCTGAGGACAGGCATGTCCTTTTACTACACGCATGTTCAAACATGCCTTTGAGGGGAAACACTTTGGTTAAGGAAAGCCAAAGTACTATTCATGATGCACAAGTTGAAAAAAACAGGAGCAGTCTTATGAGCACATTTTATTATCTCTGAGCACACAGAATGTTTCTATACATCCAATGTTATACTAGCTTATACAAAGTATTTAATTCTTGGGCAACCAAGAATGCCTAATAGTGCATACCTCGATTCCTCGTCAGCTACGACTATTCTTTCAATCCCAACATTTTGCGTGGAAATTCTACAGACCTGCCAAAAAAGCCTTGAGGTCTGAGAGTTTGCTTCAACACTCTGATGTTGCGTACCTGTACAGCAGTTGGCCTTTTCTTGGGGTCCCACTGCAGCATGTCCCTCATCAGGGCAATAGCCTCATTGCTGGCATTTGGGATAAGGGTCTTCAGGTGGGTCGGCACACATTGGGGGAAGCGAAAGTTCATAGCAGATGCTAGCTGATAGCCCTCTGGCCAATCAATCTAAAGGAGGAGGCAATCAAAGGTTTATATGTGGACATTAGTTTTGCACATGATTAAATCTATCTAAAATTGACACATGCCACCAGCACATGCCATTTAAAAGGTTACATGAACACTTTATGCTCTTTAAGTGAGGATTCTCTCAGTAAAAGCAAAGAATTTTTCCCACACTCTTTAATAGTAATGGATTTGAAAAGCCTTTACAATGAAGTAGCCACCTGGCCCACCCGAAGCACACTTCACTCACAGAAACAGAAGCATTTCTCCCAATATTTAAAAGCTATTTACTCACTTATTTTAATATATTACTTCTTGTATCAGCACATGATAAGTTCGGGACATTCATGATTAAACATCTGAACTGAGGTCAAGCATTTCCGCCTCTCTCTATTCAGGTTCTTCTCACCTTTTTGACAGTGCCCAGGACTTGGCAAATCTTAAAGATCTCATCGACCTCACTGTTCCCTGGGAAAAGAGGTCTGAGTGTGTAGAGTTCAGCCATGATGCAGCCAACAGCCCACAGGTCAATAGGAGAGCTGTAGGTAGATGACCTGAGCAGGACCTCTGGAGCTCGGTACCTTCAGAGAGAACATTAAGCATTTCATTTAGCACATGGCAATGGATGCTTAGACATTCTTCTTCTTTTTAAATGTGCACAGTGTTTTGAAAGACATCTCACCATCTCGTTGACACATAGTCTGTGTAGGGAGGTTTGGAGCGGATTTCTCTGGCCAGTCCAAAATCTGCTATTTTGACCAGTTCTGGACCCATGCACAGCAAATTCTCTGGCTTCATGTCTCGATGGAAGAAACCTGTTACAAAGATTTATACCAAGATTTTAGCCAGCTCGCAATGGACTGGACTCACATTGCAACCATACACAACCGCATTGCACTAGTATCTTCAATGCTCTGCATAATTCAGAAAGAACTGCTTGTGGATGGGTATATATTTGAAACAGCCCCTGTAATAGTGACAGGCCAGTGTGTCCAAGGCCAAAGTAATTCACGTCAACATTTTCATTATTTACGGTAACCAGGGCCGGAGTCCTTGAGTGTACAGTACTTCAGCTGTCACACAACGGCATTGCAATTTGCAGTTTCATTAAATATTAACATTACATGTGATATTTTGAAGAAAAAGGTAGTCCAAGTCAGATCATACAAAAATGCATTTTGCCAATGTAAAATAGCCAAACAAAATAATCCAAATTCTATATGGCTATAGAATATGTCGAAGCAAATAGATGATAATACCAAGGTATGATAAAACAAGTATAATTGCATTTGTGGTACATAATTGGGGGTCTGCCTTAGAGTCACAGTGACTTTTTACAATAGCAAATACATCCAAATTAACCATCTAAAGATTCTGCTACTTCTTGAACAAGTACAGAAAGACAGAGTAAAGCCTCTTACCATGCTTATGTACAAAAGCCAACCCAGATAGCACTTGAAACATGATGTTCCTAATTTCATTCTCTGAGAACATCTTATTCTCTCTAACAGCACACCAAAGAGATGGAAAAAGTGAAAGGGAAAGTGGGGAAAAAAGACAAATCAAAGAGAAGTGTTAAAAGAAAGAAGTCCATATACGTGCATGCAGTGTGGATGTGTGGAAGCATGGGAGTGTGTATGCGCACATGCATAAGTTTGTAGTTTTCTGACCACACATATCCATAACCAGGATTAAAGTAGTGTATGTTTGTTTGGCTAACACGTACAAATATGAAGCATCCACACATCCAGTAGTTAGATAGTTGTAATGCAGAGCAGAGAGGTACACAAGAGTAAAAACAAGGTATTTATGGAAGGTTCACATCCTGCAAGAATTTTGTTAATGTCTATCCAATCCCAGCTATTCTGATCTCTGATTGAATTTCATGTATCTTGGCTTTTACGGTTTTCTTATAGAATTCAGATCTTAAATAATGGCCTTACTTTGATGCAGCTCAGTGAATCTTGCAGTATGAAACCACTTTCATAGACTTGCAGTTCATGAAGGAAACGCGGTACACCTACCATGTTTATGAATAAACGACAGGCCTTGTAAAATCTGAAAGCTTATGTTTCTTATCACTGATTCAGGGAACAATTTTTTTCTGTAAACATAAAATTGACACAATTCTCATGAGCGAGCTAATGAAAGCATCATTACAGGAACAGCATTCTGTTTGTCTTTGTACACATATATGCAAAAAAAAACCAATGCATACATCAAAATATGTTCAGCCACTAATCTGATCAGCGTTCAAACAATGGCAGCTTTCTTAATTTGTCTGCTTTTTTGCCTTTGACAACAAACCCCAGGTGTGTTCTGCACATGTACACATTAGGGATTTCTAAACTTGCAAAAACATCAGAGACTCCCTGAGAGAAAGTGAAAGTCTGGAGAAGGAAAGTCTGGTGGCAGCTGTTTGCAGGACAGAGCCGAATGCAGGGACGGGGTAGCACGGTGCAGTGACTGAAATTTTAAATATTTCATTGAAAACCACTGGATCCCATCAGATTATTCCAGTCATATCACAAACCCTCACTAGTTTTCCTCAGAGCTTCAGTAAAAATACACCTGGATTTCTGTTTCTCTTTCTTGGATGAGAGGTGAAACGTCTTTAGGAAAGTCCAGCTGGGTCAATATATATTTGGAGGACTTTTGAAGTCTATGGGATATATCTTGCTAACATTTTTATTTAAAAAAAAAAAAAGAAAAAGTTTTTTATGTTCATTATGATCATGTCTTTACAAATTCTATAGTTATTTACTCTGGAAATAACTAAAATGTCAACTAAATAACCGTCCGAATGTAAATACAATCACCTTCTAATTAGCTAAACAATAATAAAAATGAGCTTATTTTAAAAATTCTTTTGATTGTGTTCTTTTTATTAAGTTGAGATAGTCATGACAGATATTTCTATTTTGGCAATATATCAAATTTTATATGTAAAATAACAAATTGTATCTGTGTCCGAGAAATCACTTTCAGCTAAGTTAGCCATTACAAAAACACCTCTCAAGGAAGTGTGTTAATTCCAGATCACATGACATGCTCCAAATGATGTCATTTCCTCCTGAAGAAAAGACTGGCAAGACTCCAAGGCTTTCTGAGTTATTTAATATAAAGTAGTGTGTGACAAAAGTGTGGATTTATGGCATGTCAACAGATTTACTACAATATCTTTATAAATAACTTTCAATTTCAATTTTACTCAATTGTATATATAATATTTGGAAGAATCTTTCTATAAAAATGCCATGTGGTGTTTGGTTATAGGCGGCCATGTTGATTTTAGGCCTGAAAACAGCAAAAATGTCAACTCTACTTGTCAACTATGTTCCAAAAAGTTCCGCAATTACATATCGACCCAGCTGCTTTTTACTGAAGCTCCTAAGATTACACAGACCTGAATAACTGAGAAAATACACAAACTTACGAATAGTCATGAAAACCTTTTGTTGGCTAATTGGCCGCAACAGGATTGTGATCGAGCGGAAGAGCTTTTAAATGTGCTCTTGTTGTGATCATGATATGAAACTGGCCACGGCTTTAAACGTGTGCAGAGATGTGTGTTTTCTCTTCTTACCTGTCCTTCATAAGCTGGTATAAGTTCTCCTTCATGTACTCAAAGACAAAGTAGAGGTGATCGTTCTCTCTGATGACCTCTTTTAGTTTCACCACATTTGCGTGGTTCAGCTTCTTCAGTGACTGGAGAGACACATGAATGAGAAAGTAAGAAAAACATGTAACGTAATAAGACGCTTGTGGACATTTCATTTAGAACGCAAATATCAAAGTAGTTCATGGAGTAAAAGTTAGATATGTAGAACCTTTAGGTGATTAACTTCACATTGTTGGGGTCCCTTCATGGTCCACATTTGAAAGCATTGAAAGCCACTTTTTGGACAAGTGTGTGTCAGTGGCATGCATTTTTTCCTCACTAACAATGACTCTTATTGCTGCTGTAAGGTACTACCTGTAAGTGTAAGGATATCACAATGCTTACCTTCACTTCTCTTAGGTTCATACATTCTTCCCATGAATAAAACTTCCTCTTCATCCTATAAAAGTCATTGAAAGAAAGCCATTAAAGGAAATTATGCTCATAATAAGAAGAAAAAGAAGACAGGCCACATATATTTCCTCCAGTATACTGTTGTGTCATTGTCTTTTAAATGTTTTTGTGTGTCTCCATCAATAATTCATCTCTTTTGACATGTCTCCAGTTTCAGCTCACCCAAGGAAACGCTGCAAAAACTGTAGATTGAAGTGATATTGATTGCCATTTTGTATTTTACTAGTTTCATCATTGATTTTTCTCTGCTTGACCCACATCTAGGAACACGTCTCGACTCAGCTGACGTATTAATCTGTCACTTTTATCGCAGTATGTGTTGTATCTTAAGACAACACATCAGCTGGTATACGCTTATCGCCTCTGATCCACACTACGTCTCCGTCCCTCTGGAATTACATAAGAGCTACAGAATGTGTAGATATCTTTTTCTCCTCCTCTGGGCTCCTGCCAGTTTCAGTCGTCTCTTCCACAATGTCAGCAACCCGACACACCCCCTTCTACTTTCACTGCCTTTCGCCGTCACCACATGTATTGTCTTGCATGGTAACCAAATGATCAAGCAGTGGACGCATCTCCCTGGTTTCTCATCTATTATTAAAGCGTGCTACCATGCTGCTGAAACAAAAGCATGCAAGTTGGCTTCCTTGCCCTGGTGATGGAAGGAAACTTGAAGTAGACAAATCATCCAGGGTTTAAGCGTTTAGCTTTGTAGTGTACTATCTGCAGTAAAAGTGTTTAGTGTGGCTGCATTAGGGGAAAAAGGCTGAGGTGGGGGTTAATGCAATGATTTGACCTTTTACATTTAAAATTTAAATTAGATTTGGTTTTATCATTATCAGAGTCGTATCTAAATGTGTAAATAGAAACTTAGACACTTGAAGACATCATATACAGTGGAGCTGGAACAGTCTTGGAAAGTAGTAGAGCTCGTAGGTAATGTTAAATTCAAATACCTTGATGTTGTTATCAGACTTCTTGCATGCAATGATGTAATGCTGTTTGGGGGGTTATTACAGTTTATGACTACTAAAAATATTTCATGTAAAATAGAGCTGCTTGGCATCACAACCTTACACCTATCACAATATTAAAACAACTTCAGCTACTCTAAGACCACAGCATAGATACTGCAGCAATATACTGGAAGTGTCTAACACGGAAAGGTGATATTTACATTTTTATGTCAGAAATATAATCACCATCCTCACCTCTTGATAGCGACAAGCTCTCCAGACTCGTTGCTTCTCCCCATCAGCACACTGCCGTAGGTGCCATCACCCAGCTGCTTCAGGGTGGTGTAGCGATTCATCATCTCTCACGACGGTTTCATCAGCTTCTAACTTTCCTTATGTGTGAGACGAGAGGTGGGAACACGGTGCTGATTCATTGATGTCCTCCCCGTTCTCTTCAGCTGAAGTAATGCTCAGTCTTTGTTTCACCAGCCTCTTCTCCAGTAGAGTTCAGTTGTTCTTTCCCAGAAGGAAGGACCTCCAGTTGGACAATCTTTGCAGATTCTGGGAGTTCAGAGCTCATCTTGCAAGAACTGATCCATTGTTAGGAAGGTGGGATCTTGGTGGTGTAGTTAAGCCAAAAGTGAAGAGACGATAAAGAAATGAAAAAAAATCAGCAGCAGTACAGATTACAAACACAAAGAGTCACTAAATTAATACCCAGTCTTTTACTCACTCCTAAAAATCTCCACAAAACCAGACTACAAGGGCTAGGAAACGCTAGGACCACTTCTTGTTTTTCCCTCACTGAGCAGGATTAGGCATGTGTCACACTAGGACTCAACATGACCACCCAAGGGAGATGACAGAGCCAGCCGTAGGCAGATTAGGCCAACAGGGATGTAAATAGGATGTTACATCACCATCATGCTTACTACCTTCCCCAAGCACCTTGCCTGGCAGGTGGATTTGATTGACGCCACAGGCCACTGTTATGTTAGATTATATGCCAAGTAAACCTCCTGGAGGACTGTTTCTCAATTATACAGACAACAACCAAATAAATAAACAGTTGTCATACTTAGATTACACTGGCATGGTGTATTTTCTTCCTGGAACAAATGCACAGCTACTGTGTATTCTTTCCTTTGAAGCAGTTGGATTTTATCCACACAGGTAGTCTGACAGCAGCCACATCTCATAGCTAATAGCTTACAGAGAATGAGGTAGACTGAGGAGCTTCCCTGAAACCTTTTAAGCCTAGTTTATCCTTTTGCATGGATAATTCATGCTTTGGTGTCCTCAAATGGTGAGTATAAATGTTGGGAGATAGAAATCAACCAGAAACTGGGTATAAATTACGTAGGATAAAATATTCAGGATAGGTTGTGGGATAGGCATGTTAATCTAAGAAGTGCCACTTAAATCAGTTTTACAGGAAAATAATCGCTTGGTAATTTGAGGTTTTACCTCATGGAATATATACTAGTATATCCGCTGTAGATTTTAGTATATGTTGTTGATTATTAAAATATTTTAATGAGGTATTACAAAAGTCAGACTGAAATATTGTTGGAAAACTGCACTTTCCCAGAGCAACAAGCAGCAAATGGTCAACAAGTGTGCAACATAAAGGTTTGAATGACAAGCTGCTTGTACACTCTGGCATAATAAGGGTAAAACATGTCAGGGAATATCTGGTATTTCTTGGATAAACAAATGTTAATGGTTGAATTGGTTGCAAATAATAATAATGAAATGCACACAAAAATTTTAAGCATTACAGAGCTAGGATTTGAATTCCATCTGTGAGCTATTTTCATGTAACTTCAGCAAAGTGGTACGAGCAAAAAGAACTTGCCTCCTTCAGTGCTGACCTGCTGTGTTTAGGTTAGAGGAAATGCAGTTGCAGGCGAGCCAAGGGCAGCCAAACAAAATGAGATCGGTGTTTATTATTCTGAATGGGCCCGGGAACATGTCCAAGAAGAATACCAAAAACCAGGTTTAGTTCTGTGACTCCTGATAATCATTTAATGAGTGAATCATCAGCAGAAATGTGGTATTATGTAAATGTTTAAAGATCTGCCATTCTTTCTGCAGCACTGCATTCACATTTATCATTTTATTTCCACAGCAAATTAGAAATGGGCTCTCTAAACAAAAATAAAAAGACAATAAGAGGCGTGGAGAGGCCAGCCAGAGGACTGCTGGCCTGCACTCAGCTCTCACATATGGCAATCCGTTGTGGAGGGATTTAAAGGGAATTAAGATGTGCCCAAGCCGCATGACATTAGGAAGCTATTCAAGGTCAGTTATGGTGAAAATACACGTGGACACTGACCTGACGGTGGAACCCAAACAGCAAATTGAATCAAGACTTCCAAATATGAACACTAGATTAAATAATTTCTAACTCAGCTTTCAGCCATAATATGAAACAAACAAGGCAACCTAAAGCTCACACAGTTGTACAGGAGAATATGACAAACGGACATCACGAGCAGAGCAGTTTATCAGAAACAGAGTTGACATTTGTTGTTGACATGACAGCTCTGACAGCTGAGCTCCTCAGCCATTGTAAACAGCAGGCCTGCTCCTGTGTTTAGCTCTTCTTCTTCTTCTTTTCCTCATTCTTTGTCTCTATTGGACACTCACCGGTTAGTTTGGGGTGTTGTTCCTCTCCTCGGCCGTTGTCTCAGCCTGCTGACAGCTCCAGATAAAATTTACGTACTATCTAAACCCAGCGCCAACGATAAAGTGTGTGTGTGTGGGTGTGTGTGCGTGACTTCTCCCCATGGAAACAGACACACAAACGCAACGCCGGCTGAGCTGCCAGGTGACGACGTGCCGCAATGCCTTGTGGGGCTTGTTGTCCTTGGAGGCGGCGAGCGTGACAGCGGGAGTTGAGGTCGAATTATTGTAAAATTTGAAATGATGTGGATTTTATTTTCCAAAATGTTTTGACTCCTACAATACTTGAACACTTTACAGCCCAAAACATGATAATTTGACTTATTTATTCAGTCATTTAATAATGGCCTACGAGAGGAAATCATTATTTTTCTCGTTATTTATGTTTTTTTTACATTACCAATCAAAAGTTTGGACACACCTTCTCATTTAATGCTTTTTGTTTGTTTCTGTTACTTAATACTGAAGATTAACACTTTTTTGTTAACAGCATAATTCCATATGTTCCATATGTTTTGTCAGTATTAATCTACAATGTATAAAATAATTAAAGAATAACCACTGAATGAGAAGGTGTGTCCAAACTTTTGACTGGTAGTGTATGTAGCAAATGTTCGACCCAAACAGCTCCAACTTCTCAGCAGTATCTTCATCTATATTCACAGAACGACTGTTTTTGATCAGGATGAAGTAACAGAGTTGGAGCTGTCTTCTATCTCACACCACTTCTCTGCACACAGTTGTAATTGAAGGTCTGCACCAACAGATGGAGCTGCATGCTCGTGTTTTTTCACACAACTGTTCTACCAAAAAATGCTCCTTTGCCAAAAGTATCTACTTTATATAAATGTACAACTGCCTTTATTTGTATCAAACAGTCGTGAAGAAATCATCTCCCTTGTCTGTATTATTTTACTTGCTCTACATCAGAACTAATCCAGCTCTGTTTGTAAGGTTAAATAGCTTTAAAGGTAGTATATAGTTTTTAACTTGTCCAAAAGCGACTGAAGGCCCATTGTCAAATTACTTGACTTCATTAAATGAGGGTTATGTTTTTAAAATTATAGACTTTTTACTGGTTATAACTGACAACATCACATTGGCTCTATCCTGGCTTCTTTACGCACTCCATATTAGAATTGAGTATAAGACTTTTTTCATGACTCTGGTCCCCAAAGATATGTCAAAAAAACAATGTCTCCATGAGCCAGTTCGCAGCCTGAGATCCTCAGGTGGGGCCCTTCAGATTTGGAATAACCTATCTGGCAAGACAAGGCTTCAAAATCTTCTTTTAAATCACTTCTTAAAACCTATTGTTGTAGACTTTATTTTATGTGATGTCATGTCTTTTACTCTATTTTACTCTGTGCTATTTGGGGGTGTTTCTGTTCCTTCATTATTTTTACTCATATCAGTTGGTGTTTTATCTCTGACTTTATTAACATTCAAGTTTTGCATTATCTTTAACCATGATTAACTCCATTTCTCCACTTACTGGCTTTCTGTTGTAATATAGTCTTCCTATGGTTCCTTTTTTTTGGATTGTCTGTCAAAGCTGTTTGTAAACTTTGTTTTTGAAAGATGCAATCCAAACAACATTACTATTGTTGTTATTATTATATGACAGTTGTAAAATATGTAATTTCTTTATTTCATATTAAAACCCCATCTGTAAATCATGTCTGAATAAAGATATTAGACAAACATATGTAGCCTGAACATTAAATATGCTATATTACTACCTATAATCCTCCTAAATGACAGTTTAGTTTTTAAAAAAGCTAAAATAAATAAATGATCATAATTATTAAGTTAGAAAAAAAACTTAGTTTCACAGATCCCCCCTTTATTGTCACCTCAGATATTGACTTGTGTGTATTTGCACGTTAGGACTGTTTAATCCAAATAAAAGAAACATGAAGTTTGTTGCAACTTTTTGGCACAACGCCTGTCAGAGAACACCTGCGAAGTCACTTCTCAGGTGGTTTAAAATGTTGATTGACCAGGTAGGAATATGTGCACCTGAGCATACACTGTGGTTTTGATGTTGTCCATGTGACAAGATGATCTATATGAGCTGATACCGCTATGTGGACATTTATTCTGCACCTACACTCCATCTCCCACCTTTCTCTAAGTGCGATGATGAGTTTGTGTGTCCAAGAGGTGGTCTTCGCTTAACTCAGGTTAAGCCAAGAAGCGGGAGGGGGGACAGCAAGTGGAATTTCACTCTAAGAGGATTATCACCGTCTCTACCTCGCCGCTTTGTCACCAGATGCCTCGTTTGCCGGTTGGAATAGAGCACAAGTGCGCACCGCAACAGCCTTCCAAAACCGGGAGACAAAAAGGGGGGTCACGCGTGAACTGTTGGCTTTGTAACGTTTTGTAGATGTAGAACGTTGATTGCATCAATCGTGACGTTCCAAGATGATCCATGGTAGTTTTGACCTGTTGGAAGCGCACGGGAATCCGTCACCGAGTGCGTCTGTGCCAGAAAGTGGTTTCCTGAGGGGTTTGTCGGCGGGCAGTTGTTCCTGACATGAAGACGAGACCGGCGGGGATCGGCAATGTCAATGCTGACTGGATGGGTTTGCTTCCCTCCAAACTCAGTGCCATGCCCCTCAAACATCTCGCCGTGCCAGGTGAGCCAGCCGTGCGTAAAGATGTATGGTTTCCAACTACGGAAGTCTGATAGGATTGTGATAAAGTCATATTGTTTAAGATGAAAATAGGGTTAGTCAGTCTTTATAAAGCTGATGTTGCGGAAACTGGACCAATAATTGTCCATAGTGGTCCAGCATACATTTTTACAGCAAAATTCAGAAATATTTACACTGACTTCAACGTTTTGTCCTTTGTCTCACCTCTTTCCACTCCATCATCAGCTGCACCTTCTGCCTCTTTCTTCCAGGGTCCCACGATTCCTTCACCTACTGGGTGGATGTGCAGGCTCCCGTGGGACCTGATCAGAAGGTTTATGTGAAGTACCTGGCCACCATGTTCAGTGTCTTAGCCAAGAAGGTCATGGTGAAGTGGTCCATGACACAGGTACCGCTCTCAAATTACTGCAATCCGCAAACCCAGCCATGTGGGGAACCAGATGATGCATAAGATGACATATTTTGGGCAGATTTTGAAAGTCTGTGTTTTACAGCCAGTTCTAATGTGTAATGTGGTATGGTGTGTATTCCCAGAACTTGACTTTTATGGAGCAGCTGGATGCAGGAATTCGTTACTTTGATCTCAGGGTGTCCTCCAAACCAGGGGAGCCTGGAAATGAGATCTACTTTATTCACGGCCTTTTTGGACACAAGGTGAGTGGAGGAGTCAACATTTACTTTAAATGGTTGTCATGGTGACTGTCTTGACCATTCTGTGGTCCACTGATTGCATTTTTTTTTATCTTAATTTGTGTGATGTGGTATATCACTCTATGCTGAGTGTTTTTGTAGACCTGATGACTTCACTCCTGAAATGTTACAGAAATGACTGTTGCTTTAGATCTTTCAGTTAGTTTAGATGCTAAATTTGTCCCAGTATGAAGAGTAAATGTTGCCTTTGAGTATTGATGTTGTGTTGTGTAGTGAGATGGGGACTAGCTCAGGGATCAAAGGTTGTGAGTTTAGTTGTAAACATCCCTCTGCTGAAATGGGTCATTCTAACTGAGGACTGCGTCATCAGATGGTCTTGTAGCTGTAAGATATTACACAAAAAATGTATACAGGCTTGGCTGGTGGAGGGAACATCAACATTATGCAATGCTGAAGACCTTCTGCAGGAAGAATCTGTTTTTTTTTGTGTGTGTGTGTTTTTTTGCCTTGTTAACATGTCCTTATGATGGTTTTTTAATATACTGTAAAATCATCAGTCAACACCATGGTTGAGCATTTGCACCACAACACTGCAGTTTAACAATGACAGTCTCAAAGTTGTAGCTCAGCTGGTTGAGTGGGTGACCCATGAACAGGGGCTATAGTCCCCAACGCAGCGGCCTGGGTTGGATTCCAGCTCACGGCCCTTTGCTGCAGGTCTTCTCCCCTACTAACCTATCTGGCTCTGGATTCAACCTGTCAAATATGATAAAAAAATAACTTGGTGCGTCATATTTGACAAACCAAAGGAACCAATCCTGTCAGCTTACAGGGTGAGACCTTGTGTGTCATTGTTCTTCACAAGAATCAGTTCAAACATGCATAGACTCAGTTACTCCAACATTACAGCTCGTCATTGTGTGGTTTAGACTGGTTTCACACTGTTTGAGCTGAGGTGAGCTGGTGTGCTTGAGCTGCAGTGAATGGGGAGGGGTACACAGTAGAGCTGCATATTCTTAAAGCAGTGTAGAGTTAAATCAGAGACATTTTAAAGCTGGAGGGAATCATTTTTACCAAAAAGCTTCCAAATGTGTAATTTTGATACACAAAGAAGAGCTTTTGAAAGCAAAATCAAAGACTGGAGAGGGTGTATTGTTGATATTTGACTCCATTAACTTCCATTACCCTGTTTTGTGATTTAGTTTCGTGGTATTTTGCATTCCATAGTCAACTAGAAAAGCACTCGGAGAGCGCATACCTCCGCCATCCCGTTTGTCTGTCTGTCCGTCTGTCTGTGTCCGTGTGTGTGTGTCTGTCTGTCTGTTAACAGCATAACTCAAAAGGTCATGGACGGATTTTCACCAAATTTTTACAGGATGTCCGGAAGAGCACGGGTAAGAATCGATTAGATTTTGGAAGTGATCCGAATCACCGTCTGGATCCAGAAATTTTTTGAGACAGGCGGCCATATCTCAATTGTCCTTCGACCTTCAAAAAATTCCTGGATCCAGACGGTGATACGGATCACCTCCAAAATCTAATCGATTCTTACTCGTGCTCTTCCGGACATCCTGTAAACATTTGGTGAAAATCCGTCCATGACTTTTTGAATTATGCTGTTAACAGACAAACAGACAGACACACACACACAGAGACAGACGGACAGACAGACAAACAAACTCCGGTGATTACATAACCTCCTGGCGGAGGTAATAAAGTATTTCAGAGGAGTTTTAGAGCTTGTGACCAGAACAATTTATGTATGACTGATGGACCATAAGGTTTGATACAACCTCTAATCTCCATTATTTCACTCTGCTTTGCTCTAAAGGTGAGGGACGGCCTGTTAGAAATCAGCTCTTTCCTAAGCAGACACAAGAAAGAGGTGAGAGAAGCACATTTACTTGTATTTTTTTGAACAAAACACCATGTATAACACATTACATATGCTGTAGATAGCCGCATGTAGACTATGAACAGATTCAATTTGGTGTTTGATTGATTTAGGTGGTGTTCCTGGACTTTAACCATTACTATGCAATGGAGGCAGAGCACCACGTGTACCTCCTCGGTATGCTCCAGGAAGTGTTCGGCAACAAGCTGTGCAACAATTGTGCTGTGGAGAGCATCACTCTGGACTACCTCTGGGAGAAGAAGTACCAGGTGAGACCAGAGTGAAGCAAGGAAACATTTCAACAAACATGTGTTTCTCAGTGGGTAGTGGGACTCCAATAATCAAACACAATTTAAAATTGAGTGACCGCGAGGGAGTTCTCTATTGACTGTGCTGTTGGGTGCCACTGAATGTGTCAGTAAATGCAGGAAAATATACATTGCAAGCAAAACAGTGGCTTGGTGGTTAGCACTTTCACCTTGCTACTAGAAGATCCATGATTTGCTTCTCGGCCTTCCCTAGATCTTTCTGCATGGAGTTGTTCTTCCTGTACATGCGGTGTGGGTTTTCTCGGGTACTCCAGCTTCCTCCCACCGTCCAAAAACATGCTCAGGTTAATTGGTGACTCTAAATTGTCCGTAGGTGTGAATGTCCCCTGCCTTCGCTCTAAGTCAGCTGCAATAGGCTCCAGCCCCCAATGACCCTCATGAGGATTAAGCGGTGTGTAGATGATGGATGGAAGTAAAAGTGGTCTGTGGGTGTGCGTGTAGTGGACGGCTCACTTACTGTGACCTTTGTGCTCAGGTAATCCCAGCCACCTGTGACTCTCCCTGGCAGGAATTAGTGCTCATCCCATTAACTCTTGTTTCACCATCAACCAGCCTTTCTCCTCTCAGTGCGTTTAGCTTTTAGCCTTAACATCTCTTTGTCTTTGGCTCTTTCCAACAGTTTTCTTTCTTTCTTCCTTTGACCTCCTGCTAAAGCCATGTTTCTATACCATATTTCACAATTCTTATCATTCCATATTTTTGTCATCTCACACTCTGAATTTAAACCTTTCTTTAGAATACTTTTAGTTTATTTTTAATGAACACGTGCTACACAAATATACACAGATGAAAGCTCAGCAGCCAGCTGTGTACACACACGTCTGTGTCTGTTTATTTACAGTATGTGTGCCTGTTTTAGGTGTGAATGCCTTACATTACTACAGTATGTGTATCTGTGTCTCATTCAGATGCTATCATTCCTGTTCCCATGACCCTAATCTGATACTGGCTTACTTGGCAAATGAGAAGGAGAGAGAGAGTGCAGAGCAGACAGAGAGGAAGTAGAAGTGCACAGTTAGCAGCTGCAGAGGGCAGCCTTCCTCTTCGTTCTGTTTGCTTTGACACTGTAACCTACCTGTTGTCATATTGTGTCTCTGCCAACTTACTGTGGATGGAGAGTAGTGTGGTTACATTTATGTTTATATGATCATTATGTGAGGATATTACTTTAAATATTAGGCTGAATGATACAATAAGATAGGGGTCAGATGTTACACCATGGTATGTTCATCGGTTTTGTTATGCATTTTTTGATACTTTATGTTTATTATTGCAAATTTTGGCACAAAAACTGTCCTGTAGTCTTTTAACCATCTTTCATTTTCTTCTCTCCACAGGTCATTGTGTTCTACCATCATCCTTCAGGGCAGGGCAACCCCGTCATGTGGCCTGGCAACAAGATCCCCGCTCCCTGGGCGAACACCACCGAACCCAATAAGCTCATTCAGGTCAGAAAATGACCAACCCTGTCTGTGTTTTCACACGCATGTTTCATTTCAAATGCTTCAGGGTAAAAACAAATTAAAGACCCTTTTCATACCCATCATTAACAAGCGTCATGGGTTATCCGATAACAAGTGGACAGCAGGTGTGAATGCACCCTAGACACATTCTAGACACATTGAGATCCAATTGCTCAGAGTATATTTGAAGGTCTGGGCGTACGGCTGCATGCTGTTAGCAGTTTGCACGCAAATGTGTCCCGGGCTGCATTATAGGACTGCCGACTCAACACCCTATGCATTAGCAAAACAAGAGACAAAAAAGTGATTTCCTCTTCTTTTAATTTACAGCAGACTAGATTCAGGAAGTGCACTGCTGCCTTCCAACAATTAAAAGGAACAATGCATTTGTTTTTTGCAAATGAGAATAATGAAATTATATCTTATTTACATATACTGGCAGTGGTGGCTCAACAGTTAAGTCTCTGGGCTACTCATCAGGAGGTCAGAGGATCAAACCCCAAAGCTGCCATTATTGGGCCCTTGATCAAAGCCCTCAATGCTTCTTCCTCCAGGGGTGCTGTACCATGGCTGACCCTGTGCTCTAATCCCAATTGCGATATGCGAGATCCAATCACAACTGGTCATTTTAGATGCATTCTGATGTTAGGAGTGAACTGAGCTGTTCACTTATGATCAGACCACCCAAGACTCATGTTAATACCAGAGATGAACAAACCCATAGGAACTTGTGATTTACTGTTACTTTGTGGGTTCAAAGCATTTCCATATTCTTCTCTAACTTGTCATCATCCAAAGCTACCCCATCTTTCCATTTTTGTGGCCATTTATCCTTCAGTTTCCTACTCTACTAACCTCAACAACATATGTTTCCCTCATCTATCCATCCATTATCTACACACTGCTTAGTCGTCATTAGGGTCATGGGGGGCTGGAGTCTATCCCAGCTGACTTAGGGTGAAGGCAGGAACACCATGAACAGGTCACCAGTCTATCACAGCACTACACAGGGAGACAGACAATCACACTCATATTCACACTTGAGGACAATTTAGAATCACCAGTTAACCTCAACATGTCTTTGGACTGTGTGTGGAAGCTGGAGGACTTGGTGAGAACACATGCGTGCACAGGGAGAACATGCAAACTCTGTGCAGAAAAATGCCAGGTTGGCACACAAACCAGGGTTCTTCTTGCTGTGAGGCAACAGTGCTAATCACTGATCCACTGTGCTGCCTCAATATTCTTACATAAGCTACTTTACCGAAATTCTCAGATTAACAGGATTACTTGGATTTCTTCTATTCGGCATCGTCCTGTTTAGTTTCTGGAAACTACGCTGAAGGAAAGAGCCAAGCAGGGATCCTTCCATGTGTCCCAGGCCATCCTCACACCCAGAGTCAACACTGTGGCCAAGGGCTTGGTCTGGGGGCTACGCAACTACCTAGTAGAGAGGTCAGTGGCTGGGTTTGGGCGGGTGAATGAATGAGTGATGAGGTGGAGTGGTTTGCGGAGGAAGGAAACACATTTAGTGATGCTGATTTGAAACACCTAAGGGAACCTTTTGTTTCTCTGCTCAAGAATCTTTTCCTCTTCTTTATTGCTCAGCTTTATTTACTTACTGTGGTTTGCGGCCTGTAGAGGGCATTACCGTAAATTCTACTGATGTTATGGGTGGAACAAAGAGGATCGCCGGCTCTGCACATGCCCTTGACAAAGAGAAAATGAAGAAAGTCTGAAAATACACCACAGTGCAGCAAATGCTGTAATTACATCACCACTAACATTTCTTTAAACTTAAACCACATCTTATAAAACAATGTTAAGTGGTAAGAACATTATTGCATTAGTATTGTATGACTGTATCCTTATATCTATATAATCTATGCATTCTATAAGTACATAATGTCTCTGTATCTCTGGCTTGTCTATTAGTTTATTCAGCTATAACTCTAATCCAAACTGCAGAGTATCAAAGGATGGCACATTTCCTAAGTCAGATAAAAGATCTTATTTTACCCAGACAAGAACTGAATGATTTCTACACACCTTTGCAGTCATGCAGCCTGTTGAGCCTGAGATTTCAGTGGAAATGACAGTGGAAATCCTGACTTACAGTACATACTCTCCACGCCTTTAGAGCTACGGGAACCAGCCAGCAGCGTTGGGGTATAAAACTCCTGAACGGACACTGTGGCGAGACAGGAGGTGGCCTAATTTTGCACTTCCGAGGAAATGGGGATTGTTTATCACCACTGCATAAACATTCTGGTTTCCTGGTTTTGTTCTGCTGGTGGCTGAAATATGGCGGAGAAGTTAGCAGTGTTAGAAGTGATACAGCCACAGCGTCCCTATTTGTGTGTGTGCAGTGAACCAAAACAGAAAATCTGAAAGCAAAGCAGTGGTTCTGAGACAAAAGTGGCAAAGTTGTCTTTCACTGACAGACAGACCCAAACATCGCCCCCTTTTGATTTCTTCCATTAGGCCTATTTTCTCCCACATTGTGACATATATCTCAAAACCCCATCAACAGCTTTGCAGCAGACGTAGACAAACATGCAGCCAAGGAACAACTGATTAAATTTTGGCAATGTAATAGCCACAACAATAAAACTTGGCACTAGGTATGTTAGTAAGGTCACGGAATCAGTTTGGATTAAAACTGAAATGGCAAGAAGCATGACAAAATTTGGTGTAATCTGTGTTTATATGTAAACCTTTTTTCCGCTCTAGAAACCTGCCGACCATCATGTCCTGGGTTGCAGCTCAGAGACCAGGAGTGGACGGGGTCAACATCATCACCTCTGACTTTGTGGAGCTCACTGACTTTGCCAACATTGTCATCAAACTGAACAACCTGCTGCTGTCTGATCAGGACCGCAAAGCAAGATGACACATGATTTACCAACTGGACCAAGGTGTGCTGAACCACGATGTTGTGATGGTTGGAAGTCTATAGATTATATATTCTACTCTAATAATGACTTGAATTATATTTTTTTAGGGTTTCAGTGTCTTACTGAAGGACACTCAACATTAAGCATAGGCAGGGATACCATCAATCCTCTGACATGAAGTCTTTTAAAGTTTCAGGAATTCATCAGCTAGTTTCCAGAGTTTTGGTTGTAGTTGACTCTCTCAGGCCAGATAAAATAAACAAAGTCCAAAACAGGGATTTATTTATTTTTTGCCCTCTTCACTATGCAGACCATGTCATGCCATAGCTCTGGTTCCATATCCCTGTCCCTATATTCCGTTTTTGGAAAAATTATTCTATTAATAATCTAATTATTAGATTGGCAGTTACTGTGTCTGTTACCTGCATGATTATATGACTAATTACACTCAACAAAAATATAAACGCAACACTTTTTTTTGCTCCCATTTTTTATGAGATGAACTCAAAGATCTAAAACTTTTTCCACATACACAATATCACCATTTCTCTCAAATATTGTTCACAAATCTGTCTAAATCTGTGATAGTGAGCACTTCTCCTTTGCTGAGATAATCCATCACACCTCACAGGTGTGCCATATCAAGATGCTGATTAGACACCATGATTAGTGCACAGGTGTGCCTTAGACTGCCCACAGTAAAACGCCACTTCTATGATGCAAACCGATTGTTTCAGCAGCTGTCCGAGTGGCTGGTCTCAGACGATCTTGGAGGTGAACATGCTGGATGTGGAGGTCCTGGGCTGGTGTGGTTACACGTGGTCTGCGGTTGTGAGGCTGGTTGGATGTACTGCCAGATTCTCTGAAACGCCTTTGGAGACGGTTTATGGTAGAGAAATGAACATTCAATACACAAGCAACAGCTCTGGTTGACATTGCTGCTATCAGCATGCCAACTGCACGCTCTCTCAAATCTTACCACATCTGTGACATTGTGCTGTGTGATAAAACTGCACCTTGTGGGCAGTCTAAGACACACCTGTGCACTAATCATGGTGTCTAATCAGCATCTTGATATGGAACACCTGTGAGGTGGGATGGATCATCTCAGCAAAGGAGAAGTGCTCACTATCACAGATTTAGACAGATTTATGAACAATATTTGAGAGAAATGGTGATATTGTGTATGTGGAAAAAGTTTTAGATCTTTGAATTCAACTCATAAAAAATGGGAGCAAAAACAAAAGTGTTGCGTTTATATTTTTGTTGAGTGTACATGACTATCTGGATAAGGTTTTACATCTCAGGTCCTTCAGTGGCAGGCTTTTATTTCCAAATTTGGCTACTGATATAACAGTTGTTGCATTTGTTACATTTATTTTTGAAATGTTTTGATTCCATTGTTTAGTTTTTGTAATTATGACGAGGGCCAGGGTCATTTGTTGAAATGCTATATGTATTCTAAGTATTTTTGGCACCACCACTCATGCACAAATTAATATACTGGGATAAAGGGATTTGGACAAATTTTGTGTTTAGAGGCTAGCACTATATTTAGTTTAGAGTTTTTGAAAGAAAATGCTCAACATGATGGCAAGGCACTTTGTTTGCAATGCATTTCAAGCACACTAATAATTGTTAACACTTGGCCTGTGAGCTAAAGTTGGCTTTTTAACCGAGCACATGGTGTTTTTCTAGCAATGAAATGAACTTAAGGGAAAAGTACTGATTGCAGTTTTTCTGGATATTTTTGTTTCGAAAGCAATTTATTGTGAAATAGGAGCCCACTGTGCCAACGCTGTCTAAACACGTACGACATTTAACAAGCGATGCAGACAGTGGCACCTTTAGGGGGGATTATATAGAGAGGGAAGCCAAAAATGCAGGGAGCCGGTGCCACAATTCCCATAAAACACATGCACCGATATGAACACACAGCTGTAAATGTTTATGTATGTAGTATGTTTGCTTGGTATTTTTCGCTTCCACTGTTTACAGATGCAGAAATAGGAACTCCAGTTAAAGGTAAGTTAGGAAAATGCAAAGACGAGTCAGAGTATATGACCATGCACAGCGTACGTGGAGTCATAAAACACAACATATATACTTAAAGCAGACCAGCAATGGGAAAAATGACCCAAGTATTGTTGTCTGAAAGGTTTTGCATGTGCGTCTGCGTCAGTATGTGCTACTCTGTGTGCGTGCCTTGTGGGCCCACTGATTACTACGCATGACATAGAGTGTAGTGCAGTGACAGCCACCCTGCATTCTTGTGGTCACAGTGGGGAAAGAAGAGGAGAGCGAGATAGCAGAGGAGAAGTGATTTACACAGCTAAGACAGAAAGAAAGAGTGAAAAACAGAATCTAGGCTTAGAAGGAAGAGTAAGAGAGATTACAGACTCCGATGAGGACCGAGACAAAAAGGGAATATTCAATCAGAAAGCTACACTTGAACTTTGCTAAGCAGACGGAGCAGCAGTGTCATCTTAAAGGGAAATAAAAGTTGTTTTTTTCATCACATTAGCTTTGCTTTTCTTTTTTTCACTCCCTGACTCGCACGTGTGAAACCGCCAGTTCTGTCCAGGCCACACTGTTGACAAGGTTGAGTGTGGTCACCGAGCACAGCGAGGTCCACACGCATACACAAGCACAGGCACTTTAATTGTGCAGTAATTACACATACCAAGGCAGGCAAGTGGGAGAGCAGAGAACAGCAGCTTGGACTGAGAGCATTCCTCTGTTGTTTGGATTGGTCCTCTCTTTTTTCTCTCCCTGTGTCCCTCACTTCGCTGTATCCCTGCTGGCTTCCCGGGTTTCAGAGGAGAAGATTACAAGTCAAGCGTGATCTTACAGATGGTAATAATGTCCTAAAGCAATAGAAGTGGTTCCGTTTCTGTGTACATTTGTTTACCAGACACAATTTAGTTTTTCTGTGAACAGTATCGAAGGTGATTTTTGCTTTAAACTTCATCTGCAACTGGACACTGGTTCCGTTAATATGTCTGTCCCATCATGTCATTATGTCATTTCCCTCTTACCAAATTCAACACTTCAGTCCCCTCCCAATTGGCACCACAAGCTATAACAAACAGTCCAGTGGAAACCCTTTGCCACATGAGTCAGTAGCAGACTTCATCGTGGTCAAACATGGTGCAGTTTCCAGTCTGTCATCACAAAATATGTTGGCATTTCAGCCCCAGAAATACTGGTGTACTTAAATTTTGGCCACATGTTTTGTTTGTCTGAAATTAAGACATGCAGCTATTTTAAGAAAACCATTTATCTTCGCCTAAAGTAGCGGTTTAACACTAAACTGATGAGTAAAGTTCATTAAATCTCTGCTATATCCATGGTGTGAAGTGATGTCAGTTATCAGAGCTGACCAGGCCACTAACATCCATTACACACAGATTTGTTGGTGCTCTCTTTTAGACCAGGATGACTAGGGGACTGAAACAGCTGTAAAAACAACTGACACTGTATCTTATGAGTATTGCACCTCCGACTGAGTACGAGGTGAGCAATGAAGGAGAAAGACGTGACTAAACTTGTGCAGAGACAGTGCAGCAGACCACTGCAAACTGGTGAAAATCGACTTCACCCTCAAGCCACAAACAACGACTCAGTTTCATGCAATTATCTGCCATTAAGGTGTGATTAAAAGCATGTGGTCTGAATCATTGTACCCGCTGAAATCCTCAAAGCAGTGATGATACCGGAGATTCCACTGTGATTAAATTAGCTGTCAGATAATCGAAAATAACTCCCTTTGTAGTGGTTTCAATTCAAAATGTTGCTGGAAAGGATTCTACAAAATTCTTTTTGTACAGTAGACTGGAAAAACAAGCTCCAAAGAAGAGAAATTCAAACACTCTTGCAATGGCTATTAAAAAGCTATTAGAGATGTAAGCTGGAGGATTTGTCTGAATGAAGCTGGTCTCTGGAGGCAGGTTCTCCCGACACCAAATGGAATCCCTTTCCAAAGAGCTCCAGAGTTCCTGCTCAGCCTCCTGGAGTCACATGGGAATTGTGGAATTCATTTGGGAATGCTGTCAAACATTCGCTGACCCTCTTAAACCCACTGGCTCTGGGATGATGTCACTGGGAAAGCTCCGCAGCTCTCATTGCAAGCAAGCAACCATGGAGACATAATCGCTTAATAGCCTCTGGAAACACTTGACAAGAAAGAAAGTTAAAAGGAACTGCGAGGCAATTTTCAGGCAGTATTATCCTGATAACATGTAGCGGTTCTCCCTTTAAAGGCTTTCCAGAGATGCCACAGTAAATGTGGAGTCAAGACTAGAAATGAGCAAGCCATGTGGTCATGAGTGACAGGGAAGCAAATTTCAGATGTTCTCCAAGATGAGAACCTGTTGGCTGCATTAATTTATAGCATTTATAAAGACTGAATTTTTTTTTTTTTTTTTACAAATATTCCACTTCAGGTGTCTCATCTGCTTCCAGACAAGCTTGAGTGTTTGTGCAAGCTGAAGATTCACACTTAAGAGGATTAGTTATCCAGATATTTATGATTCAATGTGTTTACATACTTTCCTTTAGGATGTCTACACATACCAGGTGCCATGGAGTGCAAAGGAGCAGTGCAGAAAGTGGGGCAGGGCTGGGTGCAAACTCTCTTCCTGTTTATCCATAAAGGGATCCGCTCGGTGCCCGAGAGATAAGATAACCCTGCCTGCATGGATATGCATATGTCGGCATGCACTTTTTGAGTGTTTGTGCTTGCAGGCAAACCCTTGACCTCGCTTCTAACCAGAGGAACATTTTCAGATCTACATTTATCATTTTCCGGCCATAAAAGCACTTCATGCATTACGCCTCAGCTGGTTCATGTGCGCAGCCCAAACAAAGCTCTGCATGGCTTCAGTCATTTTATGGTTCTGCATAGATCATGCTGTTTGTGTAATTTCTGTAGTGAACAGGGAAGAACGCTGAAAACCCTGCCAAATAAAATCGCCTGGTTCTGACACACACCTGATGGCATCCACTCATGCCTCAGACTGAAGCATGACTCGACATGTAGCCGAGATTTTTAAAAGGTTGCGCATAACTTAGCGTAGCCGAACACTATTACACAGATGTGATATCCAAAGAATAATTTATATTCATGTAGATTTTACATAACGCACTTCAACATGTGTTATCAGGGAAAAGACAAGCAGATTCTTGTTAAAACATCGATGCAGCTCAGCCCATTAACTGCTCTTTCTCTTGGGCTGTTTGGTGTGTTCTTGTCATGAGGGGCGTTCACATTGAATCTGTCTTGCACCTGCGCCCCTGAGGTATGCCAGGGGTTTTGGTTACACACAAAATAATACGCCTCCTGTGGCAATTTATGATGGAATTAAAAGCCACATCTTTTTCACTTGGCTGAAGAATATGCGCCCTTCAAATTTCCTCCCATATCCCAGCTATTTCCTATTAAGCTTATTCTTTTGACATTTTCTAGAAGGGACTAAACCACTCAAGTTCACTTCGAGATGGTAATAAGATACATCAGTTAAAATGTGGCTCTATTTAGTTGGCTTTGGAGTGACAGCTACTGTTGGTATGACTTTATATTTTGTAATAGGCCTGTTGTTCTTTGCATGGGATTATAGTCTTATGTTCCAAAGGAAAGCAGGCCTCTGCTCATTAGTTTTATGACCCTTTTAGCATTCCTTTTTCCTGCTGCATGATTACATTCTGTTGTACACTTTTCTCGATCTTTCTCTAATCGAGAACCGCATACCAGAACTGGATTGTGTCCTCTGAAGGGAGGCTAGACTGCAGCCCTTTTGTAATATCATTAGTTAAACATGCTTCTCATGGTTGTTTCTTATCATCAGCTGCCAAGTAGGTCTGAAAGAATGCCCCTCTCTGTCTGTCTAGCTCTCTTTTGCTCTCTCTCTCACCTCTCCTTCTCTCCAATTGTCTCTGTCTTTGTCAGTTTGAAGGCTTTTCTCTTTGAACCTTTTATGATGAGAGGTCAAGTGGAGGTCTGTTAACACCTGCATATTATGCTCTGTGTGTGAGGAGGCGAGGGAGAAAGAGAGAGGGAGACAAGGGGGGAGAGAGAGACAGAAAGAGAGAGAGAGAGAGAGACTCCCTCCCCTTGTTCTCTCTCCAGTTCTACTTCCAGCTGTTGCTACATTCCTCTACACGTCGCGATTGGCCGGAGCCGCCGGCTTTTGTGCGCTTGTGTATGTTTGGAGTGCGCGCCGGTGTGCGTAAATGTGACACAGGATTACGAGTCTTTCCTCGACATCCACAGGTTGCCCATGGTGCACGGGGGATGTATCCGCTGTCAAGACAGAGACTGTGATCACAACAAAGGCAGAAGAAGCACAATATTTTGGGGGAGTTTGGTCAGAAGGCACAAGTCTCGATTTTGGAGCCGCTGCGTAATTGCGCCCTTCTCTGCACCATGACAGAAGTGGCCAGTCCGGTTTCATTAATGGTAAGTTTGAACCTATTTAGTAGACTGCGATTTTTTTTTTGTTGAATCCAAATGTGTGTTTCCAAATTTGGAAGTTCATTTAAATTCTTTCTCTGTGTCCATTCTGTCTAATCCAGAGCGCAGCGAGCTGCGGTGTTTGCTTCTTAAGTGAGCTGTAATCTAATCCGGCTTTAATTACAGATTTTGTCCACAGAGAATTAAATACAGGGGAAGTTTTGTTTGTTTCTGGTCAACAGATTTTAAAAATATATATATATTCAGGGAAATAATTGTGCATTGTGCGTGATTCCATTGAGGATAAAAATGAAAAATAAAGACATGACGACTTAGATTTTTTATACTATTGCTCACAATTTCAAAAAATACCACAAAAAGAGCATAGATTGCAAAGATATGCTATGAGGCCTACAAGTCAGAGTTGTTTTTTCATTATAAATGGTTTGTAGGATATTGCAGGTTGGAATTTCAAAGAGATTCTTTGATATATGAGTCAGTTTTCATTGAGCACAACATTCTTGGTAGGCCTCGGCCAAACTTGGAAATCATATTAAAGAAAGAAGAAGGGGCAGCATCTGAAATGTTGACACTTCTTTGCAGCTCAGATTTACTGGTATGGACAAAGTGTGGGCCTATGTTTCTCTGTGGTCTGTGTAGAATAGCATCCAATCAGTCCATGTGTATCTAAATTGGCTTGACATGTACTTTTGATTTCCCAGTGAGTAAAAGAATGTGCAACGCTTCGCATAGCTTGTGTGAAGGTGGTCCTGTCAGAATCTGGAAAGAAATTGTATGCCACTTTATCGCTATAGATCCCTGTTTAGTGGATTTATCTTTCGCGCATCCAACCACAATACTCAAACCACATAGTATCTGTGTCTTTTAAAAAAAACCACAAAAACCTACCACAGACAGTGTCACGTGAGAAATTTTGGTCAAATTCAATCTTGCTCCAAGTTTAAATTTCCGTATGTGGTTTCATAACGGCAATGCTGCCATCAGAATACTGAGCCAATCTTGAAAGCAGTATACCTGTCAAGCTGCTCGTGTTGTGGAAACCAGGATTGTCACAAGGAAGCTAGACACAAATACTGGTATCAGACTTATCAGAACATCTTGTACATGGTACATTTTCAGTTGTTTGTGTGTTTTTAAAAGTTAAAAAAGCTGGAAGTTGATTCGGGTGCATAGATGTGTTGTCTGGCTCTTGAGCAGATACAGTCCAACGGCTAAATATTTGGAATACTGCATGTACTGTTGATTTATGAAGGTAGCGGCCTGTATTTTCATTAGTGCAGTATCATATTATGTTTGGAGGCCAGTAGTGGAACTCTGGGATTTTTTTTCTTCAGTCCACCATTAATCACCTTTCCCTCATATTCAGATAAGTGTTTCGATCCATTTCCATTTTTTTTAATGTGTCTCCTGGTCTCACCCACACAGCCAGCTTCTTTCTCCTGTTATCTTTTCTATCCAGCAGTCACAGTTCAGTTCTCCACATGAGCTATATTACTATGTTATGTTCCTCCGCCAAATCACTGTCCCTCTGTGTCTCTCTGTCATATCCGGCCCCTTGGAAACCCAAACATCAGTTGATCCCCTGCATATGGCAGTTAAAGTAATCTGGGCTTTTCCACAGACACACACACCCTCAATAGAAATTCAAGTTAGATTTCCTCCACCTTTGAGTCAGCTGCAATAACAATGGACTTTCTTTCCTGTGAGGATCTTGCACTTTGTTGGAAGACAGAGGGGAAAAAAAACTGCTTGAAGGGCTATGAGAGAGTTTTAGTGTGGTGGGTATTTGTTGTGTTAAAGCAGGGGTTGAAGGTCAAGCTGTGTTAATCAGTTTTTAGAGTTTTTACTAAAGTACACACACACACACACACACATACACACAAACTAGAGTCACATGCTTGGACACACTCAAAGATGTTTCAAAGATCTTTATATAATCCAATAACAGAGATGTACAGTAGGTTGTGTGTGTACAAGCATAAAAGACACATCATTCTAATTAAAATCTTGTTGAAGACATTGCACACACACACACACACACACACACACACACACACACACACACACACACACACACACACACACACACACACACACACACACACACACACACACACACACACTGTGTCCTGAAGAGCAGGGAGGACGATAACCCTATTTAGCCTTATGAGTTGCCCCATATGAGGGACACTGAGAGAGGGACTCCATATTAAACAGCATCTGTGATACAATGCTGGCTTTGTCAGGTGGGAGGAGGAGAGGGTAACGCTGGAATGTAAGGGGAGGGGATGTCAGTGAGAGACAGAAAGATGGAGAAAAAGCGAGATAAAGACCGAGGAGAGAAATGCAAGTCAAGGAAAAGCTCAGAAAGAAGCATTTTAAACAAATAAGATAGAGGTAATAACAAGAAAATAAATGAAATAGGACTGAAAGCTAATCATTATTCCTATTCCTATCTTCATGGGTTTGTGCCAGCCTGTAGCCATCATCTTGAGGAGCTGCCTCCCTCTAGCCTAAGGTCAATATAAACTGCGCCAATAAACCAGCCATATGCTCAGTGAAAGCAGATGGCAAACTTCAAATATCCGCATTAAAAGTAGAGAGGAGTAGCCGCAGTGCTTTGTCTCCTACATGTTGCACAGTCCTGTGTTTCTGTTATTCTTATCATACTACCCTCAGTGGTAGTTTTATCTTCAAAGCTAAACGCAGTTCACCAACTTGCTATCATTTCCACAATTTCAGGTATATGGTTTTAAAATTCAGATACAGACAACAAAAGGGAAAAATCCTGTCTTAATTTCCATCTGAAAACTGCCAAATTGCAAACTGAACCCTGAAGCCAACAGTAAAATGGCATCATGTGGCTAACCGTTATTTTGTTGAATAAAAAAGACATTGTCACATATGTAAGATGCTGACCTGTTCCAACGAGTGCACTAGAACAATCTGTTCCGAATGACAAACATTTGCAACAATTGGATTTGTCCCGTGATGTGGTTTGGAGAATGCAGCCTGCAACAGAAACAGGCAGCAAAAACGATGCAGAAGGTAATTGAAGCAGACAGAAAGACAAAACAGATGTAAGGGAAGTACAGCAAGAAGAGAAACACAACAGAGGGATGAAGGAAATAAAGGGATGAGATGAAACAGTCTGAGAAAGCTGAATCTGTCCTTATGCAGTCCTCTCTCTATCCTCCATCACTTTCTCTTTTTCCTTCACCCCACATTTCTGTCTCCTTCCGTCTGTCCTCATCTCTGTCTCCAGGTGCAGGGCCAATAGAGCATTTTGGGGAGACTCAGCTGCTCCACAGATGGGATCAAAGTAAGACTGTGTGTGTATGCACTTTCTTGTACTTTTGTCCTTGCGATTATACAGGCATTGTGTATTTATGAACTTGCTTCAGGCAGTCTTCACATACTGAAAGTTTGAGTGTATTTTAGATTTGGGACTAAACTTAGTGTTTAAAGTAGGTCAGAGCTGTGCGTGTAGGATATTTTCCCATTCATCAACTTTCCCATAAGAAGAAGCATTTACCTTTGAAAAGTTTCCCAGCGTTTCACGTTCCATTCCAGGAGCCAGTTTGTGATGAAGTGCTGACGTTTACGGTACTGGACTTTCTTCAAGTCAGCCTGCCGGCGTATATGACTTACTGAGTAGCTGTATTTCCAAGAATGTGTATATTTTCCCTCTTGTGTTATGACAGAAGACGCCCTGGCACAAGAGCACAAATAACCTTTTTCCATTAAACTAGAAGCTGTATCTGTTGGTGTACTTTCTAGTACAACACAGAATAATTACGTTCTTGATTATTAAACAGAGACCTTGGTATCTATCTCAGTTTCTTGCACCTAATTGGTCCCGGTGTGAGGACGTTATCTTTCCTTACTCTCAATGGGCCACATCTCATTTGGCCACTTGGGGAAGGCATGAAACCCTGTAAACACATCAGTGAGGTGTTATCACATAGTGCAATTATTATGGCACAAGTGTTAGTCTGTATTTAAAAATCCTGCAGAATTAATTTAGATTCTTGTTCCTGGCCACCCAGTCGATGTTAGTCCGCTAATCATACTCCTTTTAGCTTAGCATGGTCTCCACCATGTCTGATGGAAAATACATGGTTTCTAAGTTGGTAAATACTTATGTTGACCAGTTTGGTAAATTTGACTGTCAACTATTTGGTGCTGGACAGGTAACTTAAAGACCTGCTGCAGTTGAAAATGAGGTTGATAAGAGTGGTCAGATTAAATCAGAACAGTAAACTTACCATAAAATCAATACAGAGTTGAAAGAAGCTAGAAAGCTAAAGCCGAGGGGGATAACTCTGGGTTTGTTCTTTCACATTAAAGATAATCATTGAATAAAGCACTTTTGAAGGCTGGAGAAGCAACAATAAAGGTCAATTCATCACATTATTTGTGTATTTACAGGTTTCTACTTTCAGACAATCAGCCACAACATTAAAACCGCTGACAGTTAAAAACTGACCATCGTGTTACAGTGCAAAGTTCTGCTGGGAAACCTTTGGTCCTGTTATTCATGTGGATGTCACATTGACACATACCAGCTAATTAAACGCTGAAGCTGACCACAGGCAACAACAATCCCAGACTGCGCTCTGCCATGCCGCTAAAACTGCTTAGGAACAGTTCAAGGAACAATGCACAAAGCCCAAAGCATTGACTCTCCTCCAAACTCCCCAGATCCCAATCCGATTGTACATCCAAGGGATGTGCCAGAACAAGCCTGATCACTCTGCAAACCTACCAAACCTAAAGAATCTTCTCCTAACATCCTGGTGCCAGATACCACAGAACACCCTCAGAAGTCAGCGCTCCAATGGGTCAGAAGTGTTTTGGCGTCTTCCACAATATTAGGCAGGTGGTTTCAATGTTGTGGCTAATCGATGTACATCCAGACAAATACTTCAACCATTCAGTAATTCATCCTTTAGCTTTCCAAACCAGATGCCCTGACAGTACTCAGTTTGGCATTTGAATCTGAGGTTGTGAGATTGTGTATCTGGAGATCTAGAGGGGGGTTGACACACTTCAGTGCTTTGCTTTAACCAAACCAAACAAGGCCACAGACTTGTCTTGACCTGCCTAGACTGGAGCTCACCTGGTGAAAGAAAATAAATGAGCAACAGAAAGACAATAAGGAGGAATGATGGAACAGAGTAAAGAGAAATTCTTTGTGAGGGAAAATCAGTGGGGAGAGTGAAAAAGGTGAGGAAGGGCTAACAGGAGAGAGGCAGGGGGGACAAAACAGTCGTCTTTAAAATTGTCTTGACCTCCATTTTTCTGCATGTCTCCAACATTTTGTTGCCATCATATGCAGTGTGTTTGCTTTGTCTACACCAGTGTTGAAAAAAGAAATCAGTGGAATGCGCAGCCCATATCTTTGTGCGATAGCATTAAAAGCTGATGTGTGACCTTATTTGTGGGTTTTGGTGTGCGGATAAGGGTTATAAGGGCGGCTGAGTTGCAAGCATGCGTGTGTGTTGAAGGCAATGAGGGTGTCAAAGCAGCAAACGGATGTGACTTCAGAAAGGAAACTGGTGCTGAATTACAGGACGCGGGACAGAGCTGCAGAGTTTGATTTGTATTTCCTTTGCTGGTGATTGGAGTGCAAAAAGGAAAAAGAGGAGAGTGAGATTAAGGAAGACAGGACATGGAAAGGAGAAGCGCAGAAAAGACAGTGAAGAGGGGAAGACATGGACACAAGTCGGTTGAAAAACAAATGAAGGAATATGAAAGAGCACTCAAGTGAAGCAAAGGAGGAGGAAGGAAAAACTTGTGGAAATTGCGACAACTTGCGTGAGGTGTCTGATTTTGATCTTTAAAGGATTATTGCAGGATCATATGGAGGAAAAGGAGGAAGAGAGAAAGAGACGACAGGAGGTGGAAAACAAGATGTGGTAGCTGTGGTTTCCTATACGCTGTAATCATCTCTGCTTTGGTGAGAAGCATTTCACTCATCCATGTGGGTGTGTGTACATCAGTTTGCGCCTTTGATTGTGTGTGGACGCACAAATAGTAGCAAGAGTGTTTGTGCTCTGTTGAATTGCAGGGTACTGCAGGGGTTGTCCTTGGCAAAGGATCTGAGTGTGTTTACTCAAACACGCACATACAGTACTCATGCATTTTTGATTTTCTTTCCTTTCATCTTGCTCAGTCTTCTTTTATGTCAGTGTAGTTTTTATTGGTTTCCCACATATTTGCACCCTTTATAAAACATTTTGACTTAAAGCCACCTTCATTTAAGACTTAATCAATACAAAATAAGAACAGTTAAACTACACTTGAGGACACTGTGGATTTGCTCTCAGATGGATGCTTGAGGGACGTAAAGATTTATCTCACTGGGAGCCTGACTGGATCATGATCTGCTCGTTAGATTAGGACATGTTTTCGTTGTAACGTACCTTAACATCTGACCTGTGGCAAGAGGAGAATGCTAATAGGGACTAGGGACAAACTCTGATATTTGTAGTTGCAATTTTGGCTTTAACGTTCTCAAAAGGTCATTAAATCAGCAGGAACCACCCTCTGGTGATTATGATTGTCTACCCAGTTTCATGGTAATCTGCTGAGTTGTTGTCACGAGGCTCCTTCCTCTGGAAAGAGTTAAACAGCTCTGTCATTTGCGATCATGTGGTCCCATGACAAGTTGGATCAAAACCGAAACTTTATGTAACTCATGTGCCTTAAGACACACTCTTACCTCATACACATCATATGTTGCTCTGTCTGTCTCTCACACACAGACACATTCAAAGCACAAAGCAACAAAGCGGTGTGATTGCAGGCCGTGACCAGCAATTCGTGGGAAGTCTGTTGGAAGTCTGTTTTCATGGAACATTTCCACCAGTTCTTCCCACTGCAAAAAAGAGAATCCTTTGTGCACGTGTGTGTGTGTGTGTGTTTTCTCTCAAGTGGTATTTTCTCCTTGGAACACTTTCAGATTGAAAGTTCCTCTCATGTGGCAGCTGAGTATCCATGAACATTTTTTCTTCCTTTTTGTGTGTATATGTGCATTGCATTTGAATGTATCTACATATGGTCATTTGGTGCAAAAATGTTTGTGTGCTTGTGTGGCCTTACTCCTGCATGCCTACATTGTTTGTGCTTACATTTATAGAACATTTGTATGTTTGAATGTGTGTGTGTACAGGAATCGGAGATGATGTTCCAGCCGGAGTCAGATCAGATGTCTCCAGTTGAGCCCAAGGTGAGAGAACGCACACATACAACTGCACGTTTTAGAGGTTTGTCACAAATTCTGATGCTTTTAAGTTTAACATTTTAACATTTAGTCTTACAAAAGTGAAGAGGGTACTAAATAAATAAATTATCTGTCACATTGACCTTTCCGCTATGACTGATGCTTGCAGTCTCCACCCCTGGACCTGATCGACACAGGGAAGGGGCTAAAGGTCCAGACGGCTACGCCACATCTGGTTAGCCTGGGCAGTGGGAGGCTGAGTGTGGCTATCACCCTGCTGCCATTGAAAGAAGGTAACACACACTCACACTTACACTCAGTACAGAAACGTACTCCATGGGGTTGGATTACCAGGTCATGCAGTAGCCGTCCATCTTCACCTATACATCCCCAATGTCCGCGGATCATTAAATCTTCAAATGTAATTCCTCACCAGTCATGTAAGGCTCTGACCTGTAGTGAAACCAGATCTTTACAGTCCCCTGCTTATCCCTCCCTCTTTACTTTGCTGCCCGGCATTTCCCTGCTCTACTTCTCCCTTCTTTTTGCCCTCTCCCAGTGCACCAATTGCTTTATTTCTATGGTTACTAGAGAGTTGGGGTGGGGGTAGGGCAGGAGGAAAGCAATACTCAATGCTGGGCTGCATTGAAGCCACAACAGGGAATCAACACCGGTTCTTTGCATGGATTTGTTCAGACTAAAAACAGGTATTTAAACAAGCTACTCCATGCAGATCCCTGGTTGTTTCTGTTTATTGTCACTTAGCATGAAAATGATCCCGCTGAACCCACAGTTAATCATATAAATATGAGGACAACACTTTGCCGACAGACGCCAACCCAAACAGCAGTGACACAGATGACACGCACTGCCTGGTTTCATGACTGTGTTTTATGCACTGGAGTGAAAGCAACCACTTCATTAGGCTGAAACACTGAACTCCACAGTGTGCCTTTGGAATGCACTGCTTAAATCAGCTTGATCTGTTTTTTATTCATAACAAACTGGATCCGGCAGTTACTAGCATACAGGATGTACGGTATGTGTGCACTCATACAGACCCACAGGATAAAGTTTCCTACATAATGAGGTTGTATTTATAGATATTTATAGTTTCTCTATCATCAGTCGTCCACAGGTGTCTTGCACTCCTGCTTTATTCACTCGCCTACACACTCATCGAGCTCAACAAGCCACAGGTGCCACAGCCTCATTATTATTCTAGCTGCTTGGCCAAACACGCGATAGAGAAGCGGTCCAAGCACAGATCTACATGATAAAGACAGATACGCTTGTACTGCTGATTATTATACTGAAGCCTGCAGATAGCACACAGAATACAAACTGACTGAGATTAGATTTAAACTTTGAAAGGTAGTGAATATCTGTCCTTAGATGGATAACAGTGGTGACTCTCATACATTCAGATCACAAAGCTCTCATTATATGTCTGGTGCTGTTAGAACAGCGCAGTATGCTTCCTATATGGAAGGATCTATATGTTTTCAAAGTGCATCTGTGGTCAGGAAGAATGAACTGTGGCCAAAAGTCATATTTCCACACATGGTAAAGCAGAAACAACTGGTTGCTCAGTAAGTAAAAGGGTGATGTTGACCACAGTACATTCAGCTGTGTGAATAGCAATAAAATGGGGTAAATATTTCAAATACAGTACAAAGGCTAATTGTAATCAGCGTTGTGACATTTTAAATTTCACTTTGTACTCACTTTCTCCCAGCTCGGCGTGCTCTTCCACGTCAGTAAGGAATGCCAACAATGTGAACAAAACATTTAAGGAAAACTGAGGGTCTCTTTTTCTCCACAATGTGCCTATTTAAGAATAACCAGTCAGTTAAAATTCATAATTCTCCTTAAAAGTATGAAAAGCAGGCCACACATATGATACATATGTGGGCATCAGTTTTTCATTTAAAAATGCTCTCTAAGAGAAATCCGTTCTACAGTGATGTGTAGATTTTCATGACTAACAAACACACTGTCAACACCTATTTTAAATCTATTTTGTTTAAGTTTCTAGTTATTTTTAAAGTGCATTTCTTTGTGTTTCAGGGGTGACACGTATAGGCAGAGAAGACGCTCCAATTCCTCAAGATATTACAATAGAGGGTCCTGGCATCGAGGCGGAGCATTGTCTTATTTTCAATGAAGGTTGGTGTCAGGTCACTTTGTGCAAACTGACTTCCTGAACGAACACAGTTATCTGTTATGAACTGCCTAGTGTGTTTACATGTGCTAATGATTTTGATGATGATTATTATGACAAAACTGCTCCAGAATTAAATGCAATTACCATAATACGCTGTGTTTAAAAGTGTAATCTAAAAAAAAAGAATAAACTACTGAGCTGGATATCAGTGCACTGTTTTAGGTGGTTGAAAGTAAAGACTCACGGAGGAACTGAGTGACTGATTGCACTTTTAATGTTGTTGCTGTTCTTGTGTGGCACATTTTGTATAATTATTGCCTAAAGCTTTCAGCCCAAAAGCCTTTTAGTGACAATGGAAATCACATGGATTTATGTAGATGTTATGATGAAAGTGGAATAAGGAGTCATCTTTCAACATGGAAACACACTGGACTGTTTGATGTTGTAGTGAATTACAGTTTAATCCTTAAATAGCTCACAGAATGAGCTGAAAGTATGCTTAACCCTGACACTCTCCTCATTATCAATACAACAGGAGGAGTGGTGACCTTGGACCCCTGTGGTCACCTCTGCAGTCTGGATGGAGTCCAGGTCACTGTGCCTACACCGCTCACACAGGGTAAGATCTACACACAAACACACATGTTGCACCATAACACAGTGTGCTTTCAGAAGTGGTCAGTGGCCGGCACAGCAGGTGTTTTTCCTTTATTCACAAACACATACATGCTTTGAGATATTGCCACCTACTGGTTGCTCGCAGTACAGAGGTTGAATGAAAGCTGATTTCATTGCTCACAGTGAACATACTTTAAGTATTTCATAACTCTTGTGTGTGTATGTGAAAGAGGGTGAGTGGTTAATTTGCGGTTTGGTTAACTTGCATTCCCATCCCTGAGTCATATGGATACAGTTAATGTTCTGCTGACGTTCTGCATGGAAACAACGGGGTGTACAGTATGTTTGTATGTGTGTAATTTTACATACAGCCTGTGTGTGTGTGTGAGCGTGCATTATGTGTATGTGTTTTGAATGATGTGTGTGAGTGTGCACCTCTGGTTCGGTTTAATTCGTAGTGGTTTGGAACATCTAGCTGCTACAATGAGTCACAGCTTCCAGCAACTGCAGATCTTTCTCAAACCCACTGCAAACTGCAGGGAAACTTTCAAAACACACTAGCATAGTAACATACTCATTCCAGTGTATTAGTTCACTTATCTCGCTGTTCATCCATGCCCACGTGTCTGCGTCTGTTTTTTGTCTGACCTTATCTCAATCTGTTTATCTGCTGACAGTCCAACCTCTCCCTTCTTTTCACTTCTCCCAATTTCCTGGGATCTTATCAGTCACAGTGTTCTCCCTGTTTTACTGTTCATGCTTTCTGTAACACTTTCCACTCTGCTTTCCTTCCTTTTCCTTTCTCTCTCCTGCTTCAGAAAGCATGCACCGCACTGACTTGTCTATCCTATCTACGTCCAGTTTTCATTGTGCCCTGTGCGGCCAGCCATTTTAAGTTAAATATTGACAGCCGTATTTATCTTCCCGCTGTGCCTGGCTGATTCAAATATTTACATCATTTTGGTCTGTCCACACACACAAGGCCAGGCCATTGTGAAGAAGCCCGGGTGGAGAAAACGACCGAAAAAAAAGGAGGTTTGAAAAGTCAAAAGGGCATGGTTAGGAAAATTATGGAGAAAGAGAGCATCTTTCAGGAATATCCTTTGGCCTCAGATGCTCTGGATTGAGTTAGTCTAACCACACACACACACACACACACACACACACACACACACACACACACACACACACACACACACACACACACACACACACACACACACACACACACACATGTAGGGCAGTCTGGAGATGATTAGCTATGTTTAGGAAATGATCTGTTCTGTATTTGAGAATTCGGGGCTTGACCTGGAATCACATCAGCTTCACTGCTAATTCACTGGAACAGCTGGAAGACACTTGCAGATTTGTAGTTTGGGATAACAACAGAAATTATGACATTCAAAATCATTGTACAGCAAGCAAGACACTGACAGACAAGCAGCACAACAGTCAATAAACATTTATAAGAACCTATTAATAGGAAAACAGTTATTTCTGCATACTGTGTTCATTGTTTTGTGTAATTTTTCCATTGTTTTTTTAGCATAAAACTCAGGCTCCCGGCATTCACACCAGTCTGCAACAAATGCAAATCTAGGCTGCTGTACAAATACACTCGGTCTCTTCCACTCTGGGTCTCGTGTATGCACAGTGTGCTCACATGATCAAAGGCAAGAGCTGTTAGTACAAGAGTAGAAGTCCATGAGTTCATGTTATGTTGGAAATGCTTGCAGACAACAAAGCATCTGTTGCACCCTTTAACCAGTCTGGAGCTCAAAGTTCTCCTTAAAAAAATCTTTATTTTCTGTTCAGTGTTATCTTTCTCACTCAAATTCTCCACTTTCGGTGCAGAGAACCTGTCTGAGAAGCATGCTCCTTGCCCTCTTTCTTAATCCTTGTCTATTGTTGTTTAATCTTAGAAATCAAATGAATCGCTTATTAAATTAACTTGTTTGTCGACATAGCAGAATCAACCCTCCAAGGGTACAAGTTAATCTGCTGACTGGCTGATAAAAGGTTGTACTGGTCCAATGTATTTTAACAGAAAAGAGGAGGAAAATAGGTAGATAGACAAAGAAAGCTAAGGGGGCGTCCACCAAATACCTCACTGTCGAACCGTCTTTGAATCTACCAACTACAATAGGGGGGTTGTCGTGTTATGCTGTTAATTTATAGACGGTTTTTTTCCCTATTGCTTGCATATGTGCTTTGTTTTTTCAGTACAAATTAGGTGGAATACACATTCAATTGTGATATTGGCTGTGTTTAAATCATTAAATTACTGTAACCCCGTGATACGACACCCCCATTTAGAGAAGACTTGGTAGAGTCCCGGAGTCAGCCTGGTGGATGTAAATCAGTGAACTTTCTTCCACACGGAGTGAAGGAGGCTGAGGAGGCGTTTAACCGAGAAGGAGGGAGGCGGACAACAACACGGAGCCGGACTGTAGTGTACTTTTAATTTATTTGTTTGTTTGTTAGTTTCATCTTCCAGCAAAGAACTCCCTTTGAAGTCTTACCATGCTAATTTTGTAGACGTTAGAAGAGAGAGATAAATTTTCCTGTCGTGTTAAGTGCTCACTGAATGGGACTTAAAAGGTTTGTAACAGATTTGTTTCACCCTTTACAAATTGGCATTATATTTACTCAAGTCTCCTGTACTTTAACTTTATCCATTTATGCTTCTTTGCACTTTAACACAGTTTTTCAGTATTAAACAAGGCTGTTGTACAACGCTTTACGCATCAGTGTTGCGATATTTTAGCATGAAATTAACAAATAGCTAGCTTATAACTAGCATCTAGCTTATCTGTAAACTAGCATCTGTCTTTGTATTTTTTTTATTTAAAAAAAGCTTCATGTGCTCCATGTACTCACTTGAAGCTTTAGGACCTCTGCTTCTTTGTCTGTATGCTAAGGTAAATCTGTATGTAAAGTGCTTGTTAACCACATATATCACTCACTCTTAATCACCTTAATAGAAATACCACTTTTTTGTCTTCTGTGAACACATTTTCAGTCTATCATGCTCTTTGTAGCAGTTGATCAGCATCCAGTGTTCTCATTTATCACCAATTAATCTGTCTATTCTATTAAATTCTCAAATAAGCAGAGTAGGATGCTTTTACTAACCAGCAAAAATAACATTTTTTTCCACAACCTTCTCATTGTCCGTAATGAAAGCCACTCTAGATATCAGTTCTGGTTGTCATTGCAAAAATTAATGCGTAAGCTGAGATCTCTTTTTTAAACTTAATGCACTATTTTTAAACTGTGCTTGTGGTTTATTGACTGGTGAAATGGCAAAGCGTTGCTTCACGTGCCTCATTGTTACAGCAGGATTGAAGGTGTGAATCATCATTGCTATTCAATACAACCAAAGCCACTTTGTGGTTGAAGTTAAATTTCTTATGTGCAGCCAAATACTGGCAACGTTCCATCAAAACCTGTTGATTGTAGCATATTTCCTGCACCTCTTGATGGTAATAGCCATTGTGTGCATGCCTTGGGGTTAGCAGGCAAGTTCACAGACTGGTGTGAGTGTACATGACAAAGAGAAGTAGCCCGTGGTTATGAAGACAGGCTCAGTGGTCAGGATACCTGACACCTGAAAACAAAACCTGCTTCATTGTTTCAGAGGTTATTGTCTTCACAAGTCTTTCGTCTGTCTACCCCCAGCACATTTAGGGCTTTTTCTGTTGTCTATTTTACCTTAAAAACAGATGAAAGAGAAATCTCTCCTTTTTGATGAGTTTGTCTTCTGTTTGTATTGAACTTTTTATCATTCTGACATCTTTATTTCTGATGATACAGATTTGAGGTTGTTCATAGGTTATACAGGCTATACAGACAGGCTATACAGACCTGCATCCTTTGCCTGAGGGAAGTGGGGTGTGCCGATGCTTTTAGGATAAGATTTACCGTTTAGACGAGTGAAAATAGCTGCTGAGCCGGTGGCCAAATTATGCATATGAACATGTCAGAGAGAGAGAGAGAGAGACTGAACTAATCTACACAGACTCCCCTGAGGAGGCTAGTCTGTTTTTTTTGTGATGTTCCTGCTGGACCCTTGGGCCCCAGAGAGGGCAGCTTTGTGGTTTTGAGGCCAATTTGCACTCCCATTGGGACCTGTGTGTGTATGCATAATTTCATGAATGAATAAAGTCAGTTTTAGCTTCAGTGTCAGTACCACGATGGTTTTAGAGATCAGACCAGCATTTTGAGGACAAAAGTTTTGATTTTTTTTTGGTACATTTTGATAAGAATGGTTGAGCGTTTTTCTGACTCCACTTTCAAATGTTGGCGTATGATTATTTAACATGTCAGACCTCACCAAGTAGCAGGTAACTGGACTTCATCCGGCCACATGTTTGACATGGGATCTTTGTAATTGGTTTATTTTTCATTCTAGCCTAATGGTCCCAATTTGGCAATTCCTCCGCTTATGTTAACCAAACAGAGAAACAGTTTTGAGTTTCCCCTCCCATAACATTGTGGTGAGAGTCGAGATCTACACGGGGACAGAAATTGGCTCCAGACCTAACGCAGCTCCTACATCTGTGTCCTCAAAGACTCTGAGGTCTGACTTTGTAGATTGCAAACTTTAAATTATCCTATAAATGTATATACAGACTAATTTCGCGTTTTGTTGTTGTTGGATGGTGTCTGTGCATATATATGTGTGTGTGCGTGTGTCAGAGAGTGTGTGCTCTGCCATGGGAGGCAAACTAAATTTGCTAGTAAACAAGTGAACACATGAATGAGATTAAATGTGTTTGGAAGTAGTGTCCATATGTGTGTGTGTAGAGGGTAGTGGGTGTGTTTATTGAACTTATTTAGGACAGTCGGCTTAATTTTAGTTTGTGTGGAAGCAGTTAAGATTAGGGTTTTTTTGTGATTGAATGTAGGGGGTTGTTGTTTGTTGCCTTCTTTTAGCGTCACAGATGGTTTGTAGGGGTAAAGATTAGGAAAAGGTCATTTCTGGTGTGTTTGCCTGAAAGAGAAAATTTAAGTTTCATGATCAAGTTTTACAGTTTGCCTTTGATTTGCTTTATCTGTTTTTCTTAGCCTGTGTCACACATGCTGCTATTAAATTATGCTGAGGGCAGAAAGGATTAGCTTGTAGTTATTTGTTAGCAAAGGAGTTGAGGGGAAATTACGAAGAAGGGAGGGTTGAGGGCTCTGAGCAAGTCAAGGCGTCACACTTCCACTTTAAAGGTGTCACATGGTGAGACTACTGAGGGTAGGAAATTAGATTTTTACAAGAGTTGACTGCTGGCTAAGTGTGTGTGTTTGCTTGCCTGTGTGTGACCCTGTGTGGTGCTAGATACTGAGAGGAACTGTGATTCATTAGGCAGACGCTGCTACAAGACATGTTCCCACACACAGATACACGAAGCAAACACAACATTTTGAAGATGCACACTTTCATTACTCATGTCTGGTGATGAGAAACACATTATTAGCAGTTACTCACACTTGTTGACACGGTGACTTGTGCGTCTGCGTAAGTGTGCTTCTCCTCTTTTCCTCACAGAGAGACGCAACTTTTGATCTTTCTGTCACGATGCCACTTCCTCGCAGTTTCTGCCCAAACCTGCAAAAACTGTGTTTACACGAGTATGGATTTGAGAAGTTCACAGTCCAGCTGCGTAGACTAAACACTTTTTTTTTGCACTGTTTTCATGCATGTGTGGTGTTCGCTTCACCTCACCGCCGCAATCAGGTTCCCCCCCTGTGCCGAGAATTACAGCTTTGAAGGCGAAGAAAAAAGGCTCTTAAGGCAGCATCTAGACAGATACGACCTCTTTTATTTGGACGATAATCCTAAAGTAGACTATTTTTGCTTGAGATATTCATGAAGCTGGACATGAGGTTGAAACTGAGAAAGAAGGGGGCAAAAAATGAGACGAGAATGAGAGAAAGGAAAAGAAAGAAAAACAATTTGGACATTTTTCCATTCAGTCTTTTTCCATTCGCCCTCTCGTTATCCCCCCTCTTGCCTCAGTGGTTGTGCCTGACTTCAGGTCCAAGGAATCTGATGTAACTGTAATGGAGCTGTTAAAGAGGTGCTTTTTAGCCCTTTATTCATGTGCTAAAATTGTAGAGGGGATACTGTAATGAAACAAGAAGGAGCAGTGATTGCTGACACACACACACACACACACACACATATATATAGTATGTAATAGTTTGTTTATTAGCAGATCTTGAGAATTTCTCTCTGCCCAGCTGTTTTCCTTTCTTTCTTCTTATTTTTTGTATTTCTTTGTGTTTCTCCTGCATAAGTCGAATAAAGCCAACTTACCTTTTCTATTTAAAACAGGAGCTACTAAAGAGTCACAGAACAATTGTACATGCCTGAGAAGTACTAATTTAAATCACAAGTATGTACAACATGTATCATGATAACCAAAAAACCCTACTAATGAAGCATAAAGTACAAGATAAAAGCATTATACAATTTATTATAGGAAAACACAGATTAAGACAACCACAGCCTCTATGTATGTGTCAGCACTGCTGTCCTCTCTCTTACTGTTTGAGGTATTTGGACAGCTGTGGCTGGCTGTGTGTATTACAGAGGTTGTGACCCTGACATCTTGTTTAATACCTGGCCCTCTCAGCCTAATTGATGGCCAGAGCAAACACTGTGGCCTGGAGTCGCTGTGCGCGAGCATGTATGAGTGTGTGTCTTGCTGTGAATAAATATTCCAGGCTTACACTACTTTAAAGCTGGGCTAAGACTATCTCTTCATACAGCATTGTCATATACTGCATGTAAAAACAGAAATATGTAATGTAATATGGACTTCATAATGATGTAAGGTTTTGCTGTTTGAGATTCTGTGTTTCTGTCACACTAAACCAACAGCCAAGATTTGCTTGATTACATTTAGTTGTTGGCCCAGCTCTGAATCTATTATCTACTGTCTACAGATACTCTCATTTGCTGTAAATTCCTCATCTTTTGTGCGTGTAGCTTTGAATTGCATCTTAAATTTGGCCTTGCTTTTCTCTCCAGGTTATTCCCTGTGTTTGGGTAAGTCCTATTTCTTCCGCTTCAACCATCCTGAAGAGGCTAGCAGAATGAAGAGCATGCTTCCACAAAAGAGCCATGTGTCCGCCCTAGCCTACAACACAGGTATGCATACCAGGGAGTAGTGGGGTAGCGGTAAATCTCCTCTCTGACCCTGTACTTCTTTCTTGTTCTTTTTTCTTTGCTGCTCCCGTTTGCCTTTGTTTTGCCACATCACCATGTCCTGGTCCACCTTTTCTGTTCTTATTCTTGTTTAGCCACTTTTCATTTTCATCGCCATCTGCAGTTTTTCCGTCAGATTCTTCTCCTTATGCAGCATCTGTTGCAACAGATAGCTTCTCTCCTATCCAGTGACAGCGATGACAGGCTAGAGTTACATGTAGACATGACCTGCACAGGTGTTAGTTTTGAATGTGCTTATTACACTTCACTCAGACACTTACAGTGACACAGAATAAGCATGCATTAGCTGACCCTTCTTCACGACCTTTCTTTCAACCATGTTTGACACTGACCTGTTTGGATAACCTGACATTTTTGTCAAGAATGTAAAAAAATCAGATACTAAAGGTTCAATGTCATCTGACTGACTGGCTTAAAAAAAAGTGATGGACCGAGATATAGAGAATGTGTACGGGTGGCCGATCAAAAATGAGGAATCAATCATGTGCATGTCTGCTGTCTGACAACGGGATGAGAAAGACAGTGTGAGGATGACGGAAGCTATTTCCTTCAGCTCCTCCTGAACACACGAACTCACTGTCACACACATCTCAACTTAAAATTCAAAGCATATTGGAATGTTTTTGTCATCTGGTATCCCTCTGTTGCCATGGTGATACAGCTGGACTCCGTAGTGATTGATCGGACTGTGAGCAAGGTGTGTGTGTGTGTGTGTGTGTGCGTGCGTGCGCCATATTCAGTGGAATTCTTGCTCTTCAAACCCCTACGCTCAAAGTATGTACTCCTCTCTCCTCCGAGCTTGTCTGTTTGATGTTTTCATACGTCTCTTTCACACAAACGCACACATGCACACACAGCGAAATTATTATTATTACCAGCAGCCAGAATCTTTACCGTTATTCCTTCTAACTGCCAAGACTCACACTCTGACATGAGGGACTCCCACAAAGCAAGAATAGCTGGGCATAGAAGAGAATGATCACAATAGAAGAGAGTTGATGCACACCAGGCCTCCAGTATAAATCTGCCCATGTATGGACACAAACACCCCGTGTGTGTGTGTTAGTGCATGTGAGTGTGTGTATTTCTAGATCTTATGATGCATTTCACTTTCTGCCCTGTTTCTCTCCTCCTTGTAAGGTTTGGCATTTTCTCACACAGGCTTATATTCAGCTATGACGCGTGCCTTCCAGAATTATTCAACTAAGTGACTGAATAATAACACATGCATGGATTTGTCAACACATCTGTGCATTAATGGCATTTGTACACATGGAACGCGCACATTTGTATTTCTCTCAGGCGCAAGGCACAGTTGTTAGACGTAGGAAAGCTTTTGTGTGTGTGGCAGTTAAACACTGGGTGGTCCAGGTTTGAACATTGTAATAGCTCTTTTTCCACATAAAGCCACGGATGAATCTGAAAAATGGGCAGGTTTCTCCCATGTTGCTTTACCCCCAAGTAATTTTCACCTGCTTTTCTAATGACAGGATGTGAAACGTTTTGGAATTCTGCATAGAAAATGGAACTATTAAACTACTAATTTCAGCAGTCTTTTTTCACTGATATTTCTTAGTTAAGCTTAGCAGGAAGGAAATAAAAAATGGACTTTGTTGAGGTTTGGAAAGAGACCCCCACGCAGCTGAGACTGCTTTAAATAAAAGGCTTTAGGAAGGGCGGGGGTCTCTTGAGGGTATTCCAGAATTTTTTGTGGTCTTTTTCATTTACCAAAATCCTATACTAAGGAACTGAAGTTGAGTGAAGCTGTTTGTCTTGGATCTAATAGATGGTTTCGTGTGAGTGTGCGTTTGCATGCAGTGTCTGTGTGTGTGAGCTGCCTCCTGTTCTCGGGGATCCGCTGCCAGTTGTGGATTGTTTGGGCTGGGTTTGTTCTGCCAAGAGCCCCATTTATGAATAACTACAGCTTCAGGTACACATACAGCCTCTCTCTTTTTCTTCTTTCCCTGGTTATGACCATGTACTCCTCCCTTTTTTCCATCTTTTCTCTTCTCCTGTTTAACCAGAAAATGCCCATCCACCACATTATACACCTGCTTTGAATTTGCTGTACTGTTTTTCTTTCTCTTTTGCCATAATTTACCCATTTGTCCCTCCGGTTTCCCATCACCCCTTGTACATGTCCCCCATGAATGCTCACCTCTATTTATGTATCTACTGGGGCTGAACCAATTTTTCAAGCAGATCAATTTCATTTGCGCTATAATTTGTTAAAGTCAAGATTCAGCTCAGGATTCACTGGGTACACACGTGGACAAAATTGTTGGTACCTCTCAGTTAAAGAAGGAAAAACCCACAATTCTCACTGAAATCACTTGAAAGTCACAAAAGTAACAATAAATAAAAATTTATTGAAAATTAAATAATCAAAAACAGCCATTACTTTTGAATTGTTGATTAACATAATTATTTAAAAAAACAAACTAATGAAACAGGCCTGGACAAAAATGATGGTACCTCTATAAAAGATTGAAAACTATTTGACCAGAGTGACATGATTAACTCAGGTGTGTCATTTAATTGACATCACAGGTGTTTCCAAACTCATAATCAGTCAGTCTGCCTATTTAAAAGGAGACAAGTAGTCACCCTGCTGTTTGGTGAAAAGGTGTGTACCACACTGAACATGGACAACAGAAAGCGAAGGAGAGAATTGTCCCAGGACATCCAAAAAAAAATTATAGACAAACATCTTAAAGGTAAAGGCTATAAGACCATCTCTAAACAGCTTGAAGTTCCTGTGACAACAGTGGCTCATATTATTCAGAAGTTCAAGACCCACGGGACAGTAGCCAACCTCCCTGGACGTGGCCGCAAGAGGAAAATTGATGACAAATTGAAGAGACGGATCGTTGGAATTGTATCCAAAGAGCCCAGAGCAACCTCCAAAGAAATTAAAGGTGAACTCCAAGGCCAAGGTACATCAGTGTCAGATCGCACCATTCGTCGTTGTTTGAGCCAAAGTGGACTTCATGGGAGACGACCAAGGAGGACACCACTGCTGAAAAAAACTCATAAAAAAGCGAGACTGGAATTTGCAAAAATGCATGTTGACAAGCCACAAAGCTTCTGGGAGAATGTCCTTTGGACAGATGAGACCAAACTGGAGCTTTTTGGTAAGGCACATCAACTCTATGTTCATAGACTCAAAAACCAAGCATACGAAGAAAAGAACACTGTCCCTACGGTGAAACATGGAGGAGGCTCAGTAATGTTTTGGGGCTGCTTTGCTGCATCTGGCACAGGGTGTCTTGAAAGTGTGCAAGGTACGATGAAATCTGAAGACTATCAAGGCATTCTGGAGAGAAATGTGCTGCCTCGTGTCAGAAAGCTTGGTCTCAGTCGCAGGTCATGGGTCTTCCAACAGGACAACGATCCAAAACACACAGCCAAAAACACCCAAGAATGGCTGAGAGAAAAGCGTTGGACTATTCTAAAGTGGCCTTCTATGAGCCCAGATCTGAATCCCATTGAACATATGTGGAAGGAGCTGAAACATGCCATTTGGAGAAGACACCCATCAAACCTGAGACAACTGGAGCTGTTTGCTCATGAGGAGTGGGCCAAAATACCTGTTGACAGCTGCAGAACGCTCATTGACAAATACAGAAATCGTTTCATTGCAGTGATTGCCTCAAAAGGTTGTGCAACAAAATATTAAGTTATGGGTACCATCATTTTTGTCCAGCCCTATTTCATTAGTTTTTTTTTAAAAAAATAATTATGTTAATCAACAATTCAAAAGTGATGGCTGATTTTGATTATTTAATTTTCAATAAATTTTTATTTATTGTTACTTTTGTGAGTTTCAAGTGATTTCAGTGAGAATTGTGGGTTTTTCCTTCTTTAACTGAGGGGTACCAACAATTTTGTCCACGTGTGTATTAGATTTAAAACATATGGTAGAGCATTACAACATGAGATACTACTAAAAGTGTGACTATCGCATGAGGAAAAGAGGATAGCATGAATTTATAAAGCCATGCATATAACAGTTTAAACTCTGGATCAGACATGCTGCTTAATATGTTAAAATGCAGCTTTTCTGCACTGTTTCAAATTCCAGTTTGATTTAAAATCAATTAGTTGTTCAGCCCTCCTTATCTACAAGCTTCCATGTTATCCGTTTATTTTATGTTCCAATGAATCTCTCTCTTCCTCCAGATTACCTGAAGTTTAGTAGTGACTATAGCCATGCTGTGGTGGGGGGCACCAGTAGTGCGAGGGGCATGCGATCAGCCTCTGAGCTGCGAGACTTGATGGACACGCTGCAACGCAAGAAAATTGCCCTGGAAAACAGCCTGAGAGCCAACGGGAATGCCAACCCCTCGTACTTCAGTGTCACACAGGTCAGGCATCCTTTAGCTCCACTTCAAGGTTCATTATGTTTTACAGCACACTTTAGCAGGACTTGTTTAGTCTGTGTGGCCAGCCTAGAGGTCTCTCTCGGGGTAAACGGGGTTAACAAAGGTTTATTCATTGCCAACAATATCAACCATGGCTAAGTAGGGTTTACCCATTATCCTCAGTTTAACCCCTTGACGCCTTTTGTCACAAATTCGCATCATACCACTTTCATTCAGACTGCAGCCGAGATGGCGTATCCATTCCCCCAGTGCCGGTACATATTGCATAGTGCATATTGAATGATTACCTCGGAACCTTTTGCAAGCACTGGTTTCTCGTAGGACCGGTCAGAGTGGGGCCTAGTTATTATACATCTGTTATTATTGTTATATATCTGTTATGTGTGTAATAGACAAATTAACTATCTCCACTTGTCTTAGCATCAGGTGGAAAGCAAAAAACACTTTTTTTTTTAAATTTCATTGTAAATAAATTCAGGTGTCAAGGGGTTTCAAGGGGTGTCAAGATTTACTTATTACATAAGTCTACTAAATCCTCATCACTTCTGTGTGTTACTGTCTCCTCAGCTACTTCTGTCATATTGATTTAATTTTATGCATTATATGTAATTGAATATTACAGTGAGACAGAATTTTGAGGTATTTCCACAGTATGCTAATTACAGGATGTTTTTTCTCTTTTCTGCCCCTTAGTCTCCACCCACCACACCTGTCTCCACTCCGACCACATCCTCATCAGCCTATCAGGACCAGGCAAGGCGTTTCTACAGCTCAGATCGTCCGCCTAAGTCTGCTTCACCTCTTTCCCCCGGACGGCGATCTGACCCTTCTTATTCTCTGACTTCCCGCACATCTGCTGGCCGCAGTCAGGACAACTTTGGCATTAGCGATAGCCGGCGACTGCACAGCCAAGGCTCCTCTCCGTTACTGTCCACGTGGAATGGCGGAGGCTCTTCCAGTTCTGTTGCTGCTAGCGATAGCTTCCTCCTCTCCCTTCCTCCTTCCTCTTCCTCATCCCGCTCGCCATCGACAGGGGGCGCAGTCAGCATGCCATCAAGCCCCCGTCTAGGCCGCCGTACTTTTGGGAACCAAGAGCCATCGCCCAGCACTCGAACCAGGAAGTACTCAGCAGGCTCACTGAGTGGGATGATGGTCGGAGGGCATAGTCGCTCGCTGCCACGTCTCTGTCCCTCTCCGTCTCCACGCGACAACAATGGAGGGCTAACTTTGTCAACGCTGCCTCCACGACGGTCTGATGTTGTGGGGGGTTACAAATATAGCAGAGATCCTTATAACAACAGCCACAACGCCAGCCCTGACCTCAACCATAATTTCAGTAACTCCAGCCAGCAAGCCTTGAACAGGAACCAAATCCAGACTACAACTCAGGGTGAAGGTGTTGTGTCTATCTCCCTTTCCTCCCCTAAGAGCTCACCCTCCACCACCCACACCATCTCTACCACAACTGCCCCACCTGATGTGACAATCCCATCCAGGGCAGGGGGCTCCTCTTCTCCTCGTGTTGCTAAAAAACTCAGCCTGACCTCAACTAGCTCACTGGGCTCTGTCAGCACCACAGGTTCCAGCCCTTCAGATCCAGAGCATCTAGCTAGCCATGGAGTCTCATCAGGAATGGAAGTGTCGTTGGGGGAGAGGGAGAAACGAGCAGGAGGCCTGGAACACACTGGTACCCTGGGCCTGGGACTCGGCGAGAGGAGGGCTTCTTTTGGGAAGGCGGGACTAGAACCTGGGATTGGTCTAGGAGAGAGGAGGCAGTCGTTTGGAAAGGCAGGGGTGACCCCACCTGGGGGTTTCAGGGAAAGACGGGGGAGCATCAGCTCACTGAGTGGGAAGGAAGAATTGACAGATTACCACCAAAGGCAAAAAGAAGAGAGACTCCGTGAGCAGGAGGTGGAGAGACTGGTGAGTATCTGATTCAAAGTAGAACGTTTTTGTTTATATCAAACGGGCACATCAGCTAAACTTACAGACAGATAAATCAGCTGTTATTAGCTGAAGAGTGTGTTGCTCTAAATATAATAAAAAAACAGTGCTGCAGGTTAATAGTTGCAAAAGAAGAGTGCGATATTATTCTGCACATGTAAACAGACAAGAAAAGGAATGAGTATAGGAATGCCTCCCTTCAGAGTAACATACTTCTTGGCCTCTCTAATACACTCTCCCAGGGAATTTAATGCACACACACACACATAGTGAGGTTCACCACTCGACAGATTCTTATGGCAGTTAGCCCATACTAACAGGACTATTCTTAACCCTGTGCTTGGATTGTGTGTGTCTGTGTGTGTACATTGGGTTCGTGTTTATGTCAGTCAGCTGGAGGTATGCCCAGAGTGGTTTGTACTGCTGAGGAGCCACAGAACACATCAGTCAGATGTGGGTTAGAGAAACCAACGAGATTACAGAGTTGTAGTGTAGCAGGTGGACAAACACACAGATGCTCAGCATATAATGACAACTGGACGCATAATATCACTATCCTACTCTCATTACATGCCTCTGTTTCACACAGCCATACTCTGCTGAGCGTCTCTGTAACTGTGAGAAATGGTTTTCTGGATCACGTACAAGCAAAACTGAGGCTTCCAGCTAACCTCCAAATATTTTCAATGGAGTTATGATCATTAAAACCTGCCTCTTGTGTTCTGATTAGAGAGGCAATTTGCACTTTGTCCAATATTTGGATTGATTTTATAATATTAAGAAATTAGTTTGTATGTTATTTCATCTTTCTTTCAGATTTTGGGGCTGCACAGTGGTATAGTGGTTAGCACTTTGGCCTTGCACCAAGAAGATCCCCAGTTCAAATCCCTGGGATCTTTCTGCATGGAGTTTGCATGTTCTCCCTGTGCATGCGTGGGTTTTCTCCGGGTACTCCGGCTTCCTCCCACAGTCCAAAAATATGCTGAAGTTAATTGATAACTCTAAATTGTCCGTAGGTGTGAATGTGAGTGTGATTGTTTGTCTGTATATGTAGCCCTGTGACAGACTGGCGACTTGTCCAGGGTGTCCCCTTCCTTCGCCCGAGTCAGCTGAGATAGACTCCAGCCCCCCCACGACCCTAGTGAGGATAAAGCGGTGTATAGATGGATGGATGGATTCAGATTTTGATTAGAATTTTTATAATTATGTGTTAAAATTGCATCTTTTGGATATGTTTTTGATTGATAAGCTCTGAATAATGGACAACTAAACTTAATAAACCTGCTTTTAGTTGTTCTAATCTGTCTTTGGAAGCAGGACAGTTGAAACTAATGCTCAAGCTTAGAAAAGCATCTCTTTGTCTTAACTTGGTCTGCCCTCTTGTGGTAGTTTTGGAAACTTCATTTTACACATACTAACATGCTATTTGCTTGTGAGCTACATTACATATAACATGTAGATTGTTCACTTTGTGTGAATATTTTCAAATTTATAGAATTAAATAAGATACATTTGCTACTGATGAGACAGTGCTGAAAAGTAATAATGAGGAATAAAGTGAAGTTCAGAGTGAAAATGAATGTTTATTTTAACTGACAGCAAGCGAATGTTTTTTCTTCCTGTTGACAGTTACCGTTAGAAAAGACTTTTCACATGAAAATTAGAGCAGGATAGGAAGCAGAGAATAAATGAATTCCAATGCTTCCCTTTTTGCAAAACAACCACTTCATATTTGCCCAATTATAACTTTTGTTTCTATTTTTTCACTCTATTCCTTTCTTTTACTGTCTTTGGTTTTGTGTTTTTCTGTCAACTTTTCTTTCTGTACTGCCCTTGATATTTCAGTGTGTCTCTTTCTCTCCCTCTCTAGTTGAAAGGTGATTACTATAGGAGCTCCACAGAGGCTTGTGTCTATTAGAATAGAACAAGGTGACAAACTGACACAGGCTTGTTTTGAATCAGCTCCTGGTTCACATTACACATTAGAACTGACGGGTGTATGTCTGTTTGCACACTTTCACGCATTGCCAAAAAAATAGATTATGCCATTATTAAGCAATTTGTTTGTAGTTATCGATTTATGTTATGTATCTTGACTCGAATAAAGCAATTTTCTATATTTTGTTTCTAAAATACTCAAAAAGGAGGCACCATGAAATATGTGTGATTCATACTTTTCATAAGGAGGATATCTCTTTCCTTTCTAAACAGGCAGATGACAGTCTGAAGACTTTCATTTTTCCAAACTTCACCTGGTTCAGATTCCTTCCTAGAGTGCAACTCCCTGGAAAGTGTCTTGTTTCCTCAGTGGCGGTACACACAGATGCATTCCTGTGTTTGGTGTCATGGCCTGTTCTCATGCACACTTCCGATCATAGTTGACAGCTGTCCACCTTCTCATTAGCTCACCCTTCCTCTCTCTGCACTCTCACACTCACACACACACACACACCTCTGTTTCCTTTTTTTACTCTCTCTGTGTCTAATATTACTTACACAGGCTTGCTGTGTGGCTCGTATATGTCCCCTTCCAGAAAAGTTACTGCTGAACGTACAAGGGGGCAGTTTGACTCTCTGCAGCCTCCGTAGCTCTCCACATATAGCTGTGTTCGGGCAGGCAGAAGTGTGGAAAAGGAAACTCTTGCTCCAAAGATTCTCATTTTCTTTCCAAAATATGCAAAAGATAGACTAAACTAGAGTGTTTCAGTTACATAGAAGAAAGGATGGTGCTGAGTACTAAGTAAAGATTTATTTTGGACTTAACAAGGACTTTTTAACGAGAAGGATCAACTTCTGCGATGCTTCCCCAGGTAACCTGAGCACTGGATACTTGATTTTATGGAATGGAACGAATTAATACTCTAGCTGAGCTGCTGTGACTCTTTCATTTTGAATGTTAACATCTAACTCAGATAAAAATGTAACTTAAATTTCGCGAAGGTTTGAAATCAGTGGGTTGTACTGCATTTGTGTAGCACTCCCAACACTATGCAGTGGCTAAAAGGCAGTAACAGATGAGTTGTAGCTACACCTTTTTAAAAACCTTTGCATCAGAATGCTAATAACATATTAAGGTAGATTTTGTGACATGGCTGTATGAGTATGTGCTGTAACTCGTGTCTGTGTGTTTGGTCGTCTCAGGAGCGTCAACGGCTGGAGACTATTTTGTCTCTTTGTTCTGAGCTGGGCCGGACTGAAAGGGATGGAGGTGGCACATCTACAAATCCCACTTCTGCTGTGGCCGACCTCCAGAAGATCAATCAGGAGCTTGAGAAGCTCCAGCTGAACGACGACGATGACGACACACCGTCTGTCTTTTCAGACTCCTCAGCTGTTAATGGAACAACTGGAAATGGACACTTGACCTCCCCTGGATCAGAAAATGGTTACTACGATGATGAGCTCCAGGTACGACGGAGGCGCAGTAGTGGTCAAAGAGACAACAGGGCAGAATCCCCTGCTGTCAGTCTGCGAAGCTTTGCCCCCTCACCGTCTCCACGTGGATCGAGGATAAATGAGGTATTACAGGAAGGACACTTATTTGGATTGAAGAAGCGCGTCTCTTTTCAATGCAAATACAGAAGCTCCCCACATGCTAGTATGGAGTACCCCTATTAATATCACATCTTTGAATGGTTGTCAAGCATTAGGGACTTAATTCATCCACAAATAGGTTTGCTATTTTCAGACTCGCATAAATGTATACAATCCGCTGCTGTTCATCCGGGGATATTGTGAAGTGACGTGTAAATAGCTCTTTTAGACCAGCGTCTTGAAGCTGATTGACCCTGACTCAGGGCAAGAAATAACATTAATTGAAATGCCAGCAGTAATTTGAATGTAACTATAGACTGGAGTTACTGTGTAGACTGATCACAGGAGATTATTCTCTAGCACCAGCTTCTCTTGAGTTGAGGAAATGATAAATGTCTGCTCATCCCCTGCGTCAAAGGTACAAACCTGCTAAAGTAGCACCTTTGACTTTGGCCAGCTTCTTAAAATATTAATCAGGATTAATGCTGAAAGTGTTATATGCTTTCTTTAAACTTGAGAGTGACAAGGATCACTGCTCTTAATACTTGGAAAGAATTGACATAAACATCCTTCACGTACACACATGGAAGATATTTACAGCCCATTTATTAGATTAGAGGAGGCCAAATGTTACCATTTAGAATTGACAGCTGGTGTTTGCATGTGTGGGTGTATGTGTGCTTGTCTTGACCCACATTTGTTTGTAGAACAGAAATTTTCAATGCCCTGAAGAAGTACTGCTTCATCACAGTGAAACTTAAAACGGAAAAAAGAAAGCTTTCTGGCACTGCACGGGCAAATATTATTTATCTATTATACAGGATATTGATTTTTGTTTAAACATTGTTAACAATGAACAAGTAACAAAAGTGGAAGTCTTTTGTAAACTACAGTAATGGAAAATGTCAGTTGGCTAATTACAGTAAATCCTCCTTCAATATGGCATTGGTTGGTATTGTAACTGCATCTTAACAGTGGGCAAATTACGGACTGTATGGATGATGTTGTTAGCAGGCTCTAAATGATGCGGCTCGCCGCCGTGGACAGGACATGATGCCTTCAGAGGAGGAAGTGAGGCGTGTGGAAGAGGAGAGGATCCAGGTGCTAAACAACATGGAGGAGCTGGAACAAAAAATCAAAGAGCTGGACAACCAAATGGACGAATCTGCTCGAGAGGTATAGAAAAAGGACAGAACGAGTTTCATGAAGAGTCTAGAAGTCCTTTTTAAATACAAATGAAAAATTCCTGGAATTTAGTGACCTGTTGTCGGTTAAAAAAATTGTCCATAAATTAGTTCCATTATGGGCAAGTTTTATGTAAAACTAACAATAAACCAAAGACTTAAAATGAGCTCCAATCTGAATTACAACTATCATGTTGTGTATTTCTTAAAGGTGGAGGTGGAGCGAGCTCTGGTTGAGGCTGAGCAGGAGTCTGAGGTCGCTGCTCTCCAGCAGGAAAAAGATGCTTTGGAGGCACTAAACAACAAGATGGCTGACCTGGAGACCAAGTCCCAGCAGGATAAAGAAAAGGTATGTAGCGGACCGTGCTTCAGTGTAATACAGTGAGAGTGAAGAGCACTTTTCAGAAATTCATAATGGCTGACTGAGAACAAGAGCTAGTTGGGTTAAAAGAAGAGACGAGATACTGACAGTGTGTATCTGGAGAATGAGGTGCATGAAGCTGCATCTTCAGAACATTATTAAAGCTGATCTCCTGACATGATGGTAAGTAATATTAGTAGTCACGCAAAGGGGCGAAAGACTTTGAAATAATTGCAAAAAATCTCCACATATGTTCACTTAATATATATGTATTATATTACCAGCAACATGTATTTCCATGGTACTGAAAATACATAAGCAACTGAGAGACTGTCATACATCTAGGGGTCATGTGACTAACTGGTAGGTGTTAATCCTTCTCATGCTGTCTCTGCTCCAAATATATATCTGCTAATACTGCCCAGGGTATAGCGGTCACCAAGTGATCCTATCTGACACACACTAGTCCAAGACAACCAGGGGTGTATGCAAGCATGCATATCTGTGTCTTTCTGCATTTCTACCACCATATGATATCAGTGACAGGGTGGAAAGTGTGTGTAGATAAATGGATGGAATTTGTTGTGTGTAGGTGCGTTTCTGCACACGCTTTGGTTTGGCACTAGAACGTTCTCCTACGATGTGCTGAATCCTTGGCTGAGTCCTGGCCCGAAGCTGAAATTTCCATGCACCAACAGTTGGTAAATAGCATATATAATAAAATGTCATCATGAAACTGACGGAGACAGGGAAAGACAGACAGAACAATCAAACAGATAAGTGTTGCACTGAGTTTTTTCAAAACTATGACTTGAAGACTAGATGAAATTGAGTGCTTGTACAGCTTATGGATGCCTGTGTATGTTGTGGTATTTATAGAAAGGACCATTAATGCAATCGTAACCCTCTGCTAAGTCATTTCATGTGCCCCGCCACTCCCTTCTCACTCATTCCTTCAATCATTTCCATTCAAACAAGCAAGAAAAAGACAGAAGACAACACTCATGATACTATTTACACCTCCATGCCTCCATTTCTGCTCAGTTTTTAAACTGAGTTCTCCATTGCTCTGGTAGATGTTTTTCTCCAGCTTTCCCTCCTTCCCCTCCCTCTAGGCTAGCCTGACTGACCTGGTCGTCGTAGTAACTAACTGTGGCTCCCCAGTCCCCACTAACTCTGCCATCCTCTCTCTGTCCTGTGTGTGTGCGTGCATGTCTCTGTATTTACATGTACACATAAACAAATGTGTACATGTCCTTGTGTGGGAATGTGTGTACGTCTGTGTGTATGCACACGTGTTTGTGTGTGTGCTAGGCGTGTGAGTTGCTGCAGGCAGAAAGGGGCAGAGTAGAGAGGTTGGCTCAGATTGTGTGTGAGCAGCGCTCCCAGCTGGACAGCTGCCCTGAAGCTACCAAGGAGCCCCTGCAGGAGCAGCTAGCCAGGGTCAGTAACACACACACACACACACACACACATGCTGCACACACACACTGGCAGGAAAATCTGTACTTAAAACCTTTGGATCCATGTCGCTAGAACACAACAAAAATGCTGTGACGGCATACACTGAAAGAAGAAAACCAGATGTACTGTATGTGCACATTAGGACTGTAGTCAACCAAAAATATCTTTATATATATCTTTGTTTATGTCTTAATAATGTATGCTCCCACTGAGCAGACCAGCATGCACTTGCCCATATTGAAAGGATTTCCGCAAACATTATCTCAATTGCTAATACTGGCAGACAAAAAACATTGAGAAATGTAATGCAAAAAAAGTTAGATGCTTTGCAACGTTGATCGTTAAGCTGCACTATGCAGTCTGCTGGCTGCAAAGTTTACACTCAACTTTTTGGCCCTCCATTTTAACAAAGTATAGCCACACTGACAACTTCTTTCATGACAAATAGTTTGGAGTCGACTCAAAGCAAATGTAAATGTTAAAGGAGTTAGACCTAGCAGTCACCATTACGTTGGGCGAGTTCAAAGTTTTGTAAATGTGGCAGTTTTCACAGATAGTCTGTTCCTTCAGCCACCTAAAATGTAGGATTCATCCAGGAATACTACTGATGAAGCATTTTTTCTCCTTATGAAGTTACACTGACAATTGTCCAACCAGTAAGATCTGATTAGAGCACACTGACCAACTAATCGACCAGCGGACCTGAACATTACAGCCCTGATGCACATTCATAATACTTAGTATATGTGGACAGTGTCTACACCATACGTATATAAAAGCGAGAACACAATTGCTGACATGAACTTGCATGTGAACATGCTCACATTTTGTGAGTAAACCTTCTCCTCAAATACCCTACAGCCATCTTTCTTACTCTTTTGTTTGGATTTATGGTCCCTCTTCTTGCCATCTAACTTTTATAGGTTTTGTTGTTTGCAAATCTCTTTGTTTCAAAGTGTCTTATAGGGTTGGGCTTTAAGACCTGCTTGGTTCTCATAGTATTATGCTGAAATTTGGGCATAGTGTCTAAGGCTTCAGTCATGTGATTTAAAGAGACTCTTTGAGGAGACAGCACTTTGAAATCATTTATATTTCAGGGGAATGCTGATAGTCTGTAACCTGTTGCATGTTTGCCTAAACTTTGGTTTTGCGTTGGTTTTTTGCATGACTGTGTTTATGACGTACCAGATATCTCTTTGTGTGTCGACGTGTTGCAGGGTGATGAAGTGCTGTTTGATACGTAACTGCTTGCTTTTTTCTGATTGTCTCAAAGCAGTTTCATCTCAGAGATTTTGCACAATAAATTTAAATGACACTAATACATTTATCGCCTTGAGAGCAAATTCTCATCAGTCAGACTTTCCGTTGGCCATTTTAGGGTAAGATACATAGGTGGAGGTTCTGATGTGTGGTTGTTTATGTATGCTTGCATGCACTCTTGGTGTTCTCTCTCATATGTATGCACAGTAAAAGCATGTGTGGTTCCATCTGTCCTGTGTGAGTGCATTTCTTTGCATTACCAGTGTTTACTTGTGCATTATGTTTTTTCTCTGTGTGTATCAGGACTGCGAGGTACTTGAGGCAGAGACAAAACGATTTGAGGACCTGGAGTTTCAGCAGCTTGAGAAAGAGAGTAGGCAGGACGAGGAGAAGGAGACACATACACAGCAGCTTCTCCGGGAGATCGCAGACTACCAGCGCAGCACTGTCACTCGCAAGGTAACCGCTCTCCAATCAAACGTGGGAAAAACCTGCATATACTACACTACCACATGGTTGCTATTTTATCTAAGATTGAGAATATCTTCAGATCAATAACTTTACTAATGTTAAGGCTTCAGTACAACTCTTTAAGTCAACATGAAGCACTTAATATGCTTGTTTTACTCTTCTTTCAGGAGCGACTGTTAACTCTGAAGAAACAAGCAACACAGATTACCCAGCAAGCTCAGCGAGAAAAGGAGAGCTTCTTGAAGGAAAGGAGCAACCTCGAATCGATGCTGCAAAGAGTACGAGGATATTCATGTTTGCACGTGTATGGATGATACCACTGTGTATGAACAAGAAGAAGAAAGACAACCAAGACTTCAGTTTTGTTTTTAACATCATTTTTATTTGCATTTGGTCGTCTTCTGTCTGTAAGGAGAAAGAAAGTCTTGCCTCGCTGGAAAGAAAATATGCTGAGCTCACTGGTGGCCGGAGTTTCACTCTGAGAGAGGTAAGGTTGATTGACAGGAAAATGAGAGCAGTTCTCCTCTTTCAGTTCCAAAAGTGGGCAAAATCGTCAAGATTTTAATCGTTGGGGTTTCCTTCTCTGCTTGCTAGGGTACAGTCTCTTTGGCTGATGTGTGTCATTCCCTCCTTTGCTCTGTTTTTCACAAGAACACTGAGGTACTGTCGTCTTGTAGAACTAATACTTCCCTATCTGTTGTCCTCTCGCTGCAAACTGTTCAAATTCATCTCATTCTTCCTCACTGCACTTAATTTCTCTTCTTCTGCTGCTTGCCCACGTTGGTTTGTTGTTGTAACCGCCAAGAATTTGAGATGTATTTCGTTGTATGCCCACCTTAAACCCACAATCTGTCTATTAATGCCGCTGTAACTTTATCAGTGTGTCAGTTGTCTTGTGTATTTTAACAGTACAGTGTGTAAAGTAACTTGTGTAAGTGAAATTCTGCATTATTCTAACAACTAATTCCCAAGTTTGACATCTTAATATGGCTGATTCACCTCATGCTTTGCCTCACCCCTTCTCTCTCCCTCATTTCTCCACATGATCCCTTCCAGGGCTATGTCACAGTCAGTGAAATCAATGAGCTTTACTCACAGCTTGGGCAGGATCCTAAACCTGCCCCTGCCAAAGCCTCCCCTGAGTCCGAGGTAAACCCCTCCCCTGACGACGACTCCCCCAAACCAGCGGAGGATGAGGTGTGTGTGTAGAGGTGTAAACGGTTTTCACGTGTAGTTTATTACACACAAGCAGATGATGGAAAGCCTGTGCTTGTATTTTTGTCCTCCTCTATGCCTCCTTCTTTTCCCTCCTTTCAGTTTCCTGACAATGTTTCTTTCTTTTTTCCAAGCTCTGTCATTCTTCCTCACCTGCCGACTGTCACTCCTCTTCCTCCTCTTCTTCCTCCTCTCATCTGAATCCCCGTCCCCTCCCCAAAACACCCTCTGTGCACTGGCCAGAGAACATGGTGACATATCGAGACCCCTCACCCCTCCCCGACTCTCCCCCACCTCCCCTTCCTGTCAAAAAGAATCATCAGCGACACAGGCAGGTAATGTGTGTATGTGGAGATAAGCACATTAGTTATTGCTTTGACTGATATTGATTATAAAAATAATTGCACAGTTTAAAATGTTGATCAACCATGTGAAGAAATGACTATTTATTCATACAGTTGACCAATCTATATGAAAACACTCGTACATAAATAGAACATTAAGAACGGCAACATGCCATTGTGTCTTTTTTAGTTACCACAAGATGGCACCAAAGTAAAAAATTATTTGAAAATAATCCTACATGCAGCTAGCCTAGCCGCGCTAGACCCAGCTCTTAAGACACAAGGGTCTAGGGCCGCTCGACAGGGAGGGAGGCGGACTAAAAGGTTGTCTTTCAAATCACTCTGCAGCAATTGGGTAGGTATACAACCAATCAGCGCAACGAATAGGCTGACGTAGTTCCTAGAGCGCCAGATTGTGGCTAAGTCCCGTTAGCTTCCCAACCAGCAGAGCCAACTGGTATATTAAGGATTTGCCATATCCCGTCGGTATAAGTCCAAATACGTCTTTCTTCTCAATGAAACACTTCAGTGCCGTCCTTTGTTTATCTTTCAAGTTGAATTTTAGCTTCAAATCTTTAAGGGCTGTGGCCAAAGCCGAGTCGAAAGATAACTGTTTATTGTGCGCCGGTTGTTTCTGTCAGAATCGTCACGCCTCTGTCGTCACTTTGTTACGCCCGCCTTCTGACTCTACACTTCATGGTGATTGGTCCGGCCAGTTTTAGGAGCATCCCACCTCGAGCCTTATGGAGGGTAACTAGACCCACCCTGGCAGAGAATTAAATTCGTTGCCGTGGGTTGTCTAGCGCAGCTAGGCTAACATGCAGCAGCTTTTAGGCCATTCTCTTTCTTTGCCATATGACCAAAAGAGTGAAATCAGTCATCCTAATTTGGGATTGAGGTAGAATTAAATGATGAATCATTGATAACCGTGTGCATCCCTTCCTTCTGTGTGTGTTTATTTAGCATTTTCGCTTGCTGGAGGAGAGGAGGCGATCTGAGAAAGACGGTGGGTCGCATTTAAGTGATACATTACCCAGGAAGAAAACTGCACCCAGCATGAACCCTCAGTTCACATGCGCAACACTCGGACGCAGCTTCCCCAGCAAGGTGCATGCACACATAGACCCACACGTATGTTAGAACGACACAAATCCATTTGTATGTGTTGTTTCTGAAGTGACACTCTGCCTATTCTTGGCCCTTTGTAGTCCCACCAGCCTCTGGTGCAGAGTGCAAGTTGTGGCAGCATACTTCCAAGAATTCTCTCCTTATCCAGCAAGGAAACTGAATCTCGACGTCTACATAAAGGTACACAGACACACACAACCGCTAACTAACTTGCTGAGAACCTGAGCACATGAATACAAGGCAATGCACAGAACTTCACTTGTAAATTCTTATTTTTCTCTCTTGTGTAAAACTCATTTTTGGGTTGTAACTTAAAAATGCACCTTATATGGAGACATATCCCTGCTGGAGGTTTTGTTTGTGGGTGTGCACCTCATTGTGTTCCCATAAATTACACAGTTTCTCATTTGTTTATCTGTTGGTGGAGATAGTGGAGGAATGTGAGTGGAAGAGGGCTGCTCCATCAAGTGGTAGAGTATCGTGTTTGGGTGTGTATGGACAGTCAGTGTTTCATGAGCATTTGAAGACATACTTAGTAGTTGATTTTTTTTTAATTGTCTCTATTGTCCACTTCCTCTTTAAGTAGCCGCTTCCCATCATTAAGAATATCTGCTGTTTACTCACCACAGAGGATACAATTGGTGGCTGGTCTGTCAACTCGAGGACACTGTACCTTTTCTTCTTTGCAGTTTTCTCATGGACTTACTCATTTTCTCAGTAGCCACAAGCATCAACCAGTTTTGATTTTTCCTGGATAGATTTTACTGCCCTTCTTAAGACAGATGGTTAAATAACAAGGCAGGTATTTAAAATAATTTTTTGAGTCCCGTGTGCGTTGTGTTGTAATAGTGCTGCTGTTGTCTGGGAACTGGCACGTGTACTGGGTCCCTGAGTCCCTTTGGTCCCTTGATCTGGCTCATCAGATGGGTGGGTCTGCTGCATGGGGCAGATACTATCAGTTTCTTGTGTGTTTCTTCCTGTACCCAGAAGCTCAGTTAGTTAGTCGCTCTCTCTTCAAAGTGTCCAGACTGTTATTTTATCATCATTACTTCTGAGAGTATCTCACTCTCTTTCCAGACATCTTTGGACTTCTTTAAATCCTGACTTGTTTTTCCAGATTGTTTTTTTTAAAAATTATTATTGGTCTGTTTTCGTGGTTTTGTGCCCTACTATTTGGGCACAATTTCGTCTAAAGTAACTGTACTATTACGGTGTAGATTTATTTTTCTTTGGACTTGTAAGAGCACGTGTCACAGTGGCGGGGCATTGTGATGAAAAATTGAAGCCATCTGGGCAATCTGTCCCAGAAGAAGGGACACAGACAGGTACAGCTCCTGGATGGATGCATACATGACAAAGAGTAATTAACGTAAGCAGCTTCTAAAGCTTGTCTTGTCTTTCCGTGGGTTTGTTTGTGTATCCAGGTCAGCCGAGCTCCCGGGCAGCCTCGCAGACCAACGTCTACCTCGATGCCTTTGGGTACCGTGACAACCAGGCCTTTGACACGATGAGTGTCGACAGCAGCGACTCCATTGAAACCAGCATCTCTGCTTGCTCACCTGACAACGTCTCCAGGTAGGTGTCGCTGGCATGTGTTGTTTTTGCTCGTAGACATTTGCATGACTGCAGTTAATGACAGAAGCAACATGAAACCTGTCGACGTGTGTTGTAATGTCACGTATGCGCTGATAAACACAAGCTGCTGTCTTGATTCAGAAAGGATGAAATATGAGCAGAGGCAGAATATGGGAAACTCAGAAATGTCCCTTTGTGTTTGTAATGTGAAACATTTTACTTTGAGAACAAAGAGTAGAAAGTGAGTTAATGTAAAAAGTGTGTGGAGACGTTTCCCGCCTTTCATGGTCCCTCCATGGAGAATAGGATGTGTAGAAGTGTGTGTGTGTGTGTGTATGAGTTGAGGGGTACCCTTGATTGGTGTTCACAGGGCTCAGGTTACACAAGACGGAAGGTGTATGTGTGTGTGTTTGTGTGTTCACAGTCAGTCCCCTCAGGTTTAGATGAGCTGAGCGAACCAGTGTGGAGGTACAGTCGGGGGTTCAGCCCCCCGTCTGGACTCAAACCATGTGTGCTCGCTTTCCCTCCTTTCTTTTCTGCAGTGGTTGCATCTATCTTTTGTCTCCCCTCCTCTTGTTTCTCTGAATGGTATGGTCTGGTTGCAGCAGATTTGAAACCATTTGCAGATTGACCTCTCTGCATAGTAAATTTTCCTGGAACGGGCTGCGTGTGTGATCCGCAGCATGGCTCCATCTGGACTGGGTTGTACCAGCTTAGGATGGATTGGACGGCACTTTATGGAACTTGGATCAGTGTTGGACAAAAAAATAGTTTGATGGAAAAACTGGAATTTTTTGCTATCCTATCAGTGATGTGTCCAGTTTTTGGAGATATAAGTGTCGGAGTGAGATAAAGAAAGTTCTTCTGAAGTCATTCAGGTACTTGAAGGATTAAATCTGAACTGGGCTGGTTTACAATGACCATGAGTACAATTCCCTCTCATCGATTAAGGTAAGAAAACGTGGATGGGAAGAATCAGGAAACAATGAATGTTGGTTTAATCTTGGAGCGAGGATGGATTGGTGTTTGTCTTGATCTTGTCAGGGAAACAATATGTGAGGTTAAGTTAGTCAGAGTGCAAATTATGCTATATTCTGTCATCTGAGGCAGCGGTGGGATCTGACGTAGGTCTATTTCATTTGGATGCCATCTGAATAAACTCCCACAGAAGTGTTTTACAATCATTCAGTTGACTTTGGCAGAATATTGAGTTACAGCTGTGTCTTCATATCAAACTACAAGCCAATGAACCAACTATGAAAAGATACCAGAGTGGGAAAAGCATTTTATTTTCTCTGCTTGCTGTGTTTTTTTTCCCCTGCATCTTTTCATACCTTCCCTCCCAATCCCTTTTTTTCTGTTTCTTGGGGTGGCCTACTTTTCTCCCCTGTCTTGCTTCCTGATTTGTTTATGCTTGAGTCTAATGTGTACCATTCATCTGAACAAGGCTGTGACATCATTAACATCAGCACTGGGTATCCATTTCCTTTTGGCTGCAGATAAGAGAGCAGAGTGTGTGTGTGTGTGTGTGTGTGTGTGTGTTAGTTATGTTATGGGGACATAAATCTGCAGGTCTTACCTCCCTTTTGAGGACAAAAAGCAAGTCCCTGTGATGGAAGTGGTTTCATTTCAGGGTTCAGGCTTGGTATAATATTACAGTTAGAGTTAGTGGTTGTGTTTTGGTTTGTGTAAGTCTTCAGAAAATGATTCTAAGTGATTGTGATGTCCCCAGAAGTAATGGAAACAAACTGTGTGAGTGTGGGTATTTGTATCTAAAAAAGACAGAAAACAGAATAAAATTAGAAAGAGTGAGGCAGCCCTATTGTTTAACACAACAAAGCTTTACACAGACAAACATATACACAAGTCCCTGTGATGTCAGACAAAAATGTGTGTCATGTGTGGACCATCTGCAGTCTGAGAGTCTCTAAGCTAGACCCGGCCCGCTTTTGTAAAACTGGAGATAGATGGTGACACAGCAGAGAGAATAGAAAGTCCTTAGATTGCCTTGACATCCTGCCTTCTTCCTAATGGATTTCCTCTTTGATCCAATGAACACACATGCATAAACAGTGACTAATCAGGACTATTCTCAGGAGAGTGCAGCCTTTGGGTGGGAATGCTGGACAGAACTGTGGTTTTATGTGTGTATGTGCAACATTACACAGCAGTTTTCACACAAACTGGATTATTGTTATCCAGAAAATGAGTCTGAGTGATTTAGTGCTAAGTCAGAACATGAAACGCTTGAGAAAACACATGGAAAAAACTGAATTGATTCATGTTGTCATGCTTGCTGGTGGTGTAGCAGGTTTAAGTGATTACTTTCCCAATGGCTGGATTTAATTACATTTACACTGTATTTCATGTTTAGCAACATAAGTCCGTTTCACTGTTTCTTTTTACGTGGCTGCATGGCAAGCAGTGTAGAATAAGTTGTTTCCTGATGTGTGTTTGTGTGCTGCAGTGCCAGTACGTCAAATGTGGCCAAACTGGAGGAGATGGAGCGCCTGCTGAGAGAGGCACAGGTCGAGAAGAACCGCCTCCTCGAACACAAGGTCACTATGAGATAAATTCACTGCAGCTTGTTGAAGGCAGAGACGGCCAATATCAGTTGGCTGGGGATCTTTTTCTTGCAAAATGATGTCCCTCAATTTGCCTCTAATAAATTTTACCACAAGAGGTACCAGTTTGACTTAGCTGTGTGGGTCTGTGGTTTAAAAATTCTTCTTCAGGAGCGAGAAATGGAAATGCGAAAGCAGGCTCTGGACGAGGAGAGGAAGAGAAGGGAGGAGCTGGAGAAAAGGCTGCAGGAGGAGACGAGCAGACGACAGAAACTCATCGACCGAGAGGTGAAACTGCGAGAAAAACAGAGGGCACAGGTAAGAAAGAAAACTACACACAAGACTGTTCACTCAAACAACTATGTGAATATTCTTTGATATAGCATGTTTCCTAACCACTTGGACACTAACATTTGTAAAGGTTTTAGGAGAAGTGTAATAAGCTTTCCTTTTTTTGAACCTAAAGTGAATTAACCTTTTACTTTTTTTTCCCGTGTTCCATCTGTAGCTAACTTTTCCTGCATATTTCCCTCATTCTGTGTGGTTTCAATCATGCCTCTGCTGACAGCTCTCATTATAAGCTTCATCTATCTTCTTTAGTTCTTTTCTGTGGACCATCAACTGTTGGCAGCAGAAGAAAGAACCGTACACTTGAATATTTCCTAACATATGATACGCATTAGCTTGATTTGTATGGATTCTATAAACACAATAGAATCATAGACATCATGTTATTGTTTAAACGTATTTCCACTCCTTTCTCGCTGCTCTACCTCCAGTCCCGGCCGCTAACCCGGTATCTGCCGGTGAGAAAGGACGACTTCGACTTGCGGGCTCACATCGAGTCGGCGGGCCACAGCACAGACACGTGCTTCCACTTGTCCATCTCTGAAAAGACGTGCCGAGGCTACCTGGTCAAGATGGGAGGGAAGATCAAAACCTGGAAGAAACGCTGGTTCGTCTTTGACCGCAACCGACGCACGCTCTCCTACTATGCAGGTAGGACACACTTAACAGGAACCGCAAATGTAATATGAAATGGAAGTTGTTCCAGTACATTTACACACATTTATATTCCCACATTTTATTTATCTACTGTTCTGTCTCCTGCAGACAAGCACGAAGCCAAGCTGAAAGGAGTCATTTACTTTCAAGCTATTGAAGAAGTTTATTACGATCACTTGAAGAATGCACATAAGGTACGTGTTTCATGCCTGCATATAAAATTTATGCATGAGGAGAAAGTGAAAAGTATGATTTATTCATCCAATACTTTTCTTCCTTTCTTTTCTTTACCTCTTTATCCTCTCCTTTTCTTTCCTTCCTTCAGAGCCCAAACCCCTCCCTAACCTTCAGCGTGAAGACCCATGACAGAGTCTACTACATGGTGGCTCCCTCTCCTGAGGCCATGAGGATCTGGATGGATGTGATCGTCACAGGTGCTGAGGGATACACTCAGTTCATGGTGTAGTGAAGGGCTTTTGGCGGCTACATGCCAGCTTTAAAGACAAATATTTCAATTCCTTTTTTTAATCCTCGGACTTTTTAAGTGTCTGGATGGATGTTAATGTCATCTATGCTGAAGAATTCAGTTTGTGTTGCGTTGAGACAGCAGCGTTGAACGAGTTTATCGGCATTCTTTACAACACAGCAGCGTTCAAAATGATAGCAGGGAGCATCCATGTGAAGATGTGGAAAGGTAAAAGATGATTTTTACATTTTTATTCAGTCTGTTTTGGAGATGTGTCTGATACGGTGCACCACTCTGCCTCGGTGTACCGCAAAGTATTGTTCAAATATAAAATATACTGTTAGTAAAATGTTTACCTGACTGAACTTTTCTACAAGCTTTGTTAAATTAGTTTTTTTTTCAGACAAAAGGTGAATATAATGAAAAAAACAGTGCTGGCTTAACCAGTTTCAGCTCCTGACATCTCCAACGTTTTAAACAAAGTCTGAACAGTTTTACCACGACACGGAAGAGCTCATTTGCCAGCGGGTTTAATCGATTTTATACTATTTTAACACCATCTCCATACGCAGAAGGAACAAAGCACACAAATGTAGTTATTGTTTAGGAAATGCATTTTAATTTTCTTTTTAATCAAAATTTAATTTCACGTGTTGCTACTGTGGCGTTCTCAGGTCTGGAGTAGGTGCATGGAAATAAGTGCCTGTTTTGTGTGCATGCTATATGTACACATGTTCTTTCTGTGGGCCCCTAATGTGGCTCCAAGGTGCTATTCTCACATGGTCAATGACACTAATATTCCAAGACTTAATACTAGACACTCAACACGAGTTATTACCCGTCCTTTTTTAAAACAGATTCATGTGCTGGGTTATGATAGTATCACCAGAGACTCTGAAACAAACTCAAAACTTAGTCAGGTGACTTGTTTTCCAGTATAAGGAGTTATATCAGTACGAGGAATTCTGACTTTGAATAAGACTTAAAGTAGCTGTATATTTTGTTTCTAAGTTGTAGTTAGCTTCATTGTAGTTTTGACACTAAGCCTATGATTATCAACACAAGAGTCCTATTTGTGCCTTTTTCCAATCATATTTCATGTGACAGTGTTTTTACGTGCGTATTATCGAAACTTTTCAGAGCTCTGTATCTATATACTGAATGCCAAAATGTCTGTGGGGAGAAAACACATGTGGGTTGTTTTGTGTGGGAAAGGTCTCACACAAAGATGCCAAGCAGACAAAATCAATGGTACACGCATTCACTAGTCATCTAGACTGACTGATTATTGTGTCACTACATTGCATTTATTAGCACTAATTTAATGTGTTTGTTTAAATGACTATTCCACCTTGATCACTAAAGCTGCTTCTGTGTTTTGTATCATACTCCAGACTACATTAGACCATGTCAGCCCACTGATATGTGCATTTATCATCTTGCCTTTTTGCTTTTATTCTTTTTTTGACCAAAGTTTATGTTTAAGTAATATGATGTATATGTGGTTTCTTTGCTTCGACTTCTCTTTAAATATAGTAAGATCCAAAGTATAGATATATATTGTCTCTTTCAACATGACATACCAAGTTACAGTGCAAGCTTCTATGAGTTTCTTTCATCATATCATTTTGTTTTTTATATTTTTTATGTTGATTCTACTGTATTTATGCCATTACCAATGCATGTATCTTAATTTTGTATTTCTATATGAATAATTAAATATATTTTACTTTTTTATGTTTAAATAAGTCAGCTTGTGAGACTGTCAGTGGTAAAAAAGAAAAAAAACGCATCCCTTCCAAAAAATGTCTCTATGACTGTGACTTTGACATCAGGTTTAAAATGCTAATTACTCATTTCAAATTTAAGGAATGACAGGTAGATTTAGAACAATATGCAAATAACTTGTTGAGAACTTTTATATTTTCTAAGACTTTTCAATTTGAGGTTTCTAAAGTGTGCAGCCATTTTATTATTATTTTTTCAAATCACTAAATCTTTAAAGGGGAAACCATTTGTCGTTTCTTAAAATGCATAAAGTTGCATAGAACATGCTGTTGGAGAAAAGGGAAACAAAGTGTGTGTGTTATCTCTACAACAATCTTGTTAAAACGCTGTATTTTCTACATTACATTTAGACTTCTCTTTGATCTGTGCTGAGCATTCCAGGTTCAGCACAACCCGGTCTCACGGGGATTCGTGAAACTACATGGAGACTGAGCACCGCTGTGTGGCAGACGTCAGTGGTACAATGAACTTCAGAGACATTCAAAGTGTTAGTGAAGCAGCTGTGTAAGGAAACCCATTAGAATGTTTTATTTCTCCTGAATTACACCTACTAGCAGTTAGTCATGCGTCATCCTTTTCAATGTAACAACAAAATGGAAAAGATTTCTTTGAAAGGCTAAAGAGGTGGATCCCCGTGCAAAACACATTTAAGTTTTTTGAGAATGGGGCAGACAATTGCAGAACTGGATTGTCAGTCCCTTATTAACTTACTCCACTTGTTTACTCCAAAGTGCGAGCACTTTTGGGCAGAAGAGCAAGTTGAACTGGAACATTTCTGAAGGAAGTTTGAGTGTGAAAATGCATCTTCTGACTGCTGATATGTCCGGCTAACAATCATACATAAGGTGGAATTTACATAAGTACATTCTATTTTGAAAAGCCAGTATATTTCACAAACCCTAACTGAATTATTTAATTTGTATGAACATTCTCAACACTGTGGCATGAGATTCCTGCTGAAAACTGTGTCAGAAGAATCCGTAAGAATAATCCTGAGGAGCAGTAATCGGTCTAATCAGTGTGTTTCAATGCTTTGCACTGACACACTTAACAATAAAAACATAATTTCAGTTGGGCACTTCTCTTCCATCTCTTGTTTCAACAGTCCTGTTATCAAAATATGTACTTTAGTTAAGGTGGACATGAGAACATGGAGGGGTGTAATGTAAAAAGAGTGATTTATTTGAACAAAAGTCTCAGAAAGTTACAGTAAGTGGAGGTTGACCACTGGCTGGTTTGGGGGTGGACGGCTGGAGTGATCGAGGTAGAGCTGAAGGCCGAGCACAGGGAACACTGGAGCTCTGGAGGACTGAGGTAGCAGCAGGTAGTATCTACACAGGAGAGCACAAACTGTCAGGAAAATATGAATATCTGAGTCACTAAAAGGAGAATACTCAGTTGAATGACCGGAGAAGCAGGAGAGTTGCAGTTGTTGTACCAAACGTGCAGAACAATCTGGGACCAGAGAAGAGAAAAGTCCAGGTTTTATGGAGGAGCTGATGATCTGGAATGAACTGCGGGGAGACGAGCCATGTCTTCAGGATCACACTGAAAGGAAACCAGAGAGAAGAGAAAAACGAGAGACGGACCGAACCAAACCAAACCAAACCCAAAACATGAAACATAACAGGAAGTCCTCACCATTTGTCAATTTTTCGGTATTTTTTTTCTTTATAGATGATAAAACATCAGAAAGAATCATTAACATTGATGAAATCTAGCAATAACATTTGTAAAAGAGCACAGAGACTTTAGGAGGGTCTGACTCTCCCTAACCTCGACCCTTTGGAAATGCTCCATGCTAAGATGACTCTTACTGTTTAGACTATTAGTTTTCATTTCAGAAAATAGTTTCCAGATCTCACCAGTTAATACAGGGAATCATAGCAAGTGACATAAATATGACTCTCATTGTTTACATGTTCAAAATAGATTAATTGTTGAAAATGTAATTTGTAGAATCACAACAATAACAATGAAAAAGTGATTTGGATGGAGCATTTCCTGAAGACCCTCCTAAAGTCATCTCCTGCATTTACACTCCTGTTATCTAAATATGTTCTTTTCTTAAATTGTGAAAGAGGAACAGAAAAAAAATCATTCGACAACTACCATTACTGAGCAACATCTGAAACATTTGTCGTTTTGTTTTTGTCTGAAGTATATTTATACAGTTTTTCTTTGAAAATTTTGTGGCAAAAATTACAATCAACTTAAGAAAAGACTTATTATGAACAATACTGTCATCAAACAGAAACATTTGTAAAAGAGGATAAAGACTTTAGGAGGGTCTGACCCTCCCTAACCTCGACCCTTTGGAAATGCTCCATGCTAATATGACTCTCATTGTTTACATGTTAAAAATCAATCAGATATTGTAAATGTCATTTGAAAAAATGCGATACTAACAATGAAATATTATTTGGATGGAGCATTTCCTGAAGACCCTCCTAAAGTCATCTCCTGCTTTTACAATCTCCTCAGGTATGTACTTTAATTCCTTTGCTGAATAGTCACAGAAAAATGTGTTACAATTACTGAGAAACATTTTAAACTTTGCTCTATTTTCTAGGATCTGGATGAATTTTCCTTGAAGTTATTAAAACAACAGAAGGAAAAGTCATCATTAATAGTGATGATGTGTAATGATAACATGAGTATCAGAGGTAAAGAGCTTCAGGAGGGTCTGACCCTCCCTAACCTCCACCCTTTGGAAATGCTCCATCCTAATATGACTCTCATTGTTTACATGTTAAAAATAGATTAGTTGTTGAAAATGTAATTTCAAGAATCACAATGATAACAATGAAAAAGTGATTTGGATGGAGCATTTCCTGAAGACCCTCCTAAAGTCATCTCCTGCTTTTATACTCCTGTTATGTAAATATGTTTGTTAGTTAAACTGTGAAAGAGGAACAGAAAAAAAATCATTCGACAACTACCATTACTGAGCAACATCTGAAACATTTGTTGTTTTGTTATTTGTTTTTGTCTGAAGTATATTTATACAGTTTTTCTTTGAAAATTTTGTGGCAAAAATTACAATCAACTAAAGCAAAGACTTATTATGACCAATAATGTCATCAAACAGAAACATTTGTAAAAGAGGATAAAGACTTTAGGAGGGTCTGACCCTCCCTAACCTCGACCCTTTGGAAATGCTCCATCCTAATATGACTCTCATTGTTTACATGTTAAAAATCAATCAGATATTGTAAATGTCATTTGAAGAAATACGATACTAACAATGAAAAATTATTTGGATGGAGCATTTCCTGAAGACCCTCCTAAAGTCTATCCTGCTTTTACAATCTCCCCGGATATGTACTTTAATTCCTTTGCTGAATAGTCACAGAAAAATTTGTTACAGTTACTGAGGAACATTTTAAACTTTGCTCTATTTTCTAGGATCTGGATGAATATTCCTCAGTGTCTACAAATGTTTACAGAAACTAAACTGAACACTTGTTTGTAATTTTCTGTAGATCACTCAGTAACAGTAACAGGAATAACAGAGGATAAAGACTTTAGGAGGGTCTGACCCTCCCTAACCTCAACCCTTTGGAAATGCTCCATCCTAATATGACTCTCATTGTTTACATGTTAAAAACAGATTAGTTGTTGAAAATGTAATTTCAAGAATTACAACAATAACAATGAAAAAGTGATTTGGATGGAGCATTTCCTGAAGACCCTCCTAAAGTCATCTCCTGCATTTACACTCTTGTTATCTAAATATGTTCTTTTCTTAAATTGTGAAAGAGGCACAGTAAAAATCATTGTAAAACTATCATTACTGAGCAACATCTGAAACATTTGTCGTTTTTTTTGTTTTTGTCTGAAGATTTTACGCCAAAAATTACAGTCAACTAAAGAAAAGACTTGTTATGAAAAATAATGTCAAACAGAAATATTTGTAAAAGAGGATAAAGACTTTAGGAGGGTCTGACCCTACCTAACCTCGACCCTTTGGAAATGCTCCATAAAAATATGACACTCATTGTTTACATGTTAAAAATCTATGGGTTACTTGCGTAACCCCGGTTATCAGAGTAGCATGAGTGAGATGTCTCACTATGGGATACGCCCCCTGCGTATGCCTCAGAAGCACTTATCTCAGTACGCCAATCCTGATTAGCTGGTGATCGCGACGCCTGCGTCAGGTGGAGCCACCTACCCTTAAGTAGCCTGCGCTACCACGCAGCATCACTCAAAATAAGCACCTCTTCTCGCTTCGCCCAGCAAGAAGAGCTGTCTGGTGAGACATCTCACTCATGCTACTCTGAGAACCGGGGTTACGCAAGTAACCTATAGTTCTCATTCCTAGCATTCGTTTCGATGTCTCACTATGGGATATGGAAACTCCCGTATTGCCAGACATGCTTATCTCAAGTCAACCACCAGCACTCTGGGAACGGCCCTCTGCTCTAAGCGGGTCCAGTACTCAGTACTGCATGAGCCAAGCTCAGAGCAGAGATGTCCAGCTTATAAAAGCGGACAAAAGTGAGAGGTGAAGACCAGCTTGCTGCTGCACAAATCTCCTGAATTGAGACCCCTTTATAAAGGGCCCAGGACGCAGCCAGGCCACGTGTAGAATGAGCCCGCAGGCCCACAGGAGCCTGCAGGCCCTGAGACGTGTAGGCCAGGGCAATTGCTCCCACAATCCAGTGGGAGAGCCGCTGCTTTGTGATGGGTCTGCCCCTGTAGGGGCTAGCCCAGGACACAAAGAGCTGGTCACTCCTCCGAAAACCCTTTGTCCTGTCCATATAAATCCGCAAGGCACAGACTGGACACAGCATGTGCAACCGCTGTTCTTCAGGAGAAGAAAATGGCGGTGGAGAAAATGCTGTAAGAACAATGGGAGTGCATGAGCCAACCACCTTGTGCACAAAAGTAAGGTGGGGCTTCAGTGACACCCTGGCATGCCCAGGAGCAAACTGAGTGCACGAAGAGTGCACTGAGAGTGCATGAATGTCACTCACACGCTTGGCAGAGGCCAACGCCAGCAGCAGCCTTGTCTTCAGAGACAGGTGCTTCAGGCTAGCCTCCTCCAGTGGTTCAAATGGAGCCCCGGAGAGCCCATTCAAGACCACTGCCAAGTCCCATGGGGGGGGTCAGCGACCTGGAAACAGGAAGCAGCCTGCGTGCCCCTTTCATAAAACGGCAGACTAAAGGATGTTGGCTAGCCGTCTTTCCTTCAAGTCCCACATGGCATGCTGCAATAGCAGCCAGATACACCTTAATTGTGGAGAAGACTTTTTGTTTGTCTATTAAGCTCTGCAAGAAAGACAAAATTACACTAGCAGTGCACTGAAAGGAGATGTGTCCTCTCTTCTGACACCACTCCTCAAACACCCTCCACTTACAGTCATAAAGAGACCTGGTGGAGGATGCTCTAGCGCTCTGAATAGTGTTAATCACACTCTGCGGGAGCCCTGTAGTATTTAGATTACACCACTCACGGGCCAGGCGTTCGGGGTGTGGGTGAAATACTGCTCCCCCTGCCTGGGACAGCATATCCCTGCACAGGGGAATCTGCCATGGCTGTCCCAACAGGAGCTGATATATCTCCGCCAGCCAGTGCATGGCCGGCCAGTGCGGAGCTATCAGAATCAGTGTGTGGCGATGCTCTCTGACTCTGTCCAGAGTCGGAGGTATCAGAGCCAACGGGGGAAAAGCGTACAGGAGGACTGGCGGCCAGAGTGCGCGAGCGCGTCCACGCCGAGCGGCGCACCTGGATCGCGTATTAAGAAAAACAGCGGACACTGTCCGTTTTCTCTCGACGCAAACAGATCCACTGCAGCTCTGCCGAAGCAGGCCCACATCTGCTCTACGATGGCTGGATGTAGTGTCCATTCCCCGTAGAGCGGCGTGCCCCTGGACAGCAGGTCTGCCCCCCGGTTCAGAGCCCCCGGGACATGGGTGGCTCTCAGAGACAGGAGACCCTTGCTGCTCCAGAGGGTCAGTCTGCGTGCCAGCATGTCTAATTGCCGGAAGCGCAGACCCCCCTGACGGTTGATATATGCCACCGTCGTTGTATTGTCCGTTCTTACCAAGACATGATGTCCACTGTGAAACGGAAGAAAGCGTCTCAGCGCGAGAAACGCCGCTAAGAGCTCCAAATAGTTTATGTGAGAGCGCTGGAGATCTTTGCTCCAGATGCTCCTCACACATCGGCCCTCGCATATACCGCCCCAGCCGGACATGCTCGCGTCTGTAGTGACCACTTTCTGGGACAGAACGGGGCCCATAGGCACCCCCTTCACCAGGAAAGCCGGGTGATGCCAGCGGCGCAGCGCCATTACGCATGGCACGCTGACTGTCACCCTCCGTGCGCCATGACGCACAGGGTCCAGCCTGAGGGAGGACACCCATCGCTGGAATTCCCTCATGTATAGGCGACCGAGCCGGACTACAAGGATGGCTGAGGCCATCAGCCCCAGTAGTCGGAGGCATAATCTGAAAGGAACCCGACTGTGTAGGATGAAGCGTGAGAGGCAGGCTTTGAAAGCTTTCACCCTCACTGCTGACAGACAAGCTGTGAATGACACCGAGTCTAGTGATAATCCCAGGAAGATTATTTTCTGCACTGGAGATAACACACTCTTTTCTGGGTTTATGATGAAACCCAGGTCAACCAGGTGTTTTATGACGGTGTGTGTTTGCACTATGGCTTCCTCTCTGGACCGTGCCAGGAGGAGCCAGTCGTCCAAATACATGGCCAGCCTGATGCCCTGCTGTCGTAGCGGGGCGATGGCTGCCTCGGTACAGCGTACAAACACTCTCGGGCTCAGTGATAGACCGAAAGGGAGCACTCTGTACTCGTAACAGACACCCAGAAAAGCAAACCTCAGATATTTCCTGTGCGGAGGATAGATCGGAACATGGAAATATGCGTCCTTCAGGTCGACTGATGTGAACCAGTCGTTCTGACGCAACATACGAAGCAGGGATGCGTGTGTGAGCATCCTGAACTTGTATGTTCTGAGGTATTTGTTCAGGGCCCGGAGATCCAGGATTGGGCGAATCCCGGTCCCTCCTCGTTTGGGGACCAGAAAATACCTGGAGTAAAAGCCGCTCTGACATTGTTCGGGGGGCACTACGCATATTGCTCTCTTTAACAACAGCGAGTGAATTTCCTCCTGAAGAACACGAGCTGACTCTCCGCGCACCTGAGAATGCACTATACCTGAGAAGCAAGGGGGAACAGCGGCAAACTGAAGCCTGTAACCCCATGAGATCGTTCTCAGAACCCAGGCTGAGCTTGTGATCGCGGCCCATCTCTCTGTCATCAGAGAGAGAGATGTGACAGCCTCTGACACACCGCCTGTCACCGGAGCCTCCAATAACGGTGTTATGGGGCCCTCTAGTGGTGGGATATGGCCGTGACGCTTGGGCGTCACTACGCATGCGCCGGGTGTTAGTGCATTGGCAGATTCGGTACCCCTCCGGGCTCGGAGCTGGGATGTAGTCCACTCCGGACCCGGAATCGAACCGCTTATTGTGTTCTCGTTTGTTAATTGTGACTGCGCCCTTGACCAGAAGTCTGGATGCGGCAGTGAACACCTTTATATTAAACAAGAACAATGGTGTGTGCTTGTGTGACTTAGATGAGGGACAGAGCCTGCTGGCCTCACAACGAAGTCTCTTTCCCCCTCCGCTGGGATGCGTTGTTGCCACACTGGCAGCGCACGCAGCAGGGGGGACTCGTGGGCTCAAGAAACCCGGAGTAGCACACTGTGGAAGGGAACCGGTGGAGCTGGTGAACAGGAACAGGCAGCACCGGCACCGGTGGGAAGAGGGGAGGCCGTCAGGCTGCCCTCTTCTTCTTCCTGGCCTGCTGACTGGTAGTCTGCGCGGTCTGTACCACCGGAGCTGCCGTCATTGCGGGGGCCCTTCTGGGCCAGCCGGTCCTCGCCTCCTGTCTGCTTGGAGTATTAGGGGCAGGATGGGCTTTAGGTCGTGTCGGGATTTTAAACAGAGATCGGAGGCCGTGCCGCAGCCGACGCGAAACTCTGTCGCGGGGTTGGGGCCGGTGTTTGCTCGGCTTTGTGAGGGAGACAGAGCTGGAGAGCTTCGTCCTCCTCCTTCGCCTCACAGCGTTGCTGCATTGAGGCGAGAGCGGAGCCAAATATGCCATCTGGAATGACCGGCATGTCCAAAATGTCCTCCTTCTCTCTGTCAGACAGGTTGGTCAGGTTGAGCCATCTGGCTCTTTCCTGCAACACCATCATTCCCAGAGATTTTCCTGTGGCTTGGACCGCACAGCGCTGTATGCGGAGGCAGATATCCGTTATCACGGTAATCTCGTCTCACACCGCTGGGTCAGGCTTGGTCGTCATATCTTCACATAGCTCGGCTTGGTATGCTGCGAGCATGGAGGAGACGTTCAGTGCTCTGACAGTCAGTGCTGCAGCCCTGTAAGCTCGCTCCGTCATGGCGGACTGGAAGCGGTCTGCTTTGGACGGCAGTGTGGGTTCCTGGAGGAGGTAGTCAGTCACGGGTGCAAGTGCGCGGCGACTAACGGCTCCGTGGGGGGCATGCGGAAAATGCCAAGCTTCTCCATGCCCTCACAATCCAGGGAGGAAGCTCCGTCTATCGGGCTTTTGCTGGTGAACGGGTGATCCTTCCATGAGGAGGACACCTCGTCGAGCAGCTCAGGGAAGACAGGGAGTAACTGTTTTGCCGCCCTCGTAGCCTGGGGAATTTCTTCCCTTCATAACGGGATCTGGTGGTCTCCGTTAATCACAGCAGGCCAAGGGATGTTCAGCCGGGATGCAGCACGTTTGCACACGGACTGCATATCCATGCTGATGGAGGGGGAAGCGGCCGCTTCTCCCTCCTCGTCCCTGAGGGCAGCTACAGCGCCTGGTGTGGCGGAGGGGATGAGGACGTCGTCCTCACTCTCATCCTCCTCGGATATGAGGAGCTCAGAGGTAGCCTCGTCGTCATCCTTGTAATCCAACTCCAGTACGTCTTCCATAAGCAGTGCGCGGTGACCGCGGCCGTCCCGTCCTTGGTCTCTCCGGTGACTAGTGGGTCACCCGGGGACAAGTAGGAGTCTCGGTCAGACAAGCTAGCTTGGCGTGCTAGGCATCGTCAGAGACTCTTCATGGTGAAGCGGGAGCAGTGCACGCATGAACCGGGGGCTTCGATAGCCTGTTGGGCGTGTTGCAGCCCGAGGCAAAACAAGCAGACCTGGTGTGAGTCACGGCTCGATATTTTATTGCCACAGGTACAGAGCCGAGCCCCGGAGTCTCCATTTCCTCTGGTGTGAGGTGCATGGGCATCCATCCTGATTAGCTGGATTGCTGAACAGGAGACGCCGTGAATTAGCTGGTATGCTAATTAACGAAGAACGGTGTTAGCTGGTGTGCTAATTCACCGAAACGGTGTTAGCTGGTGTGCTAAACCGTGTAAAAGCCTTACCTTGGTGTGGTCGGGCTGTCGACTCTCCAAGCTGGAGGGTCGTAAATTTGGCAGCTAGCGTTCGGCGACGGAGCAATAGCTGAGTTAGCTCCAGTCTATGAACAGTTAAGCCAGCGCTAAGTTGAGATATGCTACACGAAGTGAGAAGAGGTGTTTGAGTGATGCTGCGTGGTAGCGCAGGCTACTTTAAGGGCAGGTGGCTCCACCTGACGCAGGCGTCGCGATCACCAGCCAATCAGGATTGGCGTAATGAGATAAGTGATTCTGAGGCATACGCAGGGGGCGTATCCCATAGTGAGACATCGAAACGAATGCTTGGAATGAGAACAATCAGATATTGTAAATGTCATTTGAAGAAATATGATACTAGCAATGAAATATTATTTGGATGGAGCATTTCCTGAAGACCCTCCTAAAGTCATCTCCTGCTTTTACAATCTCCTCAGATATAAAGGGCTTGAAGAGGGTCCACCCTACCCCGTCTCTGCTGCTGCACTGAACCTCAAACATTTGCAGATTTTTTTGCACAAAGTTTGCATGTACATTTTACAAAGAAATGGCTCAAAAATAGGGGAAATGACTGTTTGCATCAAACAGATATTTTAGTGAACAACTTCAAATTTTCTAGAGCTGTGCTGGGTCCGAAAACTAAAAACACAACCATCCCTAAATGTGCTACAGGTGTAGCCACACACATGGAAAAAGCAATCAATCCATCATGTTAGATGTTCAGTGGAGCAGCAGAAGAACCCTGACCCTTTTGAAATGTTCCATGCAAACATAACAGTAACAATATAAAGTGGTCTATGAATTCTTATTTTTAAATTTAATTTCTCACCACATCTTAAATGGAGATGGAAACAGTAAAATGAATATTAGAAATGAGGATTATGGAAGAATTCCTCCTTCTGTGCTTCAGTCAGTATAATAAAACTAAACACAGCTTTAAATGGATTTGAATGGAACATTTCTAAAGACCCTCTTCAAGCTCTTTCCACCATTTAAAGACATTTTAAAATAATGATTTAAAATGACTTTTTGTAGGAAATTTAAAAATACAAGCGTTGGAGTACCTACAATTATTCATGTTAGTCAGATATTCTGGAGGAAAAGTTTTGTTCAAAATATTCAGTTTAAATAACTATTTAAACTGAACACTTGTTTGTAATTTTCTGTAGATCACTCAGTAACAGTAACAGGAGTAACAGAGGTTAAAGACTTTAGGAGGGTCTGACCCTCCCTAACCTCAACCCTTTGGAAATCCTCCATCCTAATATGACTCTCATTGTTTACATGTTAAAAATAGATTAGTTGTTGAAAATGTAATTTCAAGAATCACAACAATAACAATGAAAAAGTGATTTGGATGGAGCATTTCCTGAAGACCCTCCTAAAGTCATCTCTTGAATTTACACTCCTGCTATCTGAATATGTTCTTTTCTTAAATTGTGAAAGAGGCACAGAAAAAATCATTTTAAAACTATCATTACTAAGCAACATCGTAAACATTTGTCGTTTTTTTTTGTTTTTTTGCCTGAAGTATTTATATGTTTTTTCTTTGAAGATTTTACACCAAAAATTACAATCAACTTAAGAAAAGACTTATTATGAAAAATAATGTCAAACAGAAACATTTGTAAAAGAGGATAAAGACTTTAGGAGGGTCTGACCCTCCCTAACCTCGACCCTTTGGAAATGCTCCATCCTAATATGACTCTCATTGTTTACATGTTAAAAATCAATCACATATTGTAAATGTCATTTGAAGAAATACGATACTAACAATGAAAAATTATTTGGATGGAGCATTTCCTGAAGACCCTCCTAAAGTCATCTCCTGCTTTTATACTCCTGTTATCTAAATATGTTTTTCAAAACGTGCCATGAATGGGCGACATCTTAAACATTTTTCTTCATCACAAAATTTGGATGGCTTTTCTTTGAAAATTTACAGTAACATGTACAACTGACAGAAAACACTTAACAATAATGTTATCAAACAGAAACATTTGTAAAAGAGGATAAAGACTTTAGGAGGGTCTGACCCTCCCTAACCTCGACCCTTTGGAAATGCTCCATCCTAATATGACTCTCATTGTTTACATGTTAAAAATCAATCAGATATTGTAAATGTCATTTGAAGAAATACGATACTAACAATGAAAAAGTGATTTGGATGGAGCATTTCCTGAAGACCCTCCTAAAGTCATCTCCTGCTTTTACAATCTCCTCAGATATAAAGGGCTTGAAGAGGGTCCACCCTACCCCGTCTCTGCTGCTGCACTGAACCTCAAACATTTGCAGATTTTTTTGCACAAAGTTTGCATGTACATTTTACAAAGACATGGCTCATAAATAGGTGAAATGACTGTTTGCATCAAACAGATATTTTAGTGAACAACTTCAAATTTTCTAGAGCTGTGCTGGGTCCGAAAACTAAAAACACAACCATCCCTAAATGTGCTACAGGTGTAGCCACACACATGGAAAAAGCAATCAATCCATCATGTTAGATGTTCAGTGGAGCAGCAGAAGAACCCTGACCCTTTTGAAATGTTCCATGCAAACATAACAGTAACAATATAAAGTGGTCTATGAATTCTTATTTTTAAATTTAATTTCTGATCACATCTTAAATGGAGATGGAAACAGTAAAATGAATATTAGAAATGAGGATTATGGAAGAATTTCTCCTTCTGTGCTTCAGTCAGTATAATAAAACTAAACACAGCTTTAAATGGATTTGAATGGAACATTTCTGAAGACCCTCTTCAAGCTCTTTCCATCATTAAAAGACATTTTAAAATAATGATGTAAAATGACTTTTTGTAGGACATCTAAACAAAAGTGTTGGAGTACCTACAATTATTCATGTTAGTCAGATATTCTGGAGGAAAAGTTTTGTTCAAAATATTCCTCAGTGTCTACAAATGTTTACAGAAACTATTTAAACTGAACACTTGTTTGTAATTTTCTGTAGATCACTCAGTAACGGTAACAGGAGTAAAAGAGGATAAACACTTTAGGAGGGTCTGACCCTCCCTAACCTCAACCCTTTGGAAATCCTCCATCCTAATATGACTCTCATTGTTTACATGTTAAAAATAGATTACTTGTTGAAAATGTAATTTCAAGAATCACAACAATAACAATGAAAAAGTGATTTGGATGGAGCATTTCCTGAAGACCCTCCTAAAGTCATCTCTTGAATTTACACTCCTGTTATCTGAATATGTTCTTTTCTTAAATTGTGAAAGAGGCACAGAAAAAATCATTTTAAAACTATCATTACTAAGCAACATCGTAAACATTTGTCGTTTTTTTTTGTTTTTTTGCCTGAAGTATTTATATGTTTTTTCTTTGAAGATTTTACACCAAAAATTACAATCAACTTAAGAAAAGACTTATTATGAAAAATAATGTCAAACAGAAACATTTGTAAAAGAGGATAAAGACTTTAGGAGGGTCTGACCCTCCCTAACCTCAACCCTTTGGAAATGCTCCATCCTAATATGACTCTCATTGTTTGCATGTTAAAAATCAATCACATATTGCAAATGTCATTTGAAGAAATACGATACTAACAATGAAAAATTATTTGGATGGAGCATTTCCTGAAGACCCTCCTAAAGTCATCTCCTGCTTTTATACTCCTGTTATCTAAATATGTTTTTCAAAACGTGCCATGAATGGGCGACATCTTAAACATTTTTCTTCATCACAAAATTTGGATGGCTTTTCTTTGAAAATTTACAGTAACATGTACAACTGACAGAAAACACTTAACAATAATGTTATCAAACAGAAACATTTGTAAAAGAGGATAAAGACTTTAGGAGGGTCTGACCCTCCCTAACCTCGACCCTTTGGAAATGCTCCATCCTAATATGACTCTCATTGTTTACATGTTAAAAATCAATCAGATATTGTAAATGTCATTTGAAGAAATACGATACTAACAATGAAAAAGTGATTTGGATGGAGCATTTCCTGAAGACCCTCCTAAAGTCTATCCTGCTTTTACAATCTCCTCAGATATAAAGGGCTTGAAGAGGGTCCACCCTACCCCGTCTCTGCTGCTGCACTGAACCTCAAACATTTGCAGATTTTTTTGCACAAAGTTTGCATGTACATTTTACAAAGAAATGGCTCATAAATAGGTGAAATGACTGTTTGCATCAAACAGATATTTTAGTGAACAACTTCAAATTTTCTAGAGCTGTGCTGGGTCCGAAAACTAAAAACACAACCATCCCTAAATGTGCTACAGGTGTAGCCACACACATGGAAAAAGCAATCAATCCATCATGTTAGATGTTCAGTGGAGCAGCAGAAGAACCCTGACCCTTTTGAAATGTTCCATGCAAACATAACAGTAACAATATAAAGTGGTCTATGAATTCTTATTTTTAAATTTAATTTCTCACCACATCTTAAATGGAGATGGAAACAGTAAAATGAATATTAGAAATGAGGATTATGGAAGAATTCCTCCTTCTGTGCTTCAGTCAGTATAATAAAACTAAACACAGCTTTAAATGGATTTGAATGGAACATTTCTGAAGACCCTCTTCAAGCTCTTTCCATCTGTTTTCAAACTTTCAAACTGGTTATTTTAAAAGCAGGAAAAGAAAGAGCTGCACAGAAAGATTTAGAACTCCTTAACTTGCAGAGTCCTAACCTTATCATTCGTGTTTCTATAGAGTAGTGTTTTTTTGGTTCTTTTTTGTTTTTTGAAAGGAGGAAAATGAAGAGCTGCACAGAAAGATTCAGAAATCCTTAACTTAGAGAGTCCTAACCTTATCATTAGTGTTTCTATAACGGGTTTTTTTTTGGTCTTTTTTTTAAAGGAGGAAAATAAAGAGCTGTGCAGCAAGATTCAGAAATCTTTAACTGATAGAGTCCTAACCTTATCATTAGTGTTTCTATAGAGTAAAGATTTTTTTTTGGTCTTTTTTTTTTTTTTTTTTTTGAAATGAGGAAAATAAAGAGCTGTGCAGAAAGATTCAGAAATGCTTAACTCATAGAGTCCTAACCTTATCATTACAGTTTCTACAGTGTAAAGATTTTTTTTGGTCTTTTTTGTTTTTTTCAAAGGAGGAAAACTAAGAGCTATCCTTAACATGACAGATTCTAAACTTATCATTACAACTTCTACATGCAATTTCTAAAAGAGAGGGGAAGAAAGTGCTATAAACTAACAGTAAAAGGTGTGTGGCGATGGAATATGCCACTAAGTGCACTATACTTGACCAACTAGACACTGAAAAAAAGCTACACCTCATGTCTAAAAGGAGAAGTAGTCCAAAGCGTCCAAACCAATGACATTACCTCAGCAGCCTGGGCGGGTGTAAAATGAGACGGGACGTGCACGATGGGCAGGCTTCCTGTCTCCTCGACCCGAACACCTCCGTGGCTGAACAGGCTGATCGGATCCTGTGGAGAGATGAGCAGAGAGGTCAAATGAAGAAACAGGTTCAGCTGCTTCACACTGAAAAATGTGTCATTTGTATGGAGAGAGGTCGTGGTGTCACTTTTATAGCAGAAACATCATGACCCATATTTTCTTGAGGCAATAAAAACATCCACGGAGCTCGTTGTTAACTGCTGTGCTTTAACCTGTTATTTCCCGCATTTTAAAAACCTTCACAGAAATCAGTTCACTGTGCAGAAACATTTTCAGAAGAGTGTTCAGCGTGGAATACTGACCACCGGAAGGCTGTCATCCTGCACACCAGGGGGGGGTGGCTCAGGTCCGGAGCTCGTCCCTGGCTGGCCTGGAGGTTCCTGTGAGGGACAGTTTGTTGTCAGGGATTTTTTCCTTAATGAGCACAAGTGTTACGAAGTTGAAAAATAAGCAAAAACCTTTAGGAGCCCACTGAAAATGTATCAAACAATGTGCAATCAAAATCTATTTCAATACAAACGCTACACTATTTTGTCTAATTATTTTTGCTTCAGACTGGTGGTAGATGAAGATAAAACAATACAGAGAACAAATAAGATGACGTTATTTTACTGTAGATCAACTTGTAAACTGTTCATAAATTCACCATTTTACTTGGAGAAGAATATTTTTAGGTGACACTTTTCTCAGTCTGTGGCTGCTGTGTTAAAGACACAGAAAGACTCACCGGCTCTTTAAGTATCAAAATAACCGATTCTAACAAATCATTACTCCACAGATGCTGCTTTCAAACACATATCATGAATCTGAAATCATGAAGAGGAGGACCTCCATTGTGGGAAACAACAGGCGCTGTATTTGTGAAGAGTGTGCTCAGAAAACCTGCATCAATACAGACTGAGCGCTGGAGGGCTTTATAATCTACTCCCACTTAAGGTTTGGTATTTTAAAAGACACTCTTTCGGTTCCTTCATCCAAACTGGCAAACGGAGGCAGAGTGTGTACAAGATGGAAAGGGTTTGAGCCGAATTCTTGGGGCAGTTTTGGCGGGAACACTGGTTCGGATCAGTGAACACAACATCGTAACTGAGGCAGCTTGGTCTGAATTTTGTAGCACTTCTTATTTCCGCATGTGCTCCTGAATACATTTTACATTTTACACACGTTTATGATGACTTGCAAACGTCCCTGACACCATCGAGTTGTGACTGTAACACACTGTGCTCTCAAAAAGCCTGATTGCACTCTTCAAATAGCCCTTTCCTGTATTTTTAAAAATGACTATAGACTAACTTGACAAAATTCACTTCTCTCAAAGTAGACATTTCAGCGTGCTACTGACCTCTCCTGGGGCGGAGGCTTGCTCGGCAGAGATGGACATCGGGGAGCTGGAGCGCCTCTCGTCCTGGAAATCAGAGTCAGAGTCAGTATCCACATCTCCCTCTACACCAGAATCAGAATAATAGTCTGACTCTGAGTATGAGGTGTATGGTGGGGGGGTGACACTTATCTGAGGCTCTGGAGGGTGAGGCTGAGAGCCAGAGGTGGTGCAGGGCCGCTTGGCTGGAGGCTCCTGGTGGGCTGCTGGGCTGCTGTCTCGCTTCCGCTGGTGAGAGAGGAAGAAAGGGAGAAATTGGAGGAAATTTGTCATTTCATTTCAAGGTTTGTTTGTCAAAAAAATGTATACATTAGATGTATTAGATTAAAATGAAAAAGATATTCTACAAATCTGTTACATTACTAAATTCAATCTAAATATAATAGCAATGCATTCCATGTTTTACTATTTAATAGTCAGCAAAAACTTGTGCATTTTTCTTGAAATAATTAAGAATTCCATCCATCTATGAATAATCTATAAACCACTCAATCCTCTGTTGGATCGTGGGGGGCTGGAGCCCATCTCAGCTGACTCAGGGCGAGGGTTCGCCCTGGACAGGTCACCGGTCTGTCTCAGCTACAGAGGGAGACAGTTTATCAGAAAAAAATGTGTTAATTTTCAAAACAAAAACCTTCAATGCCATTAAAACAACCCTGAAACATAACGACATTCAAATTACATCATTAAACAACACATATCTGGGGAGCAAAATGCTCAGATCAAACCATGACAGCAGGTGGTGCTTCACAAGGATTTCTGTGGCATTTAAAACATTTTCTGTTTCAACAAGTTGGTATTGCATATTTTTGATTTCACACTTTTTTACAACTCTGTTATTAAACATGATGTAGAAAAAAAAACACGACTGTGATTATTGATCATTTTCTGTTAGGGTGTTGAGTTAAAAGAGTAAATCTGTTATAAACTGATTACCCAGTTCATATACATACACAACTGCTTTTATCTGAGTAAAACGGTGAGAAAGAAGTCTTCTCTTTTGCGGCTGTCCTTAGGCGATGTCTCTGCATTGTTTGATCTGCCCTGTGCCTTAAATTTGAACCAGTCCATTTTTTTTTTACCTGTTTAAAAAGCTTTACATCATCAATTCAAATAATGTAATGCACTTCATCACTTGTCAGAAAGTGACTGTAGTCCTACATTCTGAGTGAACTGTGATGAATGTTGCAAAATAACTTAAAAAAACAATATTAAAGACTATATTATAATAAAAATTGAGTTCAACAGACAAAAAAACAGCTAGTAAAATGAGTAGAAATGTGATTACAATACATTACACAATACCTTAAAAATTTTGAAAAAAAAAACATTGAGTACAATATCTTAGATATGAAAAAACATAATAAAAGGAACAAGCCAGCATGGGATTAATGCCACAAATAATTTTCAGAAAAGCTTTAAAAATGACATTATTGAGGACTATATCTTAATTATTAAAGACAACAGAATTAAAAAAAACATAGCAAAATGGACAATTTGACATGTGATTAATGGTCCAAAATAATTTTAAAAATACAACATCAAAACAATATTATTATTGAGGACTACATTGTAAAGATTAAAGTTGACAGATGAAAAAAAAAATCAGCTAGTAAAAGCATGAATTTGAAATATAACTGAGGCAACAAAAAACTTTAAAAAAAAATTAAAGTCAATAGAATAAAAAAAATCAGACAGCAAAAGAGACAAATTTGGCATGTGATTACTGCCACAAAATAGCTTAAACAAATAGCTTACACACTTTTAAAATTTAACATTATTGAGGACTATATTTTAAAGATTAAAGTCAACAGAATAATAACAGCTATAGCAAAGGAGACAATCTGAAATGTGATAAATGCTGCAAAATAACTTAAAACATGTTTTAAAAACAACATTTTTAAGGACTATATTATAAAGATTAAATTCAACAGAATTAAAAATTCAGACAGCAAAACAAAGAGTTTGAAATGTGATAAACACTGGGGTAACCTTCAAAACTTCAAAAAATAACATTATTGAGGACGATATCTTAATTAATAAAGACATAATTTAAAAAAGCATCGCAGGACGGACAATTTGACATGTGATTAATGGTCCAAAATAACTGTGCAAACTTTTAAAAAATAACATTATTGAGGACTATACTATAAAGATTAAAGTCAACAGAATAAAAGAAAAAATATGACAGCAAAAGAGACTATTTGAAATGTGATTACTGCCAAAAATAATTTTGAAATTTTACATCATGGAGGACTATATTTTAAAGTTTTAAGTCAACAGAATTAAAACAGAGATAGCAAAAGAGACCATTTGAAATGTGATGAATGCCACAAAAAACTTTTACAAAAACTTTTAAAAATAACATTGAGAACTATATCTTAAATATTAAAGACTACAGAATAACAAAAAACATAACAGAACTGACAATTTGAAATGCTGTTAATGCCACAAAATACATTAAATACTCCAAAAAAAAAAAGATTTTTGAGAACTATATTTTAAATATTAAAGACATCAGAATAATAATTTTTAAAAAAGGTAGTAAAAATGACAGGTTGGATTGTGATTAATGAAACAAAGTACCTTAAAAAAATTAAAAAAAAACAACAATATTGAGGACTATATCTTAATCATTAAAGACAACAGAATAAAACAACATAGCAAAAGGGATCATTTGAAATGTGATTAATGTTACAAAATACCTTAAACAATTAAAAAAAACTTTTTAAGCACTGTATTATCTAGATTAAATTCAACAGAATAATTTTTTAAAAAATCAGACAGCAAAAGAGACTATTTGAAATGTGATTAATGCTACTACATATCTTAAATTAAAAAAAAACATTATTGAGGACTGTATCTTAATTATTAAAGAAAAGTGAATAAAAAAATAATAATTATATAATAATAATTACACATAAATGTGCATTTTGGACTCAGGGAGGCTAATTTTATATTTTAGCTAGCTAACACTAATAAGTTGGCCAACAAGCATTACAGTCTATGCTAACGAGCAGATAGCATACAAACAAGTTGAAATCTTAAACAGAACAAAATAAATGAAATACATTTAAATGTTATCAGTGATTAATATTCTTACCTTGTCCATGTCTTGGCAGTATGAAGAAGTCCCGTAGTCCTGTAGGTTGTCCTGGTTTTCCTTTTTTCTTGATCAGTCAGCTGAATGCTAACCTGCTCTCTCTCTGAGTTCAGTCTCAAAATGGCTGATGATGCTCAAGTCACCAAATAAAAACATAGAATCCATAGCAATGTTGTTTACCTTTGAACAAAATCATTTTACCATCTCCATAGTAACAATAACAACCTGTAGATGTTTTAGAATAGACCTTTTTCCGAAACATCATCATCGAACGTCACCGCCGGTCACCGCCCCTAGCAACGCGATTCCGCCATTTTAAGAGGGGTATGCTATTGCCTTGACAACCAGTACTTTCCCACCTTTCCCACCCGATTTTAACGACCAAAAGCAGATATGCCCAAAACCTGCACTGTTTTTGGCTGTAGTTCTCACTCATGGAGCAACAAGAACATTTTCTTTTACAGAATTCCGACTGGAACGGGCCAGAAAATGACTTTATGGCTCAAAGCATTGAGGCGGATTAACAATGATGGAACCACATGGAGCCCACAGTCAAAATGGTCCTATGTTTGCAGTCAGCATTTCGTCAATGGTATGTTGTGTTTCATGAAAGTATTACCCCTTAACTGATTTTCTGAAATTATTAATTAATAAGCTTAAAACCCGTTGCGCTTCAGTGTCCCGCCCGCGGTACACTTTGAGATCTGCATAAGCAATTTGCTAAGTGTCTGAAACTGCAAACGCGATTATACAAACACTATACGCCGATGGAAAGCTTAGATTCTCATGAATCCGCCGGTATAAACCACTTTCAGATGTGATTACCACAGCGGGTAATATAAACACATTTGTCCGACAAACAACGAATATCCATCCATCTGTTCTCTATACTCGGCTTCAACGCACACAGCGCGACTCACATTTCCGGGTTCATTATTCCACAGAGATGAAAATATTCCACAAAAAACGGCCATAATCCAACCTTGGACATCCAGACGAAACAAGCCAGTAACATATTTTGTCCAAAACATGTCTTGAAGTCGGTATATAATCCACGAATAGGTCGTTTTCAAGGAAAATGCACCTCATGATGCGCGTCCAATATTCCCTGTATTCCTCGTCATATTTTTATTTACAAATACAATATTAGCGATTTTTTGTACTGGAAATGGCTAGAATTGACTGCAGCTTATGATGTCTATAATTATCTGAAATGTTGAGGGCTAGCTACCTAGCTTAGGCTAGTGCTAGCTGTGCTTCCCACAAAAAGTCAGGGGTCTTTCTACTCACACTGCTATTTTTAAACCTTCTCTCCTCCCTTTCGTTCTGCTAACTACTATGCTGTAATCAGCAGCATTGTCCTCATTATTGTTAGCACCTCATACCCTTGGGCCTAGGGTGGGTAGAGCTCATTTACAGGTATCTGACTCCTAGTTTTGATAATGCACATCTAACTAATATACATACACTACTTCCACTTGAAATTAAAAGGTGTAATGGCTCACCCCGTTAGCTTAACATTAGCTTAGCATAGCGGAGCTGGTGTAGCCGTATCTTACAAGGCATTTATCATTCTGACATTGACCTGTATGCACAAAAACATATAAATATAAGCATACCTCAAAGAAAACGTATGAGTCCAGGCTTTTATAAGTCTTCATCTTCTCCATTGTGTGGATGCCTGGGCTGTTGATAAGGTACTAGTAAATGGAGTGCCATTGAAGATCTGGCCACGTAGTAGGTTCGTTTTCCCATGATCCCAGTGCAATTTGGTACGGACATGACTGCAAACCAACCAGTTTTATTTTTTCTTTATACCGTAGCTTGGCTTTTGGCTCAAGATTTCCGAAATAATCACCAGACATTTTTCTCCGGGTCAAAACCGCGTGGTTTCGGCGGTCAAATCACGGTTGCTTCGGACTTTGTGTCCCCCTCTTTTAATGGCGGCGTGCGTTGCTAAGGAAGGTGTGGTCACGTGTCCCAGATTCTGATGTCATTGCGAAAAGGTCATCATCGAACGTCACCGCCGGTGTTGTGCCAAGGTACTCATACCCCGATAGGAAGTGTATCCCCTGTCCACGGGAGCGCGCACGTCAAGCGCTATAAGGATGGAATTTTACGGTATAAAATGGCAAATACTATTATGCATATTGTTGTATGGATGAGTGAGTGTTATCTTATTTCAGTTTTGTTTTGTTTGAGAGTACAAAATGTATCTATCAAAATAAACAAGTCCGTTTTTTGAAATTCTTGAAGTTGTCGAACTGTCGTCATTTATTACACTGTGTAGCGCCGTGAAGAAAAGCTCTTCCAAAGGATCTATACTCTTCACAAGTAATGCTTTATCTCTCTTCATACCATGGTCATACGCTGAGCTTTGACTGCTCTTTGGGATACTTTTTCTTCGATTAGCCTGCTACTGCAATGTACGATCATCCGGAAGTTGTGTCCACACTTTCAAAATAATAGCACGTATCCATGAAAAACGTGAGGACTCGACCTAAAAGTAAGACAACTCCAAACACAAGCTTGTAAACAATTGTATTTTTTGAGACACAGTTTGAACACTAACTTTAAAGCTCTGCCAGCACAATGGTAATAATAATAATAATAATAATAATAATAATAATAATAATAATAATAATAATATCACTGCTGCATTTTAGTATATTACTCGCACTATTACGACTGCATTTTTCACTGGAAATGTTATTCATAAGAAATTAAAGACAGCCTTGTCAATGGTATTTCTAATTCCACGTTTTCTTTGCATATATAAACCTGGCAACCGTTTGATGTGCATTTTTACCACCCCTGAAAATGAAAAATGAAAAAAAAAAATTATTGGTGCAGTTCATTAGCTATGTTTCATTTGCTATGTTTTGTTTTTCATCAGAATATGCAGATTAACCACAGTTCAATTCAGGCTCACAGAAAAATTATTGAAGGGGATGCAGATAATTACAACCATATTTTTTAACCTGCAAAAACTGTGTCCCTCTTCCTGCTTGGCCATGTCAAACCATGAACTACCCTCAGAACCATTTTTATGGTTATTTCATGGTCATTTCTAATAAAGCCTAAAACAATGGAGAGTTTGCACAGGTAAACTCTATTTGATCCTAAGATACAAGGGGGGTACAAATTATTTCAGACCATATCTTGCCTGCAAAAATCTGTACCCCCCTTCAGAATGGTCAAATCATTAACTACAATCATAACATTTATTTTGTGGTCATTTCTGATCAAGCCTGATAATACTGGAGACTTTGAATGGACTAGCTCATTTCTATCCTAAGTTACAGGGGGGGTACAAATTATTTCAGACCATATCTGGCCTGCCTGCAAAAATCTGTATCCCCCCTTCAAACGGGTCAAATCGTTAACTACCATCATAACATTTATTTTGTGGTCATTTCTGATCAAGCCTGATAATACTGGAGACTTTGAATGGACTAGCTCATTTCTATCCTAAGTTACGGGGGGGGTAACAAATTATTTCAGACCATCTCTGGCCTGCAAAAATCTGTATCCCCCCTTCAAACGGGTCAAATCGTTAACTACCATCATAACATTTATTTTGTGGTCATTTCTGATCAAGCCTGACAATATTGGAGACTTTGAATGGACTAGCTCATTTCTATCCTAAGTTACAGGGGGGTACAAATTATTTCAGACCATCTCTGGCCTGCCTGCAAAAATCTGTATCCCCCCTTCAAACGGGTCAAATCGTTAACTACCATCCTAACATTTATTTTGCGGTCATTTCTGATCAAGCCTGACAATATTGGAGACTTTGAATGGACTGTCTGATCTGCAATTAGGACTTAATTTCTTTAAAGTGTGTGTTGGGTTCTTTTCTTCGGGGGGCCCTAATTTGCAAAGATCCATTGTTGTTGAGAAGCAGCTTGACAGAGATGCTTGCCAGCAGGCCATCTCTTTGCTCAACCATGCAACAGACACTTCCTTAATTCTCCAAAAGATGAGAGAGACCTCTCAGCATCGTCAGAAACGTATCAATGACCCTGACAAAAGTCTTGATATCCTGTCCATCTTCCCAAGATTCCTGAATACAAAAGGATTGGTAAGTATCCAGTGGTATGTTGAGAATGACTTGGAATTTTGTGCTGAATGTGATAGTAGTATATTTTCTTTCTCATAGGTGAATCAAGACTTCACTCTCCTGTTTGATGAAGAGGTATCCACCAGGCTGCTTCAGAAATGGGATCCGGTCTTCAGGTGTAACGTCATCAAAGAGGCCAAGCAGCTCACCTCAACACCAGAGCTGCGTCAGTTGGTGCAGTCAGCAGAGAGTCCACCAGGAAGTGATGAGGCAACACGTGAGTTTTGCTCTATAGAATTTGCTATAAGCAGTTACAGTCCAATACTCTATTAATAAAGACCAAAGGATTTTTTTCAACTGAATTTTTTTTGTTCTGTGTAAATCAAATTATTTTTTATATGAATAAGAAAAAAAAGGTGAATGACTTACAAGATTATGAAGTATACTGCCTGCTAGTTAATGTGAATGCTTAAGGTCAGTTGTTAGTTGATGATAATAAAATCTAAATAATTAAAATCACCATGGCAACACTTGAGGGCAGGTGTTTTAAATCAGATTATTAGGGGCATGTATTAAGTCTCTTAGGTATTGCTTCACCGCGAACTTCCTTTAGCTGTCAGTTTACAATTTATTGCAGCACATTTCAACTCTAAACATGTAGGATTTTCAAAATTTTCTTCAGTCTTTTCAACATTGTAATTGCTTTTAGCCCTTTACAAACCATTCTTTTTACAGCTTTATGCTTTTAATCATTGCTGCAGCAGTGGTATTCAGCCTTCAGCATTCACATGCTCTCTACAGGAAAATGCTCTTTATTCTGATCTCATTTTAACTGAAAAACTTAAAGAATTCAAAGAATACATTTCTGAATATTTGCAGTTAATTCATTCTTGTCTGTTCTTTGTCCATAGCTTATGACAGAGAGATGGCCTCCCTTTTGTTGCTGTTATATCTCCTTCCGCCATCACCAGGGGGACCGAAGTCTCTAAAAATCAGCGCCTCTGATGCAGTTGAGAAACTTGTCTTTCACAAGGTAATTTAATATTTATTAGTTTTTTTATCATGTGTGAAAGTGCCAAAGAGGTGGATGAAACAAATTGTAGGCACCTTTACGTAAACATAGGATGTTTGTATTCATTTCTGTAAAGCTATTTTCTCTGACTTACTCCTGTGTCTAATGTCCAATGTCCTTGTGTAAACCCCAGTCTTGCTGTATTTAATCACGCCTGACGTACGTCAGCGGGGTTACTGCATTCGCTTCTTTATCTGGCTGGGTATGTACAGTATGTATGTGGGTATGTCCGGTCAGATATCTCTGCAAGTGCTGAAGTCAGGATAATCAAACTTGGCATTGAAGATCAGTCTAAGGTCCCCTGCTCAGTTGTGGAGTTAGAAGTCAACAGATCAAGTAGGAAGGGATATACGTAGGATGATCAAAATTGATACAGAGTATCATGCATGGGCGTGGTTCTGCCCTCTACTGGGGGCTCGTCTAGTTTGGAAGAGCATCTTCGGAATCAGCAGAGCCAGCAGCCATACCCCCTAGCCGCTGGTCGCCAGAAGAGGAACATCGAGAGCTTCTACATCTCCATGGACTAGCGTCTCATCCCTTACCAGGCAAACCGTTCCCTTGGGGCATTCGATGAGCTTTTTAAAGCTAATTTTGTGTTCAATGTGTCTTATGATGGGGCGCTTGTGAATTTCTACACCTTTCTGCAGACAACAGTTTATAATATAGATATAGGAAAAATGAAGGAGTCACCAAGAGTTCGAGACATGAGATCCAAACTCCTTAACCAGGAAATACTTGTCACAACCCTGAGTTGGCAGTGTGAGCAAAATGCTGACATGTTTTTTTGTGTAAGAAAGTTTATCCCAGCAGTCAGCAATTAATTTCACATTTAAGAGGTGAACATGGTTATTATCCTGGACCTAAGTATAAGTTGTTTTGTTGTCAACCAAGCTGCAGGCTTCAGTTTCAAACTTATGCAGGCTTTAGGAAGCACCTCAATATTGTTCACAGCAATGTTGAGCATTGAGCAATTTGCTCAAACTTCAGCTGTTGCTTGTTCCTCGAGTGATCCAGTTTCACATGCTTTGGAGGACCAGTTTAATTCCACAAATCTTCCTCAAAGTTCATCCAGTGTTCTTCCAGTGTCTAGTTCTTCCCATGTTCCAGAGAGCAGTGTTTCAGGACTTAACAGGGATTTATCAAAAGAAAAGTGTGCATCCATTGTGGCCAGACTACAGGGTAGTGGCTTTTGTAACAGTTTGGCATCTTCACTTGTAGGAGATTTGGAGGAATTAACAAGTGAACTTCATTCAGACGTGAAGCAGGCCATTATTTCTGCTTTACCCACAACTGACCCCAACATATCTGTAATAAATGAATGTTTTGAAAAATTGGAAAACCCTTTCACTCAATCTGAATACAGAATGGAAACGAAATAAATACTTCAACCAAAAATGGGGAGTTGTAGAGCCTAGAGAAATAACACTTGGAGTGAGATATGACACCAGGTGCAATCAGTAAAGGATACTTTTATATACACACGTGGACAAAATTGTTGGTACCCCTCAGTTAAAGAAGGAAAAACCCACAATTCTCACTGAAATCATTTGAAACTCACAAAAGTAACAATAAATAAAAATGTATTGAAAATTAAATAATCAAAATCAGCCATCACTTTTGAATTGTTGATTAACATAATTATTTTAAAAAACAAACTAATGAAATAGAGCTGGACAAAAATGATGGTACCCATAACTTAATATTTTGTTGCACAACCTTTTGAGGCAATCACTGCAATTAAACGATTTCTGTATTTGTCAATGAGCGTTCTGCAGCTGTCAACAGGTATTTTGGCCCACTCCTCATGAGCAAACAGCTCCAGTTGTCTCAGGTTTGATGGGTGTCTTCTCCAAATGGCATGTTTCAGCTCCTTCCACATATGTTCAATGGGATTCAGATCTGGGCTCATAGAAGGCCACTTTAGAATAGTCCAACGCTTTTCTCTCAGCCATTCTTGGGTGTTTTTGGCTGTGTGTTTTGGATCGTTGTCCTGTTGGAAGACCCATGACCTGCGACTGAGACCAAGCTTTCTGACACGAGGCAGCACATTTCTCTCCAGAATGCCTTGATAGTCTTCAGATTTCATCGTACCTTGCACACTTTCAAGACACCCTGTGCCAGATGCAGCAAAGCAGCCCCAAAACATTACTGAGCCTCCTCCATGTTTCACCGTAGGGACAGTGTTCTTTTCTTCGTATGCTTGGTTTTTGAGTCTATGAACATAGAGTTGATGTGCCTTACCAAAAAGCTCCAGTTTGGTCTCATCTGTCCAAAGGACGTTCTCCCAGAAGCTTTGTGGCTTGTCAACATGCATTTTTGCAAATTCCAGTCTCGCTTTTTTATGAGTTTTTTTCAGCAGTGGTGTCCTCCTTGGTCGTCTCCCATGAAGTCCACTTTGGCTCAAACAACGACGAATGGTGCGATCTGACACTGATGTACCTTGGCCTTGGAGTTCACCTTTAATTTCTTTGGAGGTTGCTCTGGGCTCTTTGGATACAATTCCAACGATCCGTCTCTTCAATTTGTCATCAATTTTCCTCTTGCAGCCACGTCCAGGGAGGTTGGCTACTGTCCCGTGGGTCTTGAACTTCTGAATAATATGAGCCACTGTTGTCACAGGAACTTCAAGCTGTTTAGAGATGGTCTTATAGCCTTTACCTTTAAGATGTTTGTCTATCATTTTTTTTCGGATGTCCTGGGACAATTCTCTCCTTCGCTTTCTGTTGTCCATGTTCAGTGTGGTACACACCTTTTCACCAAACAGCAGGGTGACTACTTGTCTCCCTTTAAATAGGCAGACTGACTGATTATGAGTTTGGAAACACCTGTGATGTCAATTAAATGACACACCTGAGTTAATCATGTCACTCTGGTCAAATAGTTTTCAATCTTTTATAGAGGTACCATCATTTTTGTCCAGGCCTGTTTCATTAGTTTGTTTTTTTAAATAATTATGTTAATCAACAATTCAAAAGTAATGGCTGTTTTTGATTATTTAATTTTCAATAAATTTTTATTTATTGTTACTTTTGTGAGTTTCAAGTGATTTCAGTGAGAATTGTGGGTTTTTCCTTCTTTAACTGAGGGGTACCAACAATTTTGTCCACGTGTGTAAATGATGTGAAACAACTGGAAAGCCAAGGGCTAAGTCTTCCATTTTCTGATGAGCCAGTATATGGTACAATCTCACAGATCACTGGAGATAATCTAGGGATGCACTCAATTCTTGGTTTTAACGAGTCATTCACTAGCCATCATTTCTGTCGCCTTTGTTTGATTGAGAAAGATGATTGTCAAACGGTGTACACTGAGGATGATCCTAAAGTGATTATTCGTGGAAAAGATATGTTTGACATGCATTGCCAGTCTCTTAAGGAAAATCTTCAGTTGAAGTCACTGTATGGTTTGAAAAGAAATTCTGCACTCAATTCATTACAGTATTTCCATGTTTGCAGTAACTACTCATTTGATATAATGCACAACCTTCTTGAAGGTGTTACTCAGTAGGAGATCAAATTGCTATTTGAATATCTCATAGAACACTTTATTTCAGAACAAAACTTGCTTTCTAGGATTTATGGTTCTGACTATGGTTTTTTTAGAGTGAAAAAACGCCCCACTCAGGGCCGGCCCTAGGACTTTGGTGGCCCTAAGCAAGATTTTTTTTGTGGCCCCAAAACATGCACAGGGCAACTACCAAATCACGTGCACAGCTTGTAATTGGGTTAAAACACACATGCACATGATTAACAGCATTAACAGATTTATGTTTTATTGGAATAAAGACAGGGACAAAATGCGAATCACACACTTATTGTGGTGTGGCCCCCTCTAGTGGATGTGGCTATTAACAACGGCATAGAGTGTCTATGCCAGCGGCTGGCCCTGGCCCCACTAAAATCATATTGGATAGTGCTGACAATGGCATTGGCTTGAACTCCATCCAGACATTATGTCTCGTGAAAAACATTCCACTTTTGTTTGGTGACATAATTCCTGCAGGGAACAGACACTGGGAAATATTACTACTGTTACTTAAAATAATGAACATAGTTTTTTCACCTTCTCTCACTCTGGGTATGACTGTGTATTTAAAGTATCCGATTGTTGCCGATGATATTCAACTCTACTGCTCATTTAAGCCGGATGAGCTCCAGAAGCTAAAATCCTTAACCGACTGCTTGCCAGAGGTAAAAACATGGCTTAGTGATAACACCTTGCAGCTAAATGTAGACAAGACAGAGACACTAATTTTTGCCCCTGATGACTCAATTCCTGTGTTGAGCTAGTGCTGAGGTGACTTGGGCCAGTCTGTTAAAGCGGACCTCAGAAACCTGGGTGTTAGATTTGATAAGGACATGTCTTTGGTTCAACATTGTAACCAGCTGACTAAAAACTGTTTTTTGCAGCTGAGGAACATCTCAAAACTCAGGAAATTGGTGTCACAAAATGACCTGGAAGTAATCGTCCATGCCTTCATGTCTTCACGTTTGGACGACTGTAATAGTCTGTTCACGTGTTTGAATAAGAACAGTGTTTCCCCTGGGTTGAAATGGCTGTGAGGTGGTGGGGTGTAGGCAAGGGCCGAAGCAACTAGGGGGTCCGGGGGCATGCTCTCCCAGAAAATTTTTGAAAATCAAGATGCAAAATGGGGCATTCTGGCACAATTTGTTGTATTTGTAGCCATTTCCAAAAGCTAAATTAAATAAAATTTTCATGTTTCTTTTCTAAAAATTAGTGATAGGGAGAAAATATGACAAATATAAACCCAAAACATGTCAACTAGTCCAGTCTATTATATTCTGGTCAGATTTCCACAAGCCATGCCAAAATGCCACATCAGTTCTTATTACAAATTTGAAAAAGATGACAAAGGACTTGAATCTGGAATCAAGTGGTGACTTTTACTTTTTTTTCTAAAAACAACTACATGTTAGGTACCAAATTCCCACTTCATTTTTATTTATAATAAAAAGGTTATGTCATGACCTTCATTTTACTTAATGTGAAAGAAAACTTCAACTCTGGGTTAACAGCTGGTTTTCTGAAGGAGTTAGTTCTGTTTTCAAAACTGTTACCTTTTTGAACAAAGAAATAACTTCTTTAGAATACCAGTTGTTAACCTTGAGTTAGAATATATAATTTTGCACTGTGATATGTGTCAGGCAGCTGAATTAAAGACTTTAAGTAAACATTCTTGAAAACAAACACCAAATTTGAACACATGTTCTCTTTATTACATGAGGCAAATCAAATATAAGTGGGGATTAATGTTGATCAATCTAAGCTTTCCATGGGTGTATAGTGTTTCTATAATCGCGTTGGCCGTGTCGTTCTATTTTGAAAAATGCTTATGCAGATATCAAAGCGGTCCGCCCGCGGGCCGCTGAACCGTTGAAATTACAGAATTTGTTTTGCCATTGAATGATATAATTTCGGGCACTCTATAAATCATTTTATCAAAAGACACTAGGAATGTTTTAACGGGAGCCATTTTTGCAGTCACTGTCAATTCGTATCGCCGCGGACAACAAAACGGTAAGCAAACTCAGTAAAGGAAGCAAGATCGATGCCTACACTGCGTTGCTCACTTTATTTTGATGACATGCGATAGTTTTGATACTTAATTTGACATATGTCTGTGATACACACCTGCTTTTAGCCCCGAAAAACGAAACGGCCACTCTTCAGCCACGGCGAGAAAAGGCTGCCATTCTGGCTTGTTGATTTCAGCGGCGAATATACCGGACTTATGTATCAATGCTTTCTAATATTTAGCATTACTTTTTTTTTTTTTTTTTTTTTTTTGGTCGCAGACCAGTGAGACAGCAATTTCGGAAAAATTGTAATGAGGTGGTGGCCTATACCAGCGAGGCGGCCTGCCTCGTCGGTCATATAGGAGGGGAAACACTGAAGGAGTTGACTTGCCTACAGCTAGTGCAAAACGCTGCAGCCAGAATTCTGACCAGCTCTAGCAGGAGGATGCATATAACGCCTGTCCTCAAAGACCTTCATTGGCTGCCAGTATCCTTGACCAATTTTAAAATCCTGGTTCTTACTTTCAGAGCTCTGCATAACCAGGCTCCACCTTACATCAGTGCCCTGATCCACCCTTACACCCCTGCTCGAGCTCTGAGGTCTGTGGACCAGAATTTACTGATGGTGCCGCGCACACGGTTTCGAACCAGAGGTGACCGATCCTTCCAGGCTGTTGCTCCGAGGCTCTGGAATGGTCTCCCACTCTCTCTGCGTTCACTGGATTCTGTCGAATCATTCAAAAAAAGCCCTCAAAACTCATTTATTTATTCAAGCCTTTGGTTGACTGTTTTATGAGGACACTGATTGATCAGAGTTGTACCTGTTTTTCTACTTGTGACTGTACATATTTAATTATTGATACTGTTCTCTTGTTTTCATTGTAAATGTAAAGCGTCTTGTGACCCTGGTCTGAGAAAGGCGCTATACAAATAAAATTTACTTACAGAAAATTGATACCCAAGCATCACTTTGATTCATTACCCGTCTTATATTAGGAAAATTGGCCCATTGTTGTTTGTCTGGTCTATGAGGTTTGAGGCTAAACATAAGTTGTGTAAAGATCATTTCAAAAACATAACCAAATCACTTGCTAAAAGGCATCAGTTAGCCATTGCTTATCACTGGGAAACCTGCACTCTTAAACAGAAGGAATATGGGTCAATTAAATCATTTTCTTTGAGATGAAAATGTGATCAACAGTGAAATGCTTGAAATGTTGTCAAAAGATGTTTTCTCAACAAGTTGGGTTAAAGTTGATGGTGTAGAGTACAGAGCTGGACTTGTTGTTTGCAGTTTATTGGAGGAAGACATGCCAGTCTTTTGTCAAATACTTGATGTACTTCTGGTTGAAGATGACATTTTTTTTATTGACACACAAGCTGTTTACAGAGAACTTTGGATGTCACCATGCATTGAAAGTATTACGAACAGAAGAAAGGTGTGTAATAAAAACAACTGAACTTAAAGGTCACAAACCCTTTGATATTCAAAGCTCATATGGAGCTACAGATGAAAGTTTGTACATTATACCTTCATTTATTATGTTTTAATTGACTGCATGGGAGAAAAGCCTCAAAATAAATGTATTTTTCTTGGAATTATTTCATTGTCAGTTATGTCATTTTGATTATTGTATTAAAGTTATATTAAATTACTACATAGTGTCACGAATTAGAGTTGAACGCAAGCAGCAGGCACAGACAAGTGGGTAAATTAATAAGGATTTAATAAAATTAAGATATATAAACAGAAAACTACTCACGGAAACACAGGAAAAAATAACAGAATGGAGAAACTGAACTGAACCAAGGGCGGACCCGAGGGCCGAGGTAAAACTAAACTGAATTAACGGGAAGGTGACTCACGAATTGTCCAGTGTTTGGAAGGCAGAAACAGGCAGAACTGATAGAGCCGATGGAGGGAATGTGGCGGTGGCAGGGAAACAGGCAAGGTATTCCAAAGGGGAGACAGAGTCCGGGCAGCGGCGTGCGGGGAACAGAAAACGGTGTGCAGGCTGTAGCGGGGTGCGCTGTGTGGCATGGAGGATGAAGCAATGATGCAGCACTGGAGCTGAGGAGCGAACCAGGGTTTATACTGAGCTGATTGTTCTTAATTGTTCATCACGCTCAGCTGTGCTTCACACCAGCTGCTCCTAATTAGCAGAGTCAGAGAGCGGGCACGGGAGGGCGTGAAACAGAGATAGTGGAGATTAGAACTACCAAAATAAAAAGTAGTTATTTTCCAAATTGTTTAGTGTTAATTTAACCCAGTTTAGTGAGTTATAAAGGAACTCTGACTCAGTGTTAATAATAAATCGCTCAGTGTTAATTTAACCCTGTTTGATGAGTTAAAGAAGTAACTCTGACACAGTGTTAAATAATTAACTATTTTGAAAGTGTTAATTTAACTCTGTAGAGTGTGGAGCTATAAAACCCTGAAAAAGTGTTAAAATTAACTCTGTGGGAGTTGAATCAACACTCCACTTTTTGCTTATCCCAGATAACTATAGTTATCTGGGATAAGAAGTAACCAATAAATGTAATAATTGGATCATACCTAATATTTGACTATTACATGTATTATATTTTTATATTTATATGGTCACTATTGTTGCTGTTATTTTTATTGACAGTATTTTATTATTGGCATTATTATAAACAATAATCTCTTAAAAACAATAACAAAAAAAAAGATGTCCACATGTGTGAATGTCAGGCCTTAGAGGTTATTTTTGCACTCATTTAAAAAAAAAAGTGAAATTTTTTTTTTTAAATTAAAAACTCTTAAATTGCATGATGGATTTTGATTACATGTTTTATGTATAAAAACACAATAGATTTTTTTTCTATTCGGAATTTATGAACAGAATGAAAGTTGACAAAAACATATCTATATATTCATCAATTAAACATTTCACTAAAGAATGACCATTTCTACTGGAAGAGCAAACAGCATTTTGTGTAATCTTTAGTAAGACAAATGTCAATAATGCCACTGTTGTTTGCCAACACAGCATCCATAGGACTCCTTTCCAGGGTTTAAACCAGTGATAAGGTCTGTATTTGATCAATCTGCCCATTATTTTAGCCTTTAATAAGTTATTTAGTCTATAAATAATATGAGAAGAGCTGGAAAAAAATTCCATCACCATAATTTCCTGAAACAAAACAAGTTTTGTCTTTAAGACATACAGTTAAAATATTTCAGACTGAACAAGAAGCAGCAACTCAGTGAAAATATGGAATGAGAGTCAGTCAACACTTGATTTTGAAATAAGCATCACACATACAACTGGAATTTCATATAAGTTTTTGGAAAATAATTATAGTAGTAGTAGTTGTTACTTTTCAATTCTAGTCGTTTTTTGTTTTTTTTTAGCTTCATTTTATTTTCACTAATGTATCGTACACAAGCTAACGCATGTGAGGTTCCTTGTGTGAGTTTACTTTTTAGGTTCTTGTGCATTGTGCTGTGTTGCTATGGTCTGCCATTAAAATTCTGCACCGTGTACAAACTGCCTTGTTGCTCTGTGATCATCTGAAATACTCCCATACTTTGGAAGCTTTGGGTCTTTGGAAACTTTTACACTCAGACTCTACTGTAGTTAATATTATCTCAAACTGCACCACTGGCTGCAGCTGACCAATGACTGCAGCCAAGTAACTGTGATCATGATGCACAAATTATGTATGATACTGAGAGAAACCGTATAAAATATTTAAAAAATGATGAATTTATAAATGTGTCAGTTAAAAATGTTGATGATGCACGTCAGTGTCATCAATTGTATTGACTACCTGCAGTCGCTCAAGTTGTATTTTAGCCAAAGGATTTTCACAGTTTTGTTTTTTTTATCTTGTCTGCTTATCATGTCCAGATGTTCATGTTTTTCAATGCCCGGGGAAATTCAAATGGCAGATTTGCATTATGTCTTGCAAATGATACAGAGCAGTGGACCCACTCTGTGCACCTAATCTGATCTGTCACTTTTTAGATCAGTTTAAAAAGAAAATGTAATTTCAGTTTATAAAATCCTTTCAAGCATTTAGCTTTTATTTTGAAATGTAGATACTAAACTGCCAGTCTTTTAGGCACTTTTTTATTCCACAAATCTTATCCAATACACATCAACAACAACCTTAAAGTGTTCACTGAGAAGTAAAAAGTTTTCTGATGGGATTTTATTTTTCACACTTTAGTTGACAGGTTTCCAACACAGTTTTACTCAAAATAAGCTTGAATGTTAACAACATGAGATGGAAAATGTGTTCACATAACACAGAGCCTCTTTGGCTGACATTTATCTCATGATGTTGGCTCACCACAACCAGCAGACCTGACAAACCTGCCTACTACAAACAAATATGTATTTGTGTTATCTTCACACTCACACACACACACGTACGCACGCACACACACACAAAATCAACCAAAATCCAACGAATTTCGCTGGATTTTGGTTGATTTTTTTCTGAATGTTCTTAAAGAAATATTTTTGTAATATAGTCATGTAGTAATGTAGTCAAAAAGGGCATCTGTTTGATAAATAAAATACTAATGGAACCGAGAGGGAAGAGTCAAGTAATTATACAGAGATTAAGAATTGGTCAGACAAAGTTCTGTCACCGAGGTCTTCATCCTACTGTGTGAATTACCCTGAGATGACACAAGTGAATAATCTGACGTGTATAAATGAAGCTGAACTGAGCTGAAGCTGAGACGTCTAACTGGCCATTTTAATCATCCATTTATTCATGATCTATACACCCGTAGAAAACCCACACATGCAGAAGCAAACTTGAAGTTTGAAAAAAAAGATCACTCTCTCTCTCACTCTCTCTCTCACTCACTCTCTCACACACACACACACATACACACACACACTTGTAGCTCTTTGTTAATCTTGTTAAACAGGCTCTAATGGCTTCATGTCAAGATTAAGGAAGTGGTTGTACTTCCTTAACAATCTCTACAATCACAAACAGAACTATGTGCCTTGTTGTATAATGAAAGTTTAAACATTTTAGCAAACTATTGCTTGTTTACACATTTACAGTTCCAGCACAAAATAAAGTGAGGATGTTAATATGACTTTTCCATGCACGTCCTTCCTGAGGCAAAGTGTTAGTATTGCTCCAGTGTCACAATAAGTTTGCCATCAACATCTCATTGAAACATTAACAAATTCTAACTTAAGGTAATGAGTAGAATGTGGCAGTAACATGGGGGATGTTTGCTGGGTAATGTATGCAAATTATGCAAACTAGTTTACAGATGTTTGACAATATTTTAGCATAACATAATAAAATGACAGTCATTCACAAAATTCAAGTTTGAGTGACAGCTTACAAAAACTGTTCAAGTTGACAGTGGTATAGCCTATGTAGCATTCACATTAAAGTGTAGTTTCCTAGTTTTAAATTCATTTGAAAGTAATAAAATTGAGAGACAATACAGTGTTTCACATTAATTGCACCCATAGACTGTATATGAAACAGTAACAGCCACCGTAATGTTGCCCCCGGTTTGTGGACTACTGTTATGAAGCCTTCAATTTGCATTGTGCCCATTGCATTCATGCTTTTCTGAAACATAGCAAGTGAAGATTAAATCTGACTGAAAATTTGAGGGCACTATGCACATGAAAAGCCGTGGTCCAGCATCACATGAATTACCAGCTGACCTATCAACATGCATTTTCATCCACTGCACACCACTTTGTTTACTTGTGTGAGACTGAATCTCTGGAAATTTAGCAGTTAAATGCATTAGCAGATTACCCTGTTGAACCATTATATGAACAATACTAATGACTGATAGGTCATTTCTGTTTGATAGTGGTGTCCACAGACAAGGAGCTGACTCAAAAGAGACCTAGATGGCGGCAGATAGACAACAGAATGTCCAGAAAGACAACATGCTCCGGGAATCTTATGGTTAGTGATGCGTGCATACCACAGAACCGTGCAACCAGTGAGTTCAGATAAGCTCAACTGAAAGTATCACAGGTTTAGGTTGGGTCATAAAGGTACAGTCCCTGACAAAAGTCTTGTCGCTTCTCTTAAGTTGTAGGAACAACAAATAATAACTGGACTTGTAGTTGATCAATTGGAATCAGAAATGGCTCATATGAATGACAAAGCCCTCTAGATTATATTTATTATGCCAAAATAAAGTTTTGTATCATTCATTGAGTTTTATCATTTAATAAGGACAGAAAGGTCAGATTTTGCTTGGACAAAAGTCTTGTCGCATACAAAAATAATGTTGAAATTATACAGATACTTTATTCTGAATACACAAATATGCTATAAAAACATCATAACATTAAGTCATGGTGTCTTGCAAAAAAGAATTAATATTGTGTATGACTTCCAGAGCTTGGAGGACTGCATCCATACATCTCATCAATGACTCAAATAATTTATTGATAAAGTAATCTTAAATGGCAAAGAAAACAGTCTTGCAGGGCTCCCAGAGTGCATCAAGATTCTTCGGTTTCATCTTCCAAGCCTTCTCCTTCAATTTACCCCAGACATGCTCAATAATGTTCATGTCTGGTGACTGGGCTGGCCAATCCTTGAGCTCCTGGACCTTCTTTGCTTTCAGGAACTTTGATGTGGAGGCTGAAGCATGAGAAGGAACGCCATTCTGCTGCAGAATTTGCCCTCTCTTATAGTTTGGGATGTAATGGACAGCAAGAATTTCTTGATACTTCAGGCTGTTGATGTTTCCATCCATTCTGCAGAGCTCTCATACACCCCATACTGGATGTAACCCCAAACCATGATTTTTCTTTCACCAAACTTGACTGTTTTCTTGGTGAATCTTGGGTCAGTGTGGCTTCTGCAGGATTTGCGTTGATTGGGATGCAGTTCAATGGATGATTCATCAGAAAAATCAACCTTCTGCCACTTTTCATCGTCCATCCTTCCATCCGACCTTGACAAATGCAACACGATTTTTTGTTGTCTTCTGTTTAATGCTGGTTTCTATGCACTAATTTGACTATGGAGAACACTGCATGAGAGAATCTGACAAACTGTTCTTGTAGATACAGGGATTTCTGGCGACCAGTTCATGTGTAACTCTGTTGCAGTTGAAAAAGGGCTGGACCTGGACTGTCGAAGCAACAAATGCTCTTCTCCAACAGGTGTCTGCCTGACCTGGGCTTGTCATAAATGTAAACGTCACCAGTTTCTCAGCAGCAGACTTGGTCTTCAGGGTCTTGATGATCAGCACTTTGGTCTGTGGTTGGATCTTTGGCATGCTGTCGGGGTCAGGTTGGGCTTCATATGAAGGTCTTGTGTCTTGGGTTTGTTTTTATACACACCTGGGAATGTGTCAGTTACAGTATTTGTCACAGGTGACCTTCTAATCTGTGATTGGTTGAATCATTTAAAGCCATGACAAGACTTTTGTCCTTGCAAAAACAGATGTTATGGGCTTTACCAAGACGTGAACATCAGGACACTTTATGACGGGTTCAATTTGCACCCAGTGATTAATGTGAAAGCCCTTGACATTAAAATGAACCATTTTTTGTGAGAACTGATTGATTAAAGTTATATGCCATTTAAGGTTACTATGCCATTTAAGGTTACTATATCTTTATGCACAAGACTTTTGTCAGGGACTGTATGTCAAGGCCTCCCCTGGTTGTCAGGAATCAGCATTACTGAACTATAAAGTAACCAATCTACACTACGGGTCAAAAGTTTTAGAACACCTCAATTTCTCCGTTTTTTAATTGGCAATTATGCATGTTAATGTATCATGTACTCTGAAATGAAAGCATAGAAGAAATAAACAAATGAAGGAAATAAAACATCCATTTGGAAACCACAATATATTCTAAACTTTTGACTCATCAAAGTAGCCACCTTTGGCAGATATAACAGCTGAACACACTCATGGCATTCCTTCTGCAATGGAAATCAAATTTACTTCAGAAAGTTCTTCCCAACTCTGGTGCAGAAGTTCCCATAAATATGTGGCACTTGTAGGTCGCTTTGTTTCCACTCATCTGTCCAGTTCATTCTAAACCAGCTCAACAGGGTTTTAAGTCTGGAGGCTCTGCTGACACTCCCATGTTTTTAAGCTTACCATCTTGTTCTTTTTTTTTTTACTAAGGTAGTTCTGGCATAGGGCTGCACAGTGGAGTAGTGGTTAGCACTTTTGCCTTCCAGCAAGAAGATCTCTGGTTCGAATCCCAGGGTGGGCCTGGGATCTTTCTGCATGGAGTTTGCATGTTCTCCCTGTGCATGCATGGGTTTTCTCCAGGTACTCCAGCTTCCTCCCACAGTCCAAAAATATGCTGAGGTGTGGATGTGAGTGTGTTTGTTTGTCTGTATATGTATATGTAGCCCTGCGACAGACTGGCGACCTGTCCAGGGTGTCCCCTGCCTTCGCCCGAGTCAGCTGGGATAGGCTCCAACACCCCCCGCGACCCTAGTGAGGATAAAGCGGTGTATAGAGAATGGATGGATAGTTCTGGCATAGCTTGGACTTATGTTTTGGGTCATTATCTTTCTGTAGGATGAACACCTGACCAACTAGGAACATATCAGTTGGTCCTGCATGACGCTGCAGAGTGCTGTGGTAACCGTTTTGGTTCAGGGTACCTCTCACACTGAGGAGCCATCCTTTCACCGACTTGACAAATTTTGATTCATCGGTCCATAATACCTTCTTCCAGTCTTCAGTACTCCATGGGCTGTGTTTCATTGGCCAGAAAAGCCTCTTTTCCTTATTCTGAGGTCTTAACAATGGCTTTCTTGCTTCAACTCGAAGTCTTCTCTTCACAGTTGAAACTGAGACTTTCTTACTATGACCACTATTAAGCTGTGCTTGAAGCTGTTGTCTTGTAAGCTGTGTATCATCAAGCTGTTGATTCTCAGGAACTTGTCTTCTGATTCTGTTGTGGCTTTGGGTCTTCCGGACCTCTTCCTGTCAGAGTTTCCTTCAGTTTCTGAGTGCCTTTTGATGGTGAAGAGAACTGTACTTGCTGACAGCTCGACATTCTTCACAATTTCTCCGTAGGAAAGACCTACATTTTGAAGTGTAATGATTGTCTGTGTTTCTTCTATTGTTAATTGTCTTTTCCTCGCCATTTTTATAGCAACACTACCAATAATGCTCTGGAGGGTTTGATGCCACAGTGTGTTCCAACACTACTTTTATGCAGACAGGGGGGGTTGTAAGTAATCAAGAAAAGTTGGGACACTTGTAGGATTCAGTAGCACCAACTTTCAAGGCTTGATTAACCTCCACTGCTGCAGAACTGCTGTAAGTTGTTAACCCATTTCTTGTTCCCTGAAAAAGGTTTTTTTTTTTTTTGTATAATTCTAAAATGTACATTATTTTTACGTTTTTGGCAACCTTACCTGCTTTTTAAAACCTCTGACAGTTCACCACTTACTTTTGTATCACTTCAGGCTACTGAAGCTATTGGACTTGAGCTACTTGATTTTCAAAAAAAAATCTGGAAAAATTGAGGAGTTGTAAAATTTTTGACCAGTTGTGTCAGTGAAAGAGTGGACGAGAATTATAGAAACACATTGCTTTCTGCTATTTTCCTGTATTATAATCCTTTGAATCAGTCAGTACTAGTACCGCCTGTGCTCCCACACACCAAACTAAATATTTCCAGGAAAGACGTCAGGTGCAGTTCTAAATGTTTGCAATCAATGAAAGGAAACAAAGAAAAGTCATTTTATGTGCTGGATTTCCGGTCTGCTATGACCTCGGCAGGACTAACACACACTGTTTAACACACATGCAAATTTTTACATGTGGAAACCAGTCTGACTCACTGGATGTAGGATGCAGTTATAAGGTGGCTGAATCCTCTCCTTCTGCTATCTCTGTGTTACCATTTTCAAAATCAATTTCACTACAGGAAACAACAACAACCTTTGGATTAGCAACCGACCACGCTGGAAATGTCAGGTTTTTCAGAAGATTTAGATAGTGCAGTAAGGCAGCTATGCTATTTTGTAATTGTGAATTAGTCACAGTTACCGCCTCCTTGTGTGCAAATCCAGCACCCTTGGAGCGGTTAATCAAAAGCTATAAATTATATGCCGTAATTCTGCTATAGTGTGTAGTTATTCTATAGGACCTGTTCAAAATGGCATAGAATTAGCTATTCAGACCATAAACTCATTAGGAAAATATTTACTAAGGTAACATATCATGTGAGAAGGATTTGTTTTCTCTCAAACTTTCATACAGTAAGAAGCTTTTATCAACCAGGAGCTTGTTTATTGCATAGTTGGCTTCATTTTTCAGGCCACAGACTGCACATTATATGCACCTTTTAGAAATAGTCTACTGTTGTGTTGCACCGTGACACCTGAAGGGGTAGTGATAATTTAGTCTAGTTATTACATCTGCAAATAATGTTTGCTTGTTGTAGCAGAACATTTTTTAAAATTCTATTTTTTTATATCAATATATACACTGCTCAAAAAAATTTAAGGAACACTTTTTAATCCAAGTATTGCATCAAATCAGTGAAACATGTGGGATACTGATCAGGTCAAGTAAGTAACTGAGGGGCTTTTTAGTCCGTTTCAGCTGCTTTGGTGTTCATGAAATTAACAACAGATGCACTAGAGGGGTAACAATGAGACAACCTCCAAAACAGGAATGAGTTTACAGGTGAAGGCCACTGACATTTTTTTCCTTCCTAATGTTTTAAGACTGTTTTTCACTAGTTTTGCATTTGGCTAGGGTAAGTGTCACTTCTGGTAGCATGAGGTGATACCTGGACCCTACAGAGGTTCCACAGACAGTCCAACTCCTCCAGGATGGCACATCAATGCATGCCATGACCAGAAGGTTTGCTGTGTCTCCCAGCACATTCTCAAGCGCATGGAGGAGATTCCAGGAGACAGGCAGTTAGTCTGGGAGAGCTTGACAGGGCTGTCGAAGGTCCTCAACCCATCAGCAGGACAGGTATCTGCTCCTTTGTGCAAGGAGGACCAGGATGAACACTGCAATAGCTCTACAAAATGACCTCCAGCAGACCACTGGTGTGAATGTCTCTGATCAAACAATCAGAAAGAGATGTAATGAGAATGGTCTGAGGGCCCAGCGTCCTCTAGTGGGCCCTGTGCTCGCTGACCGGCACCGTGGAGCTCGGCTGGCATTTGCCATAGAACACAGGAATTTGCAAGTCCACCACTGGTGCCCTGTGCTTTTCACAGATGAGAGCCGATTCACCCTGAGCGCATGTGACAGGCATGAAAGGGTCTGGAGAAGCCGTGGAGAACGTTATGCTGCCTGTAACATTGTTCAGCATGACCAGTTTGTTGGTGGGTCAGTGATGGTCTGGGGAGGCATATCCATGGAGGGACACACAGACCTCTACAGGCTGGACAATGGCACTCTGACTGCCATTAGGTATCAGGATGAAATCCTTTGGCCCATTGTCAGACCCTACATTGGTGCAGTGGTCCTGGATTCCTTCTGGTGCACGACAATGCCCAGTCTTATGTGGTAAGAGAAATCCTGCAGTTCCTGGAGGATGAAGGAACTGATACCATTAGCTGGCCCCCATGCTCACCTGACCTGAATTCAATAGAACACCTTTGGAACATTATGTTTTGTTCCATCAGACACCATCAGGTTGCTCCTCAGACTGTCCAGGAGCTCAGCGATGCCCTGGTCCAGTTCTGGGAGGAGATACCCCAGGACACCATCTGTCGTCTCATTCAGAGCTTGTCCCGGCATCGTCAGTCATGCATACAAGCACATGGAGGCCATACAAACTACTGAATACCATTTTGAGTTGCTGCCAATGAATTTCAGCAAGATGGACTAGCCTGCCACGTCAGTTTTTTACTTTGATTTTGGGGTGTCTTGAATTTAGCCCTCCTGGGGGGGTTGATAATTTTCATTCCCATCAAACAATGTGGCACTTTTCATTCCTAACACATTATCCAGTCCATATCAGTGTAAATATCTAGTTTGTTTTTTCCCCGTATTGAAATAGGATGTATTTTCAAAGTGTTCCTTTAATTTTTTTGAGCAGTGTATATTTGGGGTGGGGATGGGTTATTCTGAGCATATTTGAATATTGGGGTGAATGTTTTATAATTACTGCCCGGCCTGGTTGAATCACACCACACACAGAACAATGACACCATTGGTCTGCACAGCTGCACATCAGCTGACAATGATTTGGGCCTGACCATGTCTCTGTCCTGCAAATCCTCCGCCTTTACACATTCAGCTTATAGAAGACTGTGCCCACTTTAATCTGCCCTCTGGTTTTGCATTTGGGTGGACTCTACAGTGTGGATGACATCTGAAATGTGAACAGGAGACACTAAGACACTAGGAGCTGGAATTGATGTTGCATGATTTGTCATAATTTTCACCTGAGCAATCACCTTTTATTCACATTAGAAACTGTGTCAGATGCATTGTAAATAAAGGCTAGGATCGATATTAGGAGCAGTGGGCCATGGATGCAGCAGTTTGCTTTGCTGGTTATCTTGCCTGATTTACCCTGGATCAGTTCAACAAGCTGTGGCTATAAATAGACCCAGTGAGTGTTCTTGGGCAGACCACTGTGCTGGTGGCAGTGGGCATGTGCGCGTTTGTTTCTTTAAGAATTCAGCTGTGATTTGAGCCCTGTAGGAGAGAGAGAGAGAGCGAGAGAGAGTTATCTCCATCACCCCTCCTACCCCCTCGCCTCCCTCCTCCTCATTCCTGTAATCGAGCGTCGAGCTGCACGATCCGCACCTCTGCAATTATGCACGTTTCTAGTCGTTGTGGATCCTCGGTAAACACAGCAGCAGCAGAAGTAGAAGCAGAAGCAGACCGTGGCACCGTCACACAGCTCCAGCCCCTCGGCATTCCTCACAGGTTGCTGGCGTGTGTGGAGCAGCAGGCGGGCTGGCTTGTTGTTTACCAAAAATGACTCGACATGGCTGTAGCCTCCGCCGCACGGTTCCGCGATCGACGCTGGGAAGTATGAGCAGCTGAGAGAGCAGGACGAAAATCATCTTAATGAAAGTCGTAAGGTGAGTCGCTTGTTTTAAACATGTTTGCTTGCCTCACGAAGACACCACCAGGCCAGTGTTGTTTCTTTTCAACACAGTACAACAGCTGGCCAGGCAATGCGGCGTAAACTGGCCTTGTGTGCGCTGTTATATCCACATATATGATCGCATGTGTGCTGTTCTGTTGCTTGACAGGAAATCCGAATACCTCCACGGGCTGCTTGATATTTTAGTTTCGATTCTGCCAGCATCTCCAACATGCGATCCGGTGATGCGCATACCCAAGTTATTTTCGTGGGGCTATCGTTTCCTCGTTAAAACGAGGTCCACCCGTGTTACGCAAGCGCATTTTAACCCTTCGTGCCAGAGCTGGCGCCTCAATATTCCGGGAAAGTCGACCGTTTTTGCACAAGTGGAAATGCACATTAATTTCCCAGAATTGTATTTTTGTTTTCCACCAGGCCTGTGTTTAAGGCGGGCCCCACCATGCTGCTCTCTATTCTAGTGGTTGAGACAATAATAAATCAGCAGGGATCTGAATCACGCTGCTCATAAGCTGTGGAAGTAGTTTAGGGTCAATTCCTCTCAATTAATTCAATCCACATTCTCAGGATCTCATGTGCACAGCTGTTTCTTGTGTTGTGACCACACTGTGCTGGAAACCGTTAAAAAAATGTGACTCTTTTTGAATTACTGTCTGTTATGTCTTGTGTGATCCTCATCTGGTGGGTGTAGTTTATTCATTTATTTATTTATTTTATTTATTTGAAGCTCCTTAAAAGACAGGCTTTGACACGTGTTAACAGGAAGTAGGAAGTGTGTAAGCTGCTGTCTTCTATTTCAAAAAGGCGGTTTAGTGATTCCGCTCACTCGCATGACCACAATCTTGTGTTCAGCTTTCATTTGGAACTCACTGAGGCCTCTTGCACATATTGTGCATGGTTCTTCAGCGCCCTTCAGCTGTTTCCCGTTTTGTATCCTTAAGTCGACCTTTGTAACCATTCGCCCTTGGCAACACGGCCCCACATGGCAGTGTAAGGACGCAAACATGCATGTGTGCATGTAAAACAATCCTCCCCCTCCCTCCCTCCTCCTCTATCTTGATCAGATATCTCTGGAGCCACTGTATGTTCTCGAGAGGTGTCCCTTCAGTAACAAAAAGTATCTCTACCCAGCAGCATGTTATGTCAAAGGACTGCTGTTCACAGCCCACTACTGCATTACAGGCAAACAAAAAGAGAGGGCTGTGAAATTGACCTTCCAGCTCGTTTTTGACTTTTTCTTGACTACAATGTTTCACTGAAGTACGCTTCAGCTTTCCTTTGGCGTAACACAGAAACAAAGGCAGGTATAAAATAAAATCACCAAGGCCAGTGCTCCAGGGACTGAGATGTGTGTCTTAGTGCACCTCTGCTGGGCGATACTCTTGTTAGGTTGCTCAGGAGATGTAAATATGTAATTAAGGTTAACTGGTTTGACTTCTTCCAAAGGTTCTTGCAGTCAACAAAAAACAAATGCAGAGAAGGCGGTGCAACGCTGATAAAACAGTTCAGTTTTTTGGACTCCTGGTGGTTTCTGTGGACTCCTGTCACTGACATACATTTCCTGGCCTCTAGCCAGAGTGCATGTAGAGCTGCTAATTTTGGATCTGTGTTGTCTTATAGAGAGCACTCACTTTTAATCCAAATATAGATGTGACAAATAGATTTTGGGGTCTCACTGTGGCTTTAGGCCATAGTGCAAGCTTCTGTGACACAGCGTGTTGTTACAAGGCCTAGATTCTGAACGGGGTTCTACAGAAATATGAAATGAGTTGTATTGAACCATCCTGTGCTGATATCCCTTTACACCATGTACTAAGCGCAGAATGCAGGCACCCTGAATTGCCTCAAATAGAGAAAGTACCTATAATACATGCTTGTCAAGCAGCTGTGCACAAGCTTCAGAGCTGTTTCAGTGAACAAGACGTGTTCATATGTGCACATCAGTGTTGTTTTAAGCAGACTCGAAAAATGCCGAAACAAAACTGTCTTTCAAATGTTCTTTGTGTCATTTGAAAAAATAAAAGCACTTCTTTTTAGCATCAGTTTATGCACATGCTTGCACTCCCTAAGTAGAGGAAAGCAATCATTACTGTTAGTATAGTCTGACTATAAACTATGTTTGAGAATGTCGGCTGTATTTGATTGTCCAGCGGTGGCACAGCACTACAATAAAGTGTGAAGATACTGTATGATTATGAGTCTATAGTTTGACCTCTGTTATGTTCTCCCTCTTTTCTCCCTCTATGAATGGAGTGCTCGGTTGATGCAGACCCCAGTTTTCCCCCTTCATTGATCACATTCCCGGTTGTGCTTATGAGAAGTTTGTGTTGGGAGTCTGCGTTGTGCTGGGAGCCGGTCGTTTGTTGATGTTAGCAGACTCCATTTCTAAGTGGACATTGTCTAGTGGTGTTGCTCACCATTGGTGCTGTAGGGGAGTGGAAGAGAGGTCTTGAGGTATGGCTTCTGGAGGCAAGCATGGATGGATGGATGTTTGGATTTTCACAGAAAGTCAGTCTTCAGGCTGCTAGAGGCAAACAGGAAAATCAAGGAAGGTCACATTTCAAGATTTACAAGTCTGTCTGTTCACACATTGACTATGAGTAAACAGTTGATTAGTGTAAACCAGTTGACATGCTTACACATAGTACCTTTAAGGTTACTTTTTATTTCCAGTAGATGTTTCAGCAATATCATCATGTTTACAATGATGTATCCTAATATTTAATCATAGTATGACATTTCTTTTTATTTCTGGGAAATTTGCTTTTGAATTTCACACAGACAAGACATGCACTGTAACTCCAGGTAACAATGAGTAGGAGTGTAGAGATTTTAGTGATGGCGTAACTGTAGAAGGGATTGTCATGAAATTATGCTGACATATTCTTGTCGCCCCTGAGGAGAAACTACATCTATCATCATCATGACCTTCAGGTCTAAATTCCATCTCATCCATTGCTTTGGTTTTTGTAAAATACATTCCCATCAGCCTCAGCTGTACATTTGTAGTTTGTACTAATAACTACAAAACTAACAGAATGAGCTCTACTTGGTTTTAGGTACTGCTGGTACATCGGTACTGTGTATATTGCTGACTTATAATTTTTTATCCCCCACCGGCCGTAGGCACGAAGGGGGATATTGGCGTGGACACGTCCGTACGTACATCCGTGCGTCCACATTTCGTTTCCAGAGCATATCTCAGAAACTACTTGAGGGATTTCATTCATATTGCACCCAGGCCATCTCTCTATAGTATAGATGTGCCTTTTGGGGTGTATGACCTTGACCTGATTTTCAAGGTCATACCGAGGCACTTCAAATATTTTTTGGTTTCCGGAGCATATCTCACAAACTACTTGAGAGACTTCATTCATATTGCGCACACTAAGCCTGTTGGTAATGTAGATGTGCCTTTTGGGGTGTATGACCTTGACCTGACTGTTTCTTTTATTGTAGTGAAGATGTATCATTTTGTAGGTCTATCGTCCAGTATATATGATTATTTCTTGCACTTAGAGGCACTATATATAAGGCGGGGGATGTTTTAAGCGGAGCGTGTTTATTATTTCTATTCTTACCAATAATTTATGTTTTGGATATTATTTTTCTTTTTTTCTATTTATGTGCATCCATTTCTTTTGAGTCTCTGCAACATTCTTGATTTCCTCTTAGAGGATTAATAAATGCCATGAAATTACCAGTTGACTGTATGGAGTACCATATGAGTACATTGTGCTACATTTAATGATCAGCTGAAGCGTGTTACATAACAGTAATGTTGCAAAGTTGAGGATGGTCGTTCTTTATTTGTTCAATGGCAGGAATTCACTACGATTGAATATATTTGAAACTGCTTTTGAGACCTGCATCCATGCAAACATTTGCCTCCAGACCTGTCCTGTCCTGCTTTCTCTGTGTGTTGGGGTGATTATTCATTATGTGAGTGTCCACGAGTGACTCAGTGACATTCACAGACTCTGACAGTGACTGAAGCAAGATTCAGGAGAAGAATATTCAATGGCAGTTCCAACTGTGCAGCTATCAGTCAGACCAATATATCGGTTAGTTTATATTTTATTATTTATTATATCAGAGATATCAGTATCTGCATATATGTTGCACGCATGCACAGATATGAAAACCTTTTCCTTTATTTACTCTGCCCAGGAAAGTGGAGTTATGTGATAATCGCTGTTGGTTTGTCTATCTGTTTGTCTTTCTGTTCACAACATTACTCAGAAACGGACTAATGCATTTGGAAGAACTTTTCAGGGAAGGTCAGAAATGACACAAGGACTATCTACGGATTTGTAAAAGATTTCTATGTCATTGCGAGATAGCGTCACTGTAACTATGACTACAAGTGAACACTAGGTTAGCTGCCTGCTGACGATCACATGAGTGCGATCCTACTACAAATTGACAACTGCGGGCTTATAGGGACTTATCCATCGAAAATGTTACAAGGAACAACTGATTAAATTGTAGGGTTGTTTATGCGCCCTATCAATTCCCACTAGGCATTTAGATCACGTGATTCAGTATCCGTACTTATCGTACACATGCATAACAGATGCCTGTGCTCAGCGCAAGGTCATTTTGTTTGTAGGAACATCTGTATTAAGTGTGATTTCTAAACATCAATAACTAATCGACAAATGCTACATTTCTGACAATGCCATATGGGGGAATGAACAGCCTTGGAGGAGTACTGCACTCCCTGAGTGGTAAATGGTCTGTATTTATATAGCACTTTACTGTACCTGCAAGGTACACAAAGCGCTTTACATTATACATCACATTCACCCATTCACACACTGATGGCAGAAGCTGCCATGCAAGGCGCTAACCACGACCCATCAGGAGCAATTAGAGGTTAGGTGTCTTGCTGTCACCTCGACATGAACACGACGGGCCAAGGATCAAACCGGCAACCCTTTGGTTGCAAGACGGCCACTCTACCCACTGAGCCATGCTGCCCCCAAAAGAATGCTTTTCTTGTTTCCTTTTTAAGAGCAAGATGTGGAAAAAGATGCTTGGGTTCATGAAGAAATGATGTCTCCACATAGTTGTCCTGCAGAGGGGCTCAGTTGTTGGTAGTCCTCTCAGTACTGCTTGCAGCACATGTAGCAGAGCACATATCACAGCTGGTGCAAAATCAAGCAGCGAGTTTGTGTTAAGTTGCTAACTAGTGTGTGAAATACATTGATAGAGAGTTAAACAATAACTTCAGCAATTTCTCTTTCCAATATAGCTGTAACCTACTGTATGTGTGTGTGTGTTGTGTGTTTCTATACATACATAAGAATATTAGCAGATATATCAATATCAGAATCAGCGTTGGACACAAATATTCTGTATCAGCCAGGCTCTAATCACAACACTTTTGTCGTCACTTGTGTATAGCATGTATGAACACGCAACATGCTGTGTGTTTGTTATGTGTTCAGTACATACAGTCCTCTCCCTTCCACTACATCAAGCCATCTGTAGCCACTGTCACAGTCTTGTCACCGTCCTCCTCACCGTGTCGTAAATGATAGATGTTCCAGTATGAAATCCTCAGTGAATTAATAGATCCAAGTGGCGCACAAGTGCAGAAATGGGGCTTGTTGTGGAGGCTGCTGGAGAGCATTTTGTCACAGCAGAAGGCTAAAGTGTCAATGTTTCCTCAAAGTGAAATTTCCAGTGTACCCCATTGAGCTCAAACCACACAGAGCTCCAGAAAATGAAGCCCCTCGTACTCAAATACTCCACTTTATCTTCTTATATGGACAAATCTACCGTAAAAAAATCGAAATTACAATGATTAATTAATCATTCATTATATTTTTATGTTATGTTAAAGATACTTCCAAAGGTCATTACATAAGCAACTTAGTTCTAGTGGAAGTGTCTACACAACTGTTACTCCTGTAATACACTGGGGAAGCAGTGGATTTTTTGTCACTCGTCATGCAGTTACATCACATATCTTTGACCTTAAGCTGTAAAGTAAGACGCAATCAAAAATTTATTGTGGTGATAGGTCACATTAATGTGTCTTCTGGTAAACAATTAAAGTCCATTCTCAGGTAGGCCTGGGCTATACAAAGCTAGCAATCTGTCCTGCTGATTCATCAATAACAGTAAGAAAATTGGACAGTGGAGTGTTTAATATTTTCCTCGAAATGCATTCGATGCAAAACACTAAAAAAAAAAAGCACAAAAAGTAAACTCAAAGTTCAGTTGCATGACTCATAAACTGGCCCATAAACAGGAGGTTCTGTTGTCCTGCAGCCCTCCACCAGTTCATAGGCCACCCACACGAAACTTAAACCTCCAGATTTTAATTGCTTTATTCATTTAATATGCATGAAGGAGAGATCTTTCCTTTAGCCCAGTTTATGTGTGTTTTTATTACCGTGTTAACAATAAAATTATTACCTTTGTACCTTGATAGTTATCCTAAAATGGTTCGATTAAAAGTGGAAGTGGATCCATGTGTCATACCTGAAGAAAAATGAATGTGACAGTGAAAAGTGTAGTCCAGTGAACGATACGTAAGCAGACAAGCATAGCATCAAAAATGCAAAGGAGTAGAACCTAATTAGAGTTAGTTTGGCTCATTTTTACCAGCCAGGACAATCAATAGTGCCAGCTCTGGACACCATTCTTTCCTTTTTGGAGCTGGACACAGCATATATTGCTGTGGTTGCTTCATGTGTGAGCCTGGGATGCAATCTATTTGTCATTTCAGTGGCGAATGGGAGTCCTTGGAAATAGGAATTAGAGAGGCGGTTGTCACTATCTCTCACACCTGTTCTACAAGCTGCTATACAAAAATCCTCCTCTGCAAACAAGAAGGAGGGTGATTTTATTCATATTCTATGAAACCACCCTCCTCTAGATAAATGTGTGGGGAATCATATGACTGTCCTCTGAACAGTCTGGTGGAGCCCTTGCATCAGCATGAATGCCCTCTGCTCCTGATTAACTAAAATAGCCTCATGTGGATGGTCCAAGACACTTTTTTTCCCTCCTTTTCAGAGCCTGTGCTGTGTACAAAACCCAGTTGTTTTTTTTTTGTTTTCAGTGCACACACACATAAAAGATAGCTAGTGGACTATGAATAGATACATTGATTTTAACAGAAAGTGTGCTGGATTAGAATGAGTTACTCAACCTTTATTCCTTCATTTCTGTTTAAGGCCAGTGAGAACTCTCGTACTGGCAAGTGTGATTTATTTATTTATTTTTCTGACACGCTGTAAATGTTGTCAATGATCAACAAATACCAAACACAGGAGCCGCTATGGTTTGTCTGATACCTACGTATTTCCTTGGCATTTTTGTGTGTTGTCAGATTGTTATCTCCTCTCTAACCTTTCTCCTCATTCTCTCTGTCCTCCCACAGCGGGGTTGGGTGGCCATGGACCCATTCAGCCAGCTTATCCTCACCATCTCGGTGACCAGCTTCCTCACCTTCCAGTGGCTCTTCCACAAAGTCAGCCCTTGGATGTCGATGCGCATCAGCCCGGGCTTCTTTGGCCTCAGTGACAAGCAGAAGGTGGAATGGAACTCAAGGTGACCTGACATTAAATCATGACAAGTCTTGAGTGTTTACAGCAGAGAGTGGGACGCTGCTTTTCAGCTCAGATGCTTGCCAGAGGGGGGATCGTTTTAGCCGGGTTCAAAGACGTTCACCGACATTCAACCCACATTTTTCCCGCGACACTAGCATCTGACTCATACGTATGATGCATCGCGTGTTTCGCAATGTTTGCTTTCATGTCTAGTCGAAACTCGCTGGAATGGTGTTTAATGTGTTTTTCCCCAAACTGTTTCAACACATTTCTACAAAAGTTGCTTTTTGCATCTCTGTTTCATGCCTATCATTTATATTCGGTATGGCAAACATTTTACCCTCCAAATTCAACCTTCTCATGTGCTCATGTTCACAGCTTATATGCAGAACTCACTGAGTATTAAGTATGCATTTAGAAGTGAAATCACCCACTAAAAACACCTACTACATTGCGAACAGATTCTTCCTGTGTCTTTGGTCCATCAACCTTATCTGGAGATCTGAATATTCTTTCATCTTCCGCTTGCGTTCATGTCATCCTTGGCTTCATTTAGCAGTTCAATCAGGCAACAAATCGAATGCCATGCTGCTGTATCATGTTATAGGGATGTTGCTGTTTCTGGCTAGAACAACTAGACTGTCAGAAGGAGTGTGTTTGAGCGAGACAGACGGGCCGCTGTGATCTTTAGGCACTGTGACAAGTGTGAAAGCTATAGACTGAAGGCTAGTGGCTGTCCAGGGAGGAAGAATGTTGAGAGTGATCCAGCCTAGCCCGGCTTGCATGATTCCCTCATTTTCATTACCTCTCATACTACGTTTATGACTCACGAGAGCACTTGTGAAATTGAAATGGGCACATAGTTGAGGAGCAAATGAAAATGAATGATTAATGGAGATGGATCCAGGCTATGGGGATCCCTGTCAACGTCCATGACTGTACAGATTCAATTCAAAGAGTCTCGCAGTCAATGTTGCTGTCATTCTGTCTCACTGACTGATTGCTGAGAACTGTTGGACTGTCTCACTGCTTGAATGACTGACTGGGACTGTGCGCCGCTCTGCCTGACCCTTCAGCAGTATTTAATCTCTGTCTAATTGGTCTGAATCTGTGTGCAGCCCTGACAGGCAATCAGTTGATCCACTGTGAGTACTAAAAATTCCGCTCTCTAAACCACAGAGCAGCTCCGAGGGGCACTTCCTCTCATGAATAAAGATAAAAATGTCAGACAATAATTGACATATGTCAGCATGTAGCTTTTGTCACACAGGAGTAGCTAGTCATGGCCATGTGTATTTTGCTACTTTTCTTTTTTAAATTTCAGGACGGTGTCGACGCTTCATGCACTGTTGGTGGGAATATTCTGTCTCTACATCTTGTTCTTTGATGATGCCGTCAACGAAGACCCAGTCTGGTGAGTTTTCACTACGAATCTTGTGTGTTCAACCTTTACTTTGTAAACGTTTGGTTAATTGTGCACAGAAAAGCCACACTATAGAGGGATCTAGAGTGCAAATAAAAATCTATCAGATGGGACAACAGATTTTCTTTGGTGACATCAGTACTTGTGACATTTATCCCCGTTTCCGCTGAGGTCAAATTTGCGTTTGAACATCTCATTCCACTCTTTTCAAATAAACACATTTTTGACCGCAGACCTGTTTGAGCTGTTTGCAATGCTGTAACTGAGTGATGACTGCAAGCTTCTCTGCTCAGCTGACTTGTAGCATCATGCCTGTGGAGCATTTAGGGTACATCAGCAAATTACCACTTCTTCTGATTCATGTGAGGCATTTAAAGCAGCATCAGAAAACTGTAATGTCTATGAATAATCTGCATGTGAGGCCTTTAGGGCATGTTTGTAAATTGTGGCTTCAGAAAACCACCTGGGTCACACCGTTCCTCTCTAAATTGCGTGAGTCTCTGTATGCATATTTGTTACGTCATGCCACCAACTGCCACTAGTAAACGGTCCTCCTGCGGGAAACATTGAGTCATGATGAAACGGCCAACTTTACACGTTGCAGTTATTACAAAGAGATCAGCCGAAGCCTTGCTAGGAACAGTGCTTTTGCTATCAAAGCATTGATATTCTGAATGGAAAATTAAGAAAAATGCTCAGTGTCATCAAGAAAAATGTTCACACAATGATATGCATGTGAGACCAAATGAAACTCCTAAAAATGTATTATTCACAATAAAAAATTATAAGAAGTGCATGGTGGTGCGCTTAAATGAAAAAGGTAGGTACACAAGGAAAGCCCTACTTTAGTGACCGTAAGGCTTTAAACTGGCTGTCAAAATGTCAAAGAGGTATGAATGGAGGAGGCTTTTACTTTTATAAAGAATTTGTGAGTTTGTGGTGTTTTTTATTCTTTCCAAAACTAAAAACATAGGAACAAAATGATAATAAATGGATTAAATGGTGACTGTTCCAATTTTTTTTTATATAAGCTTAGCATGTCCAGCTAATTACCTAAGAACTTACTGTAGCAATAATAACTTCCGAGCATTTAGCTGTATCATAGCAGTTGGGGATAATGCTAGCAGTCCCATCTTTATCTACACTACAGGCTGAAAGTTTGGAAGCAAGATCAAATTTGTACAAAAAAATAATCATTTCATTGGTACTTTGCAACAAAATAAACATGATTATTATATAAAAAGTCACTCATCCTAATTCATTTTTATTATAATTATCATGTATTTGTATCTGTACTGTTGTTTCTTTCATCTTATTTCCAGTCATTTCTGTGGTAGTTGAGATTTATTGGGATTGTTGCATGCTGACACTCAAAAGCAAAAGAGGGAAAGTGCATAATAAAAACTGTGATTTTTTTTTTTTTTTTTTTTACTTTTGCACTGAAGTTTTGACTCTTGTACATCTTGTCAGCTATAAAACTAAGCCCTTCTTTTCTTTTGTTGACATTTATTCAGCACTTGCTTGGTAACATCAATGTACATTTAAAGGTAAACTGAGGAAAATGGTGCGTATCAATGAAAGCAGAGTCTGATCATGCAACAAATACATCCCAAAATTCCAAGAATTCATCCTGTTTTTTAGGAAGACATTGTGAACAAAAACTTTAGGTTGATTTCAAATGTTTGACCTGCATTGACCTTGCTTCAAAACCTTTGACCTGTTGTGTATGTAGGCCTGGTGAACTCTATGATCCAACACCACCACCCAAGTCTGTGCATTACCTATGAAAATGTTAAGATATCATGTGTTTCAGAGTCTGTTCTCTTGTAAAATTGAACATAAATGTAGTTGGGTAATCTGTCAAGCAACATTTTTATTGCTTAGTTGTTTGGAACGCTACTATAAAACCAAAGCTGATAAACTATCCTCCTGTGCAATGATGCTCTTTATTTCCACTTCTTCTACAAGGTTCAACTTGGACACATTTGGAACATGTACCTTTAGTTATAGTCTCGTAGTATTCTACAACATATGAAACCACGAAGAGCTTATTGGCACATTTAAGATATTTTAAAGAGTTCTTATATCTGAACAAGTGGCTTTGTTTTGTTGTTTATAGCAGTGCGTTTATTTCCAACTCATATGTACCAAGAATTTTGATTGGTACAGTGCCTTGTGAAAGTATTCGGCCCCCTTGAACTTTTCAACCTTTCGCCACATTTCAGGCTTCAAACATAAAGATATAAAATTCTAATTTTTTGTCAAGAATCAACAACACCCCACTTTTCAGGTTTTAATTTGTTAAAAAAGTTTAAAATATCCAATAAATTTCATTCCACTTCACGATTGTGTCCCAATTGTTGTTGATTCTTGACAAGAAATTAAAATTTTATATCTTTATGTTTGAAGCCTGAAATGTGGCGAAAGGTTGAAAAGTTCAAGGGGGGCGAATACTTTCACAAGGCACTGTAACTCCTCCATTGCTACTTCGCCGAGGAGGCGGAACGTCGGCTGAGTAATGTGACGACTGGCATTGGTTGGTTTGTCTCTGTCTGTTGGCAACATTACTCAAAAATGGACGAATGGATTTGGATGAATTTTTCAGGGAAGGTCAGAAATCACACAAGGACTAAGTGATTAGATTTTGACAATGGTGCAGCTTATAGTCTGGATCCACGTATTTGTTAAAGATTTTTGTGTCATTGCGAGGGCGCAGCACAGCGTCACTGTAACTATGACAACAAGTGAAGACTACGTCAGCTGCCTGATGGCGATCACATGATTGAGATTCTACTTTGAATCCACCGCTGAGGACTTATCAGGACTTATCTGTCGGAAATGATCCAAGGAGCAGTTGATTAAATTGTAGAGATGTTCCTGAGTCCCATCAAATCCCGCTGCCCGCTACATATTTAGATCACTTGATTCAGTATCCATACGTAACGTACACATGCATAGCACACGCCTGTGCTCAGCGCAAGGTCATTTTGTTTGTAGGTACATCTATGTTAAATGGTCACATTCTATGGTGCCGTGATTTCTGCCACAAACTGATGACTGAGCAGCCTTGGCACTCTGAGTACTTTTCTTGTTCTCATTGTAAACATGCTGTGCTAAATTAGAAAGCTTGACATATTGTAGTAGATTAGGTGCAGCAAGGCATGACAGCAGGAGAATTTTTTTTTTCAATTTTGGGGGGGATTAATTCAGATTTTACTTGTAGTCTGGCCTATGTTTGATAGACTTGTTTGTGCCACTGGAATCGGAAATGTTCAACACGTACACATAGAGACTATAAAACGTAGTCGCACACCTATAGTCCAACCAAATATGTTTTATTTTTTTTCAATAGGGGAGATCCTACACTGGTGAAGACTAATGTTGCCATCACAACAGGCTACCTCATATCTGGTAAGAGGAACATGCAGCTTACCCTGGTAATGTTTGAGAAAGTGTGACCAAAATAAAATACACAGTAAGTGGAAATAGATGTGATGCTGAGATGACTCACTTGACTGTCAGCTGCAGCTTAGAAATAAATAACAGACACACAGGCAGTTTTTAAGCATATTTTTGTGCAGCATGACTTCATCACTTGTATGCACTTTCACTGCTTTGTTTACATCAATGACATGTTTTCTCTTCTCCCTTGTACCCTTCTACTTCTCTTTTCCAGATCTGCTGCTAATATTTTACTATTGGAAGGCGATAGGCGACAAGTTTTTTGTAGTTCACCATCTGGCAGCGTTGTATGCTTACTACTATGTACTGGTGAGTGCCCTATTGTCCAATAGCAGAACGTGCAGGCAAGATGGGAAGGAGATAACCAAGGGTGAACAGTTGTGTCCTGCTAAGCTGGATGTTTGAACTCATTTCGCCACCATGCACTCAGTGTATGCCTGCTCCCATGCAGCCATGGATCTTATATAGGTTAGTTAAATATGCACAAGGCAAGTTCAGCGCGGTCAGTATCTGTAAAAGGAATGAACCCCAAATTGTGCAAACAAAGTTTTCAGATCAGGAAACCTTAGGGATAGTTAGAATTGATCCTTTGGCTTACTTGCTTTTAGTAAAAAGAAAAAGGAATGCTACAGAATATAGAGAACCTCTACTAGTTGGTGAGTTCTAGTGTGAGTTGTTGCATGTTTGTTCAAATGACACAGGCCTTGTTGGCAGATGAAGTTGTGTAACATTTATTGCTTAGTAGGCGGTAAAAATTAGCACTTTAAATGGTGCTACAGGAAAAACACTGATAATCAGGAGAGTTTTCAATTTCTTTTATTCTGATTGAGCAATTATTAATGCTGCCCTGTAAAACCACTATAAAAAGGAACATGATGGCTGACCTATATAACACACCAGATCTGATATTTGATACAAAGTCTCTGTTAATGTGATTCCCATATCATTTTTTCAGCTATGGGTATTGGCATCTGAGGTACTGATTACTAAATCACTGGTTTTTGCTCAGTCTGTAGCTTACAGTTGGCTCTCATCTAGATGTGGCAGTAGTTGAGTGTATTCAGCGTTCATGAGCGTTACTGTTCACTCTTGGTTCAATAGGTCGCCAGGATCTGTCGCATAATTCCAAGAAATGAATGACTATGGTATTTTTTGCATGGAATGCACAGTGATGGTACTGGCTGATGAACCCCCCTCCCCTCTCACCTTGCCCTTCAATTCTCTGTGCTTTCTGTTTGTTTTACTGACCCCCTCCTCCCCCTTACATGTTGTGTGATTCTGACATAAGCTGAACCTTTCTGAGCTTAGCACAGCTGAATGCTCAACTGTACCCACTGTGTGCATGCTGGTAGCTCTGAAGCGTTGTACGCAGGCAGGATTCCTTTCTTGTTACTGTGCATGCCAACAAACATATTTACCTCTCCTAATTACTCACCTGCCTATCTACAGTACGCTCCGCCTGTCTGTTTTTTGTGAGCCTAGGTCTGCCTCCTCTTTTTCTGAACACTCAGAGTTCTTCCCAAGGTAGCTAGGCTCTTTTTCCAATATCATGTTGAATGTATTCCACAAGTCTGCTCTGTTAATTTGAAACAGTTAGAGATACTGTTGTTAATGTTCCTTCTAAATGTAGTCGCCTGTATCCCAGTTTTATTTTAGGTAAGCACACTTATTCAGATTGTACCCTTACACTAAGTGCAAGGGACATACAGTGTGCATTGCTCTGCCTCTGAGCCCCTCAAAACTGTTTTTTAAATAAAAATACATATGGTTCACATTGCTTGGTACCAAAGTCTTGGTTAAAAAAAAAAAAGCAGCATTATGGGCATTTGATGTTTAGTGGGAACTATACTGCTCAGATTTTCATCTTACTTCCGTCTAATTTCCAGTTAGTGGCTGGATTTCCAGATTTATTTTTTTCTTTTTATGTGACACATTATTTCTTCAGTTATTTTTTTTGTCTGTCTTCAATGCATTCTTAATAATAATAATAATAACAATAATAATAATAATGTAAGTGTCACGTGTTTGAATTAAGATTCTGATTTACAGCTGACTGTAAATCCAACCTTTTATTTGTAGAAACAGAGCAAGCACCTGTATCTATACCAGCTCGTTCAGTGAGAGGAAGTAGGCCATACTGTTACTGGACACTCATGACTGTTTCCTCAGATTAGATCTGAAATTTGTGTGGGATAACAGAATGAATGTTCCACATTAGTCAACTGTGGTGGAAAAAAAACAAACCAAAAAAAAACCGACCACACATTGCGAGCCATCTTACTCTCGCCGTCTTACATTTGCTGTAAAACCACGATGGAATTGGCAAACCCTTGATGTCGTTTTCATTTTATTTAGTTTTGTACCCAGTCAGATTTGTCATATGTTGTCAAAGTCTTATTAGTTACTGTGTTGAGTGTGTTTATGTGGAAGTGTTCATGTCAAATGCTCAAATTCTACCTATAAATAAGAATAGTAAACCTTATGGCACACAGCCAACCTAAGGACTAATTAATGTTACTGTAGAGCTGGAAAGTCTGTATTACACAGAAATATAAACTAGCTTAATTTCACAATCTTGTTGCTGTGTTTTTGTTATTGATTAGCCACGTCATGATTATAATTTCTTTAAATTTATTGATTTAAATGGCAGAATAATTTGTCTTCTGTGTTTGTATTAACGGCAAAATAATCCAAAAGATAAAAACCTTGTGTAAATACCAGATGCATGCTTTCTTCTCAGTGTTGTGTCGCTTCTTATTTGCTTCCAAATGTCGTGGCATCTTTTTTTTTGTTGTTGTTTTTCATTTTCTTCTAATATATCTGTCTGTTTGTCTCTGTGTCCTTTGCTGACTTTAACATAAATAGCCCCCTCTTCAAACTCTACATGCAAAAACTACCAAGAATCGAGTTGGGTTGTGTCATCCCCGTTCATGCAAAAACTACCAAAAAGGGTTGTGTGTCATTTAGAAACCCAGAGCAGGTCTTGATCTAGATGGGGACTTCTTTATTCCTGTCTTGTCTGCTGTTATTGCTGTTGTGTTGTACTGAGCAAATATGATGCCCAGTCACAGTATGGACTTACCAGTTCCTAGAGGTACTAGCATCCTCATGCGAGGTGGACAGTTCACATCAAATGGTACATAAACTGCAGATGTACAATGTTTATGTCACATAGTAAGTATTTTTCAATGACCAGCTTTTGTTTCAGGATTGACGGTAAGTATTCTTGTACATACTGTTAAAAGTCCGGATTTTTGCCAAATAACCTTGAATTATGTGTTCTTTGTGCGTGTTTTAGTGAAATTGTATATAGTCTAGAGCACAAAATTTGATGTTGGAAATGCTGAGTTCAACTTAAACTGTATCTAATCAGAATTCAAATCTCAACGCTTGATCTCACTAATGCACTTTTCAATCAGAACTCATTTGCATTTTAACACCATCATGTTTATTTTTAGAAGAAGCTACAGCTGATTTAATGAGGTCGGAAAGGTCAGCAGCGTTTACGATTAGGTGTCCTGAAAACATCTTGGTTTTAAGGTCCTCCGTTCTATTTAGCAGCAGCTAAATGCTCCATAAACCACAATGTAAATACAGCCATGTAAGCTTATCGTATAATAGGATCATTCAAGGGATTCTAACTGGCTTTTGTCCAGGTCAGAGACTGCAGTCGCTTGTTTCTACATTTTAGAATTCAGATCGAGTGTTACTACAAATATTGCTAGTTTTATTTCAGACACCCATAGTTCTGGTTTTTGCTCAGCACAAGGTGTGTAAAATGTGCTAAAGATGATCCCATTCGTGAGACAAACTGTAGTTCAGGACCTGAACTTGTAAGCAGTGACATGTTTGGCAGTTAAACATATTGCTTTTTACTCTGCATGGCTTGTGATTGCTCCTTCAACCAGTGGCTGGCTGAATGTTGTATGGTTGTACAGTGTATGGATCATGTGCTGTGATAATATTTTTTCAATATGTTTCAATGTCAAAATGTTATTTAGATGAATTTGTATGTTGCAAAAATGCTCTCTGCTTTTTGGATGAAAAGACAAAATGTGAGCCAGCAATAACTAGTTTGTTGTGAGGATGATTTGGTGATTGGTATCTCAGTAAATGCAAACAATTCTGCAATTGCATTTAGCAGATGCTTTTATTCAAAGCAAAAATGTCTCATTTTAGGTCTGCATTTTTGCATGTTGCCTCTTGAATTCTGGTGTCTTTAAGGGGTGAGTGTGTCAGATGCTTAAAAAACTGACATTGAGAAACTTTGTGTGAGGAAAAAACCCTTTGTTCCCTCACTAGCAGCGATGCCAGTGTTGGCTGGTGAATCCGTCTGTTTATTGATTTGCAGCTAATGACCAGATTAGCTTTAAATTTTGTAGTGATATTTTCTAGATTAGGATTCATTGTGACAATTTATTCCATAGAAAGTTGTCTCAAAAAAAATCGAAAGCTTGATTTTCGTTCAAATTTGCTGTTGATATTCAGTCTCCAGAGGATTCTTCTCATGCTTCCAAGAGAATGAATCATTTTCCATGTTGAACAATAGTCCATTGTCTTGCAAAAATGTCAAAATTAAACACCAGATATGTGCTCATTAAAAAGATGCCATAAAATGTGCTGAGCACATTTGTTTGTTTTCATTTCACCTCCTTTATTTAAATACAAATGGAAGTTTTGTGGTGCATGAATGACAGACAAAAATCTAAAATTTTGAAGTAATTAATCTGAGACTTTGCACAGCACAAATTCTTTTTGCTCCCTTTGGAGTGAGGAGGAGCTTCTGTTCACAATAAATGAAGTCATTTCTGAAGAGGAATTAGAGCTGACAGTCTAATTTTGGCCTGTAAAACTGAAGGTATAATCTTGTCCCCCGAGGGATCAGACTCTTTTTGTTAGATCTGCCATTTGGATCTTAAATTGGTGAGGGCTTCATATAATTTTAGACCTGAGTTTCCCATCCCCGACAATTACTTCTTTTAATTTTGAACTGCATTATAAACTGTCATGGTTGAGATGTGGTGAAATTTTTGGATCTTTTTGCGGGTGTGACTGCTCCTGTGCTACTGATGAGAAATGGTGCTTGTGTGGAGCAGGTGGTGCATCAGCCTGCCGATCCAAATGACTTGATGTCTTGTTTTTGTCCCTTTCATGTTTTGTTTTCTTCCTGTTCTTGCCTTGTTTTTCCAGGGCCAAGGAACGTTGCCTTATTTTGCTAACTTCCGTCTGCTTGCTGAGTTTTCTACACCATGTGTGAACCAGCGGTAGGTACTTGTTTACTAATGACCCAGGTTCTCAGATATTTTATTTCTCAATTCATGGGGTGACATTTCTGGATTGTGCAGTCCTTGTATTAGGACTTCTTTTGGTTTGGTTTTCCAAGCTCTGTGCTGCAGCACATTAAATTTGAACGTAAATAATTGGTACTGCATTCAAGTGCCAAGTCTCAGCATTTATGTCATTATAGATGCCTATTACTTGGGGAAATAAATTTAGCTTCTGGCTTTTAGTCTCAAAATCAGGTGATTAATTCAGTCCCGGTCAAGGACATTCCACCTCTTCATCTGAGAAAGCTTGTTGCTTTCTTTGGCCAGCATTGTTGTTCTGCATGTTCTGAATTAGAAAATCAACTACCTTTGATGAAGATTCTCAGTCATCCAGGTCATGGTAATTGTTGGAACTTCAGTAGAAATCAACTGGACTTCTCTTGTAAGTTCTTGAAGATGTTTCACCTCTCATCCAAGAGAGTTTGTTAGTTGTAACTGACTTACTGACTCCTTTGAGGACAGCAATGTCCACATTTTGGACAAAGAGGAGGGGTAGTTTGAGCGAGGAGTGAAGGAAGCCATCAAAGTCAATTTAGAATGGCCATCTTTAAACAAAAGAGAGGGTTTTTCAACATCAATTATTGAACATGTATAAGGTCTCTCCCCCGAAAGTTTCGCAATTGTTGACATTTTGAGTCACTCCTGGCTTGGGAGATTCACGCCCTTTGTTCTGTAAATTGCCATGTTGCATCACCATGATTGCTGTCGTGTTTGATTTCACAACAGTTTACGCCTGCTGCTACGTGAGTCCTGGATTGTTAATGGGTCATTAGCCAAGTGACCTGCAGTGTCTTTAAAGGGGAACTTCGTTTTTTTTTAACCTGGGGTCTGTTTTCATAAGTCTTTTCATACATGTGAGTGATGGAGAAATGAATTTTCGACATAGCTCCAGTATTTAGTCAGGTAGGCAGCTTAGCAGCTCAGCTAGCAGCTCAGCTAGCGAAAAGTAGCTGAGCCCCCCCCCCCCCGCGTCAAAGTCCGCCCTAACGTTCTTTTTTTCCCCACACTGACCGGCTCAGACAGTCTCAACGAGTGTCCCACAACATACTAGAGATGAGAAGTGAAATCGCGCGATTTCGGAAATAAATTTACTTTCTAGCATCCTGAGATTTGGATACAGACCACAACAAATAGCGATTGCCAAGTAATGTGGAGGTTTTCGTTCACTTTTCATCTCTAGTATGTTGTGGGACACTTGTTGAGACTATCCGAGCCGGTCAGTGTGGGGGGAAAAAAAGAACGTTAGGGCGGACTTTGACGCGGGGGGCAAGTTGCCCCATACTTTTCGCTAGCTGAGCTGCGAAGCTGCCTGCCTGGCTAAATACTGGAGCTATGTCGAAAATTCATTTCTCCATCACTCACATGTATGAAATGACATATGAAAACAGACCCCAGGTTGAAAAAAAAAAAAAAACGAAGTTTCCCTTTAAATACTGTCCCCTTTAAATCCCAGTTAGATGTGAAGAAGCTTCTTGGATGAGAGCTGAAATGTCCTTAAGAACCTTTAAGAGAAGTCCAATTGATTTCCACTGACGTTCCTACAACTACCTTTGATAGTAATTTTTGGGTTTTCTTTGTCGTCATCATCTCATCTCTGAGCTTCTGGTTAAAATGATGCTAGCTTTTGCCAGCTGAACAGTGCCTGTTAGAATCGCTGCATTTTGTGTTTTCTTTTTTATATACACTGACAGTCATTAAAAACTTTGAGACCATATTTTTCAGCATATTTTTTATTTTGAAGCCCGAAACTGGATTTTTTTCATATGAATCATTTGTTTAGCATATTGGCATACAGAAACAAAAATCTAAAGTTTCAAGAATGATTTCAAAATAAAGAATTTCACAAAAGAAAACAGCACCTGCCAAACACAAAGTCACAACAGTCAATACCGAGTATGGCCTCCATTTGCTTCGATGCAGGCAGCAATCCGTCGGCGCATGCTTTGGACCAGGCTTCTGATTGTGGGTTGGGAACAGCCCATACGCCTGGCTACATCACTGTAGCTCAAACCGGCCTCCACCATACCCAGTGCCCAGAGACGTTGTTCATGTGATAGACGCGGCATGATGCTGTTCACTGGACTAACAATGGTGGCCTTTTTTGGGCCTTTATATAGGCCTTCAAAACCCATTCTCAAATTGTGCAGATACTCACTGAGTATTGCTTGGTGTGTATTTGGTTCACTTTTGCAAAGTGACCAACCCATGTGCAATGAATCATGACAAAATGACAACTCATCATTATCTCAACTACCAGGGCACTAGATCATCAGTAAATCCACAATGAATAATTACAATCCCCCTACAAGTAGAATTCTGCGTACATTTCTACGTCAAAGTTTCTATTGACTGTCAGTATATATATCAATGTAAATCTATGCAATTTAAAACTGAGACTTGTCACAGATAAATGTTGTGTTTTTTATCATATTTCAAATTGGGTGTGCTGAACTACGGAGGCAGAACAACGAAAATGTGAAATTGTCAAAAATAGTTACAGTGCAAGTCATTTTAATGACTATGCATTTTAGTAACTTGAAGCTAGTCCTGCTTATTTGCTGCTTATTTGGAAAAAGATTAAGTCAGTCTTGAAATATTTTAAAAGATTAAATATGTACATCTTCATCCTGATAGGCACAGTTTTCTTAAACATGTGCTCTCTTTCAGCTGGTTCTTTGAGGTACTAGGTTATCCCAAGTCGTCCCGGCCCAACATGGCGAACGGCGTTGCCATGGCAGTAGTCTTTTTCATGGTCCGCATCGCCGTAATGCCAGTCTACTACAGTCGCATGTATGCAGTCTACGGCACCGAGGCCTTCTACCTGGTGCCCTGGGGTGGCCGCGTAGCCTGGATTTGCTCCAGTATTTGCTTGGACATCATGAACATTATGTGGATGCATAAGATTGCCCGTGGTTGCTACAAGGTGCTGCGCTCAGCACGCCAGAGCAAAGCTGGCACACCTCAGGAGAACGGGAAGACGGATTAAGGGAACCCGGGGTCGGTGGTGATAAAATGCCACAGCCGAGACAAAACGACAACAATCTCAGTGCACTGATGAGTAGCAGTTTGGACCCTGCATGTCCGGCTGCTTCGGTAGCGGCATACCAAGGACTTGACATTAAAGGACCTAATGTAATGAGGGAAATTTTTTATTTTTTGTTTTTGGAAAGCAGGCACAGTCACTGAGACGTACCGATGGACCTTTTGAGTGGCCATCCCTAAGCCATGAAATAATGACCTCTCAGCAATACTCTGTGTGCATGGCCAATTATTTTTCTCTTGAACAATTTACCACTACAAAAGAGGTCATCCTGGGACAACCGGACTGTTAGCCCAACCACAAATTGTCAAAAAGTTTACCGTTCTTTACATACTTAGTGCTCAACAGAAGACTTTCTTTTTGTATCAATACTGCTGCCTGAGTTGCAGAATTTAAAAAAAAAAAAAAATGATGAAAATTAAAGTTTGTGTTGCTGTTGAAGCAAAGATTTGAGGGAAACCTCCAAAATACTCAGTGATTTCACAATGATGGTCAGTGCCACAAAATCACTGTCAGATGCTTGTTGAGGGAGATTTGGTGGAATCAGATCACATAAATTGCAAACACAGAGAAGAAGAAGTATGGATTGTATCACTCACCTGCTGTCATTCAGTTAAGAGGCTCATTTCTGGAAAAAAAAAAGTTCTTATTGGAGTATCACAAGTCTTGGTTGCATCTGCATGGTTATTTTAAATAATATAGGGTTGAACAGGCATCAGTATGTAGTTTATTTCTTTTGTCTTGCTGGGGTCGAGGCAAATTAGTTTTTTAATGCGCAAACAATGAGATAACTGTTTTTAATCAAAAGGAGATTAATTTACAAAGTACCTTGGAAATGTAAAAAGGGAAACAGAATGTCAACAGTTGCGTTTGTTCACTGACATTAAGCAGTTCAAGAATGCAATTTGGAAACATTGAGGCAGCATCTGATTTGTTCAGCCACTTGGTTTGTGTATGCAGGCTGATATGTCACAAAATGGACAAAGGTATCGCATAAACTAAAGTATGTTGTTGACGCTGTTTTGTCGTCATATTTATGTTGAATCAGTGTCAAAACAGAGAAATCGTTAAACGATAGAGAGTATGTAGTTTAAAATTCATGTTAAAGAGGTTTGCTAGGAGATGTTAGCAGGATTCTGACACTCTTCGCCATTGACCGGAAATTTAAATAGTTTTCATACTTTCTATTTATGATATCTTTTGAGGCGCCAAATGTTCATTTTTACCCCTTGGAAAACATTTGCCAACAAGCTGCATGCTACAGTGTGTATTTTACATGAAGGAAGTGGAAATTTTTAGCTAGTAAATTCAATTCAGCCTAAGATCTAAGAAGTTGTTTCTGCAGATTTTTGGCTTAATATGAATAACCGGCAGTAATCAGTGTTTCAGATGATAAAAACACTGTAATATTTTGTAATTGTCTCTGAAGATTGTGACTCAACCAGTTTCTTGCCTCGTGTTGTATATGATTTCCAATCAGCTGTTATACATTGTGTTCTTTCATATTTATATGGTGGGCTGACACAAGGACTGTGTTTTTCTTTATAGCCAACACAAATATATGGAAAATTTGTCAGAATTCACATGTTCCAGCTCTTTTGGTTGCCATCGTTCTACTTCCAAAACAGTTTCACATACATCACCATACATCACAACAAGGAAAAATGTGTCATTTGCCGGAATTAAGCGTTTTAATTCACAGATGATTTATGATCCGTACTTGAATATTCATTGTAGATGTATCTTTTTACACGAGCTGTACATCAAACGCTTCTGTCAAATGTTTTGTGACACAAACAGGGATTGTTTTAAAGTATGCCTTGCTATGCTCAGCATTTGATTTTGTTGCCTTTTTCAACCGTATGATTGCACAGTGAAGATTTTGTTACACCCTACTCCTCACAGCACTGAAAGTTGTTTTTCAGTGATTTACTTGTGTGTTTTCCATGTCTGATGCCTGTTTAATGTGATTGTTTGGCCTTTGTAATATAGTTTCAAATGTAAAACTGAGAGGCTCGGTATCGCTGGTTGCTTCAGTGATTTTAGTTTTGTTGCTTTTTAAAAGGTTTCTAAACTTTTATGTATTTGTGCCAGTGCTTAAGCCATTACTACACCGTGGTAAATGCACACAGTCTTGCCATGGGTTGATTCTGTTTTATATTTGTTGCTGTTGTTTTTTGTTTTGTTTTTTTTCTCCCCTCAAAGAATACTTTTTATACAGCTGTGCCAACTTGCAGCCATGATTCAGTGGTTCTGATGGATTCTTTTCACATTACTGTCTCTGCGTGCTGTGGCCAGTCACAGTGTCATGAGACTCAGTTTAGTGATGGGTGTTGGAACAGTGTGAGCAACTCATTTCAGCTATAACATTGATTCGTGGCCGGCAAAGAAGCAGGAGGGATTTGACAGCTGATCACGTGTGGATGCCATGTATGCTGCAGGTGAATATCGCCATCTCACATCGTAGAAAAAGGAGGCGAGATGCGTCAATATTTCACTGCAACCAAGTGGAAATGGTGCGTTCGTGTCAGGACAGCAGACCACTTCAGGTAGAATCAGGGTAGCCTCTGTGTGCAAGCTCGTGCATGGTGAATATGGTCTTCTTCATGCACCTTCTGTAACTGCATGTGGTATTGCATGGGGATTGCACTGTAAACAAAATAGCATATACATTTGCAAGACGAATTTCGTTCCTTGTTTTCTTTTTCTTAGTACATGTACATAATGTTTACTTAAACGTTATTCTTGTACTGTGCCACATAATGTAACCCACAGATGATAACATTGATGTGACGGTAACATCATAAAGCAGATATTTAGCATAATATCCAGCACAGAAATAATCAGTAAGGGAATACTTGAATACTAATCAGCACAGTTTATAACAATCTGGGCAGTGCAAATAAACATCAATCTTATGAGCATCTTGCATTACATGTGTACCATTGTTTTTTTAATTTATTAATCTAAGAGGAGCTGACATAAAACAAAGCAGGTGCCATGGTAACGGAGAGCCTGGTGCTGCTATCAGCTTGTTAAACTGGTGTTTCTGTTCCTACTGTTGTTTGGAGGAGATATGAGTAGGTGGAGTGTTTAGTGACATTCTATGAATGTACTGGAGATGAGAAAATATTTGTCATTTACATTTTCATTTATTCTTGACAATAAATACCAAATTAACTGCTGTGAAGTGTGTCATTTAGTAAATACGCTTTGGGCAGCGTTGAGGACAAAATTACTGATCTTTTAATGTCTATAATACGAGCACCAAGAACGTGATCAAAATCATTGTCATTATTAAAAGATTTTGCAAGTTGATATATCAGGATTACAATTATCTGAACATGTGATTGTCATGATTTTTTTAAGTCCTATTTGAAGGAAATTAAACACTGAAAGCATCTGTAAGTCTGTCAATACAATCAGTTTCTACCTTTTTAGAGTACATATGGAAATAGGTGTGACACTACTGTGTAAAACAGCCAACATGGAAATGTACAGACTTCATGCATTCACAAAGTTTATTTTCACAAAACATCCTGAAAATCTCCTGGAAATTATCGTCCCAGAAATGCTTTAAGTTACAAAACATTTGGCACAGAATGATGCATGCAGGACTCAACTGCATTTCAGCCCCCTCCTACTGAAAGCAGGAATAAGCAGCATCAGTCATTCTATTCTTGTCAGTGAAAGTGTTCTTTGCATTTACGCATTAGGGTTCCTATCGAATCAAAGTTTGCTCACATTCTGGTCACCAACAGCATATTGTCATTAAATTAAAGGGTCTGTGAGATGCTGCAACTGTAACACATGGTTGCTTATATGAGCCACTAGATGACAGTGTTGTGCTGCTGCTATTTCACTTCTCTCTGGCCTCACTGGAGTCATGCAGTGTTCATCCTGTGATGTTTAGTCACACTGGTATCACATTTGGTTAAGCTTGTTTATGTTAGTCATTACTGCACGCTGTTAGAGTCTTGTGAGGCCACTGAGAAACTGGCTCAATTTCAGGGAGTAGATTTTGATTCAGAGATGATGAGGGTTACCACTTTTGTTACCAGCAAACTGTCTGCCACAGACTCAGTACTGATGGTTGTAACTATGATGCACGGTGTTTAGGCAACAGGGAACCCAAGGGTTTGTTTTTCCATTCACATTTCTGATGAAAGGGTGTGACACTGGGAACATTTTAGGTTGAAACTGGGCTAAAATCAGCAATAATTCTGTCCACCTAGAGAGAATTAATTCATTGAGACCTTTCTATTGAACTCAGTTAAATTTGTTAGCTACTATTCTTTTGCCTCTACATGTTGCAAACCATGAATATGCTCAAAATGGATTTCAGTTCTCAGAATCCCCTGTAGCTAAATATTAAGATGACTGAGGTGACTGTTTTTAAGCCCTGGGACAATTAATGCATATTTACACAAATACAAGCCTCTCAGTTACAAAATGTAGTCCAAAATTGCAGCAACTGTTAAATCATCTTTAATGAAAGCCTGGACTTGAGCGAGCCGTTAGCTCAGTTTTCCAGTCTTGTTTTCTGCAGCTCAGGAGAATTGCCAAGAACAGTTCCATTTAATCCATTAGAAATCTTGAGACTGGTTTCATTCTCTCTCATTTAGCCTGTTTTTACTTTTTTATGTATGTTTGAGTCATCAGATTTAAAATTAATTATCCAAAAGACTGCAGCAGACTCCTTGACAAAACTGAAAGAGAGAGCACAGTATTCCCATTTCAGTGTCTTTGCAGTGACTTCCATTAACCTAAGTCAGGTCTTAAATTTTATTGGAAATTTATTCTTGGAGGTAATCTCTAAACTCTTTCAGGCAACTTTCAGGTTGCTGGTTATGTTAATTCATCTTTTGTCCTCATATACAGCTTTATTTTGCTCAGTGTTTCTTTGAACTGATTTTAACGAGCTTTTTTTTTTTTGGTCTCGTAAAGCTCTTTGCAGCTCTGTTTTTGTTGTGATTAAGATTAGTTGGTGACTTGTCGACTGGCTTGTGTGCTTTGGGTCTTTGTCATGCTGCATATAGTTAGGCAGATAGGTCAAATGATAGTTCACTTTTTCAGGAAAGCACCAAATGTGGTACAGACATAGTATATGACCATACAATTGCTTTAAGAGGAGTACCCCAAAAATCTAAGCCCCCTTGTGGCTGTTAGATATAACACTGTGTAAATGGCTTTATTGAATCCACAGACCCTTAAACAATGGGGGTAGATCTTGAAAGTAACTTTGTATCTGTCGTATTAAGGGAGATATTACATAAATAGGTTTAGCAAGGCAGCCATATTTGAATTCAAGATGGCGGCAACCAGGGGGCTTAGATTTTTGGGGTACTCCTCTTAAATCAATTGGATGGTCGTATACTATGTCTGTACCAAATTTGGTGCTTTCCTGAAGAAGTGAAGTATCGATCCCAAATTTCGGTCTTATCCGCCTAACTAATAACCCGTTTGTGTTGAGCTTTAGGTCATGAACTGATGGGCACATATTCTCCAGGACAGGGGCGTATTTAGTCATTTGGGGGCCCAAGGCAAATCCAGTCACTGGGGCCCTTGACATCCTCGTACTGCACTGACAAAAGTTTTATTCTCACCTCAACACGTCTTTAGTGTGGCAGCAGCAGCAGGTTCAGCCTGGATGTTGCGTTTCTAAAAAAAAAAAAAAAAAGACACCACAAAAGATAACAAGATCAATTATGAGAACAAAAATTTTACCAGCATAATTTCATCAAATTTACCTTTTGTATTTCCATCCTCCCTACTTTCTCTGTGATGGTTTTGTCTCCCTTCTGTCTTTGTGATGTTTTCTTCTCTCCCTCTTTCTTGCTCTCCCTTCTTTCTCTGTGATGGTTTTATCTCCTTTTTCTTTGTGATGTTTTCTTCTCTCCCTCTTTCTTGCTCTCCCTTCTTTCTCTGTGATGGTTTTATCTCCTTTTTTCTTTGTGATGTTTTCTTCTCTCCCTCTTTCTTGCTCTCCCTTCTTTCTCTCTGATGTTTTTGTCTCCATTTTTCCTTCTTTCTCTGTGATAGTTTTGTCTTCCTTTTTTCTGTGTGATGTTTTGTTCTTTCCCTCTTTCCTTCTCTTTCTCCCCTTTTCTCTGTGATGGTTTTGTCTCTTTTGTCTTTGTGATGTTTTCTTCTCTCCCTCTTTCTTGCTCTCCCTTCTTTCTCTGATGTTTTTGTCTCCCTTTTTCCTTCTCTTTCTCCCTTCTTTCTCTGTGATGGTTTTGTCTTCCTTTTTCTTTGTGATGTTTTCTTCTCTCCCTCTTTCTTGCTCCCTTCTTTCTCTGTTTTTGTCTCCCTTTTTCCTTCTCTTTCTCCCTTCTTTCTCTGTGATGGTTTTGTCTCCTTTTTTCTTTGTGATGTTTTCTTCTCTCTTTCTTGCTCTCCCTTCTTTCTCTGATGTTTTTGTCTCCCTTTTTCCTTCTCTTCCTCCCTTCTTTCTCTGTGATGGTTTTGTCTTACTTTTTCTTGGTGATGTTTTCTTCTCTCCCTCTTTCTTGCTCTCCCTTCTTTCTCTGTTTTTTTCTCCCTTTTTCCTTCTCTTTCTCCCTTCTTTCTCTGTGATAGTTTTGTCTTCTTTTTTCTTTGTGATGTTTTGTTCTTTCCCTCTTTCCTTCTTTCTCCCCTTTTCTCTGTGATGGTTTTGTCTCCCTTTTGTCTTTGTGATGTTTTCTTCTCTCCCTTTTCTTAAAATTATCACTAAAATTTAACCTTTCGAGTCTTTGCCTCAGCAAACTTTGTAATGAGTAGCTCCATATCCAGTGACTTTCTGACTTCCTGCTCAATGGAGAGTACTGCAAGTGCTGACAGCCTGTCCTGGGACATAGTTGACCTCAGGTAGGTTTTAATCATTTTTAGTTTTGAAAAACTTCTCTCACCTGAAGCCACTGTGGCAGGGAGAGTGAGAAGAAGTCTGAGAGCGATGCTGAGATTTGGATATACGTCAAGTTGTAATTACAACCATCTGACAGCCTAAGTTTCTAGTTGCATAACCGTTTTCATATATTTCCCCATGTCCAGTGAATAATATTTTTCACTAAACAAAGATTTTGAATCAACTAAATATTGTGAAATGGAGGGGATAATTATCTAAGAACTATCTCAATACTATTGCTGTGATTGAAAATAACATTAATCAACATTTAATATAGTTTACCATCTCGACCGATTTAATACTCACATCTTCATGAAAAGAATCCCTTGCTTCACTCGCCACATCTCCTCGGCTGACACTGACAGCAGAGCTGCTACTGACAGCAGCATCGAGCTCTAGCTGTTGCAGAGAATCCCCACTCGGTGTCACCGTGAAAAAGGTTGATACCTTCTGTAGTTTTGATAAAAACTGTTTATTTTCTTCTCGACTTCTTCTCTTCTCCGCTCCACTCAGATAACTCCGCTTCATCTTTCTCACTGCTCACCCGCTCTCTCAAAACCGCGCCAACAAGTTTGTTTTGCTGCCGTCTTCCTGAATCAAGCCTGCACGTGCGCAGTAACATGGAATAGTCCATTGCGCGAGACAGGAGGGGGGATAACGATCATGATAGTGATAAATCAACCATTTTTATTTATTTTTAAGTGTGCAAATTAAGACTAAAACAATAGTAATTGCTTCAAATAAAAAAAACACCTTTATTAATCAGCTTTCACGAGACGTTTGGGGGCCCCTGGAAATCTTGGGGCCCCAAGCAATTGCCTGTGTTTGCCTAATGGTAAGTCCGCCTCTGCTCCAGGAGGATTTTCCGATAGAAAGCAGAATTCCATCAAGTATGACAAGTCGTCCAGGTCCTGTGGAAGCAAAGCTGCCCAAAACCATCATACTACCACCGCCATGTTTAACTGCTGTGTCATGTTCTTGTTGTTGAATGCAATATTAGCTTTACACCAGATGTAACAGATCCATGTCTTCTAAAAAGTTCCACTTTTGACTCATCAGTCCACAGGATGTTTTCTGAAAGCCTTGGGGCTTATCTGTATGTCAGACAAGCCTTTATGTTCTTTTTGTTCAGGAGTGGTTTGCACTTTGCAACTCTCCCATGATGCCATTTCCGGCCTGTCTTCCTGATTGTGGAATCATATAGACAGAGGTTAACTGAGGCAAGTAAGGCATGCTATTCTTTAGAAGTTCGTCTGGGGACTTTTGTGACGTCCTGGATAAGAGATAAGAGATAAGATGCCCTATGGTATCAGGGAACAAGCATTAAATCCATTAAGTTCTGCAAACATTGAGGTGGAGCCTCAATGGATTTGACTTGTTATTCCAACACATCCCATACGCTACTGATCAGATTGAGTTCTGGGAAATTTGGAGGCTGAGCTAAAACCTTAAACTTCTGGTCATGTTCCTCAAACCTTCCCTGAACAATTTTTGTAGTGTGGCAAGGAGCATTATCCTATACGAAGAGGCCGCTGCCATCAGGGAATACTGTTGCCATGAAAGGGTGATCATGGTCTGCAACAGGATTTAAGTTAGTTGTGTTTGTCCAAGTGACATCGGCATGAATCACAGGACTCAGAGTTTCCTAGCAGAACATTGCTGAGCGTCGCACTGCCTCCACTGACTATCATCCCTTCTCCAGGCAAATAACACACATGTACCCATCTGTCCATGTGATATAAAAAAGAAGGTAGGATTCATCAGATCAGGCCCTCTTTGTTCACTGCTGCATGATCCAGTTCTGACGTCCATTGTTGGTACTTTTGGTGGAGGACAGGGGTCAGCACAGACACTTTGACTGGTCTTCAACTGTTCGACAATCTGTGAGGTATTGTGTGTTCTGACATTTTTTAAATTAAGGTTTTAATTTGAAATTTGCAACATCTTTGACTCCATATGCAGGAAAAAAGACTTGACATTGATTTCATTATTGATTTTAACTGTATTAGAGGACTTTGGAATCAGATTTGGCGGCCAACTCAGTGTTTTTATTCACTTGGCTCACTTAGCTCCACAGTGTTCAAAGTGCAGGATCTCTATCAGGGCTGATGCTTACTTCCTACAGAAATTGTTTTCTGGCTAAAGGACATCTTTATCCTCAAGGCTGGCTTTTCTACCTGTGGGAAAAAAGATTTGGGCAAGTTTGACAAGGACCAAACGGATGGCTAGACGACTGGGTCAGAACATCTCCAAAAGCTGCAGCTCAAGTGGTCAGTGGTCAGTATCTATCAAAAAAGGTCCAAGGAAGGAACAGTGGGGAACCGGCGACAGGGTCATGGGGAGTAAAGGCTGGCCCGTGTGGTTTGATCCAAGAGACAAGCTACTGTTCCTCAAACTGCTGAAGAAGTTAAAGCTAGTACTAATAGCTGTCAGAATACACAGTGCATTGTAGTTTGTGGCATATGGGGCTGCATAGCCACTATAACTACACGAGTTCCCAAATAAGGCCACGATTCATACTGATGTCCACTTCTTAATTTAATTCCATTCCTTCGACGACATATATTCCTCATACAGACACCGTGGACACATACAAGTATGGACACCGTGAAAACGTGTGTGCCTCTGGAACTGTTGTGTAGCTTGTCATGGTAGCTCTGACCTTGCTCTGAGAGCGCGGTTACCCACAATTCCTGACAACGCCAGGTACTCTTTCAAAATAAATATCCGCATGTTCACAAATTTCAAATTAAATTAAATCGTAAACAACAACAAACCTTTCAACATTGGAATATGAGTTAGTTCCTTTTCAATGTGGAACTTCAACAGTTACACTCCCACCAAATTGCTACAATTTATGATTTCTTTTAACCATAAATAAATTTAGCAATTTCATGAACAACACAAAAAATTGATATGAGAGAAGAATCTCTCAACGTTTCCTCTAACTCTCAACACAAGTACATGTTACATGTTTTTGTGGATGTGAATACAAACATTTAATTACTTTCCACTAAAACAACAAGTTTATGAACTGGACGTTCAATGACAGATGGATTAGTGAGCCTTTGACCTTCCTTTCCTAATTTCTTGTTACCTATTTGTATGGTGGCTTTACGCACCAGACCATCACCATCTGTACAGACATTCAAAACTTTCCCCAGTCTCCATTCATTGCGAGGACATCCCTCTTCTCTGACAATGACAACATCTCCAATCTTAACATTACGTCGTGGAGAATGCCACTTTTGCCTTAGAGTAATGTTTGTCAAGTATTCTTTCTTCCATCTACACCAGAATTGTTCAGACAAATACTGCACTCTGCGCCACCTTTTCTTGGCGTACAGATCTTCTGCCACAAACTTTCCCGGGGGAGGAAGAGGAACAGAGGTTTTCATGGTGAGCAAATGGTTTGTTGTAAGCGGCTCTTCACCTTTAGGATCACTGATGCTGTCAGTGGTAAGCGGGCGGCTATTTATTATTGACATGGCTTCGTAGAAAAATGTTCTCAAGGATGCATCATCCAACCTCCCAGCACTCTTTGAGAGAGTCCAAGTCATAACACTCCTCACCGTCCTAATCTGCCGTTCCCATACGCCTCCCATGTGACTGGCATCAGGTACATTCATAACAAGGTCACACTGTTTATCTGCTAAATAAGCAGCCAATCTGTCTTTGTCCATTTCCTTTAGTGTCTTTGAAAACTCATTTTTTGCTCCGACAAAATTTGTTCCCTGATCAGATCTGATCTCTCTTACAGGTCCTCTGATGGCGATAAAACACCATAATGCATTAATGAAGGCATCTGTTGTTAGATCTTCAAGCATTTCTATGTGAATGGCTCTTGATGATAAGCAAGTGAATATCAGACCGTATCTCTTGCTCTCTTTCCGACCCTGTTTAGCTGAAAAGGGTCCAAAACAATCCATCCCGCAAAATGAGAATGGTGGTGAGGGGTCAGTACGGTTCACAGGCAGATCAGCCATTTTTTGTATTTCTGTAGGCCTGCGAGCTCTTCTGCATGGGACACATTGTTTGATTTGATTTGCTACAACCTTGCTGCCACCAACAATCCAGTAGCCATTTGCTCTCAGTTCATTGAGGGTCTGACCTCTGCCTTGATGCTGCGTTTTCTCATGACAGTGATTCAGGATCAGGCGTGTGACAACACTATCTTTTGGCAAGATGGCAGGACGTTTCAGGTCATGAGGTAAGGAAGCTGCTTTTAATCTCCCTCCCACCCTGAGGACACCCTCCTGCAGTACTGGATCAAGCTGAAACAACTTATTATTATGTGGCAATTTTGCCCGCTTAAGCTTCTATATTTCCTCTTTGAAGGCATCTCTCTGTGCTAACCTCACAAGCACTAAACTTGCTTTTCTCCTTTCCTCAACTGTTATGAGATCTTGTGATCTGTTCCTTTGCGCTAGCCGTAGGATCCGAGCTACTACATTCAATGCAGTGTGCCATTTAGAAAATCGTTTGAATCTGTCCATGAAATTCTCTTCCTGAACTACACTGATTTGCAGCGCTTGTGTTGTTTTTATCTCAGGATCTCCTACTATAAGCTCTGGAGTTGCTTTAGGTGAGGAAATTTCTCTCTCCCAGAGAAATTTTGGTCCAGTAAACCAGTTGGAAGTGATCACGTCTGCCACCCTGAGGCCTCTGGAGGCATGATCAGCCGGATTTTGATCAGTTTCAATGTAATCCCACTGAGCTACATCTGTCATGTCTCTGATTCTCTGAACTCTGTTGGCTACAAAAACGTGAAATCTACGGGCTTCATTAGCGATGTAGCCTAGAACTACTTTTGAATCAGTCCAAAAGTATTCCTGGTCGATCTTGAGTTCCAGCTCTTCTTTCAACATGCTGCTGACTGCTGCTGACACCACAGCGGCTGTTAGCTCAAGCCTTGGTATGGTTACAACTTTTGTGGGAGCGACTCTGGCCTTGCCGATGATTAATGAGCAATGAACTTTATCTTCACTCACCACTCGTATGTATGAACATTGACCGTATCCATAACTACTTGCATCTGAAAAATGATGCAACTCAACTCTTTGAGCTTTAGTTAGAGCTTCAGATGCAAAGCATCTTGGGATTTGGAGTTTTTGCAGACTCTTTAGATCATTCAGCCAATTCTTCCACTATGGGTGTAAGTCTTGGGGCAGCGGGTCATCCCATGCTATGCCCTTTTGACACATTCCTTGTAGCACTTTCTTTCCTAGGAGGAGAAATGGAGCAAGGAAGCCGAGGGGGTCAAACACAGATGCAACGGTTGAAAGGATTCCTCTCCGAGTTGCTGGTTTTTCCTCGAGGGATCCACTGAAACAGAAAATGTCGCTGCTCACATTCCACTTTACTCCCAACACAGTCTGCACAGGTAGATCGCCATGGCTGAGATTTACATCATGAACTCCACTTGCTCGTTCGCAGTCAGGAATGAACTCTAGGATTTCTCTGTTGTTGGAGATAAACTTGTGGAGATGCAGTTTCCCCTTTGCACACACAGTTTGTGTCTCTTTCACTAGTTTTTTAGCTTCATCTGCTGACTCTACACTGATGAGGCCATCATCAACATAAAAACTTTTCTTAATGAAGTTGGCTGCAGATGGATACTCTTTCTCATTCTCACTTGCTAAGAACTTCATACCATAGTTCGCGCACCCAGGGGACAATGCTGCCCCGAAAAGGTGAACCTTCATGCGATATTCCTTTGGCTCTGAATTGGTATCGCCCTGTTCCCACCAAAGAAAGCGCAAATAGTTTCTGTCCTCTCTGCTTACATGAAATCTATGAAACATTTTCTCCACATCACAGATAACTGCTACTGGATGTTTGCGAAATCTACAGAGAACCCCTGTCAGACTATTGGTGAGATCAGGTCCTGTCAGTAAGTGGTCGTTTAGAGCGGTGCCTTCATATTTGGCAGAACAATCAAACACAACTCTAATTTTTTCAGGCTTTCTCGGGTGATAAACCCCTTGATGTGGAATATACCACATATTTCCATCTTGTGGCACATCTTCAGCTCTCTCTGCTTCTCCACCTTCAATGACGCCTGCCATGAACTTAACATAGTCCTCTTTAAACTTTGGATTTCTCTCCAATTTCCTTTTCAGGTGCTTCAGTCGCACTAGAGCAAGTTGCTTATTTTCTGGTAGGTGTGGACGTGTTTTAAAAGGAAGTGGCATTTCTAGATGGCCATCTGAGTTCTGGTGTATTGTCTGGTTCAGGATTTGCATGAAGTGAATATCATCTTGTGATATAGTCTTTTCCCCATAATTTGTGTCTCTAAAGTCAGATTCGAGGACTCTGATGACAACAGCTGGTGTTAACGATGAAAGCTCTTTGACAGACACACGATGGCAGAGACCTGTCACTTCTGTTGACTTAATCTTTGGTGAGCTACCAACAATGCTCCATCCTAAGTCAGTCCTAATGGCATATGGCTCTTCATCACCACCAGTAATAACTTGTCGTGGCGCTAATGCTCTGCTACAGTCATAGCCTATTAAGAGTCCGACTTCACATTCTAACAACTCTGGTATCTCTTGTGCTATAACATTCAGATGTTTCCATCTCTGTGCTGTTGCAGCTGTGGGAATGTGTGAGCGTTCAAGTGGGATGAATTCTCTGGTGTATGCAGGTGGCAAGTTAACTAAGCTATGTGAGGAAAACCCTCTGACTCTAAGACCACGAACTCTGTCACTCTGAACGATGGAATCCTTTCTCATCAAAGTGGTAAGCTTTAACTTGACCGGCTCTAATCCTGCTCCCATCTTCTCACACACACCACTGTCTACAAAGGTAGTGCTACTCTGCGTATCTAACAAAGCGTATACTAATGTCTCTGTTTCAGGGCTTGTGACCGATGAGAGCCACACAGGCACTATCATGGATGTGCTCCCACCATCACCTTTGTCTACAGAGCAAGAGAGTGAAGTTGACATTTCTGCTGTCTGCACAACAGCACGAGGAGATGTCTCTGGAGCTGTGTTGCGATTCTCATGCATCGGTGTTGGATGGCGTTTCTTGCATATGTTACAGGTTGCTTTGTTTCTGCAGTCCTTTGAATTGTGTCCTTTCTTAAGACAGCCAAAACACAGATTTTTCTCCAGTATGAATCTTTTCTTTTCCTCTGATGTCTTAGTAGCGAATGTCTGGCATTTGTGGATGGAATGACTTTCACTACAGTACATGCATTTAACTGGGCTTGAAGAGGAATTAAATGGCATGTTAAACCTCTTTGATTCAATTGTATCTCTCATGCTGTTCACCACAACAGCTTGAGTTTTCATTACTGTGTTAGGTTTTTCAGATTCTTTTGTGTCTGTGACCAACACATTGGCTTTTGCCCGTTTCATGTCTCTGGAAGGCCTTTCTTCAGACAACTTCAAGGCACAAAGGGATGTTACAGGGTTGCAGGCCACATCTGCTTCATGAGCCAGAAACTTGGCAAACTCTTTGAAATTAGGATATTTCTGTGTGTCCTGCAGTTGCTTTGTTACATGACGGTTCCATCGAGAAGTCACCCAGTCTGGGAGTTTTTGGAGCATCCTCTGATTTTCTTCACAATCATTTAATACGTGAAGACCTTTAACGTGTGACATGGCATTGCTGCAAGCAGTCAGGAAATCGCTGTATTGTCGAAGTTTAACAGAATCTCGTGAACTAATCTTTGGCCAGTTATTCAGTTTTTCTCTGTATGCACGCTGGATCACAAAGGGATGACCGTAACGAGCATTCAGTGCTTCCCACGCTTGGCTGTAAGCTTCTTCATCCTTCCTGTAGAAGCTTCCTTCAAGCACTGACCGTGCTTCACCGCTGATGTACTTCTGAAGGTAAAACAGTCTGTCTGCTGGATTTGTACATTTTCGTTCTATGAGTGCTTTGAAACTAGCGCTCCACTCTATGAACTTCAGTGGGTCTCCTAAGAAGACCGAGGGCTCAGGCGCTGGGAGTCTGGTGAGTGCCATTGTGTCATGTAATACTTGTACTAAAGAAACTTCCTTTGTAGCATTGTCTGATTGTACATTATCATAGTTTGTAGTGTAATGTAACTGTTCATCTTTTATCTCTTTGTTATTAATCACAGGGGGACAACTCACTTCATCTATTCCAGGGATCTCACCTGAGCCTGCTTCAGAATAAGCTTTCATCCTAGCAGCGATCACTTGGAGATCTCGCTGATCTTCCAGTCTTTTGAGCTCTTGTTTTTGTGCAGCAATTGCCGACTCCATTTCCATTTCTGCTCTTTTTGCGGCCAGTTGTGCAACGCAGTCTATTCTTTTTGCTGTAATGCTTTGCTGTTCTGATGGACATTTTGACTGCTGACTACCAACAGATTTGGGGATTGAGCCACTAAATATTGACTGGGCATATTCTTTGTCAAGCATCATGTGCAATCTTGCATTTTCTGCCTTTGTATCAAAGTCATCTTGTCCCACTTCGCTCATGCGCACTTTAAGCAGTCCCATCACATCTGCAGTTACTGCTGAGCAGGAATCCATCTTACGTCTAATATCAGTAGAAGGTGCAGACTGTGCTCGAATATTTTCATATGCCTCTTTCACGTGGGCTTCTGACTCTTCAACATTGTCCATCAAGCAACACAAGTCCTTGTCAGAGCAATCGTTTCTGAGTGAGCGGCGTACTGCTCTAACCTGTTCCTTCCATTTGTCGTACAACATAACAAACTTCTTCTCCTTTTGAGAGACCTCTTGCTGTTTCAGCTCCAGCATTTTGGGAGTTAACTTTCTCTCTCGTGACGATTTACGAGGTTCAACTTTGGAGGAAGGCTGTGTTATTGATACCTTTTGAACGTGTATTTTTGCATGGATATCATCAATAAGTGACTCTAGTCTCTCTATTTCAGCTTCCTCAATCTGAGATTTTAACCTCTCATTTAGTCTAACCAACTCTGCCTGGAGTGACTCAACAGGTTCGCTAGGACCACCACACTGTGATTCTTCACTATGGATTGACATGGCAATGAAAGAAAAATGCTACTGCATTTAAACAAAATTACTGCTAGCATATGTTTGTAGCAACAGTTACTCTTATAAACCCTTTAGGTGCACTTCTAAAAATGCATTTATACTCTTAAGTCAAAAACCATAGAACATTCAAACTAAGGCGAACCGTAAACATTTGTGATTTCACACAAGATGCTCAAAACTTATCTCTTACAACCTTTACAAATGTTCATACAGTTGTAGGTTGATACTCTCAAATTAAATGATTATTGTAGAGTTGCTCTTATCTGCCAGAAGGCTGAAAACCATGCTAGTTGGAGCCAGGTAAGGATATATGAAGAGTTGTAGCATTCGCTGGACAGCCTGCTTTCTGCTGGCGAAGTTGCGGTAGTTCGCGGGCGACGTTGCCGTCCTCTCTCGCAGCAGCAAGCCGGGGTGAAGTCGCGGTGCTCCGGTAGCTGATGCCGCCGTGCTCTCTGTTTTTTCCAGCAGGTCGTGATGACAGTCAGGCTGTTTCTCTTTCTCTAGCCAGCCATGGTGAAGTCGCGATGATTCGGTGGTTGACGCCGCCGCTCTCTTTCTCTCTGTAGCAAGCCGTGATGAAGTCGGATGCTCCGGTGGTTAGCGCCGCCGTCCTCTCTCTCTCTGTAGCCGGCGGTCGTGATGACACCAACGCCGTCTCTCTTTCGCCAGCAAGCCGTGATGAAGTCAAGGTGCTCCGATGCTGAGCGCCTCCGTCTTCTCTCTCTCCAGTCGGCTCCTGGACGTTCCGGGCACGTGTAGTTTTAGCCGGCTTGCTCTAGCTTGCTAGCTTAGCAGTCTCCGAACATACGCAGCTCTCTCGTCGCTTAACACTTGGCCATGTTAGCGTCACGTTTTCACTATAACTACACGAGTTCCCAAATAAGGCCACGATTCATACTGATGTCCACTTCTTAATTTAATTCCATTCCTTCGACGACATATATTCCTCATACAGACACCGTGAAAACGTGTGCGCCTCTGGAACTGTTGTGTAGCTTGTCATGGTAGCTCTGACCTTGCTCTGAGAGCGCGGTTACCCACAATTCCTGACAACGCCAGGTACTCTTTGAAAATAAATATCCGCATGTTCACAAATTTCAAATTAAATTAAATCGTAAACAACAACAAACCTTTCAACACTGGAATATGAGTTAATTCCTTTTCAATGTGGAACTTCAACAGTTACAGCCACAGATAAGTCAGGGTGCCCATGCTGACCCTTGTGCACTGCTGAAAGACCAACAATGGGCATGTGGGGCATGTGAGCATCAGAACTGGACCACGGAGCAATGGATGAAGGTCTGATGAATCCCGTTTTCTTTTATATCACGTGGATGGCCAGGTGAGTGTGCATCGCTTATGATGAAGAATTTCTCTAGATCTCAATCCAATCGAGTATCTGTGGGATGTGCTGGACAAACAAATCCAATCCATGGAGCAAAACAGGACTTAAAGGATCTTGTGCTAACATCTTGGTGTCAGATACCACAGCACAGCTTTTAGGGGTCTGGTGGAGTCCATGCCCCAACATGTCAGAGCTGTTTTGGCAGCAAAAGGGGGACCAACACAATATCAGACTGGTGATCATAATGCGATGCATGATCAGTGTATATACTTACACAGGCTACATACTAGAATAGAAAACCTAAATTTAGATATTACTGTTGGTTTAAAAAAAAAATAGCCTTTTTTGTACCTCCCATGAAAACACTGTGATACATGTCAAAATTTCTTTCCTCTTCTTTTGTGTGTGTGGGTGTGTGTGTGTGTTTTCAGGAAGGTAATCAATGGAACATCATATAAAATTGCACTTATTATTTTTGATTGTGAAGAGGGATGTGGCGGCCTGAGACGGCATTTAACCTTGAGCTTATCTTTAACCTTTAACCTAAGTTCTAACCCTGAAATGTGATAGTAATAGCAAAGATATCCAATGAAAGGTCAGTTGCCTTTTATTGTCAACAATAATTCACTATTTGGAGGTTGTCACACATCTTCCACGAAAGAGTGTTTCTTAGAAAGTGATGTGTGAGTGTTTGATACTGCTGAAGAGTCAGCTAAGGTCTTAAAACAATTTCACTATCTGGGTAAATAAAACAGATAATATCTAGTTATGAACTCACTGAAGTCACTGAATAACAGACTAACTGTCTCACAATCAATCATACTCATGGATGATCAATAGAAATGGCAATGACAGATGAGAACTAAAAGCGATCACTTGTGTGATTCAAATATGTTATACTGCACTGTTTTATTTGAATACAAAAAAAATGAAGCAACAAGTCAGTGTCTGACTCCAGTTGAAGCTGTCAAATTGGATTTTTCATGCTGGAGGATATTTTTGCTGACAGGCAGGATTTCACTGAAATGTCGAGGTGACAATAATAGTTGCGCAAAAGATAAGATAATTCCTTCCACGCCAGCCCACATCCGTGCCTGGCCACTCCAAGCGAGAGGACTGCTTTAAAGGGAGTGGTTTGCAAAACAAGCGGACAGCATTGTTCACTCCGCTGACTCCGCGCGTACGTCGTCCTCTGATCTGGCACCAAGTATGTCTGCAGACCTCTGTAAGAACGCACAGGAGAGACCGGAGCCTGTCAAGGCAGAAGTCAAAGGTAAGTCGAGTTATACTCTATGAAATTACCAACAAATACATCTAATATAACTTTGCTGAACTGTTTTATGTGTTCTCTTTTTAAATAGGGAATATTCCCAGCTGGCTGCAAGGCACGCTTCTGCGCAATGGTCCGGGCATATTCTCTGTGGGGGACACCAGCTACGAGCACTGGTTTGATGGGATGTCCCTAATGAACGGCTTCACCTTTAAAAATGGTCGGTCTTTCCATTTTAACCCACGTTTGAACTACAAATACAGGAAATGTCAAATAAATAGAAAATAAGTAGACTTTTTACCAATTCTTCTATACAGGTGAAATGACCCACCAAAGCAGATTCCTTAGAAGTGACACCTATAAAGCTAATATGGAGGCAAAGAGGATAGTTGTGTCTGAAATGGGAACAATGGCCTATCCAGATCCAAGCAAGAATTTCATATCCAAGTAAGTTTTATTCACACCACATCCTCCTCCTCTTATTGTTGTTTCTCCTTCATAAAGCAAGCATAGTGGTCTTATTTTATTTTGGCATCGACTGCTTTTATGGTTGTCTACTTTTCCTTGTTTCTTCCCTGTAAAACTGCAAAAAAGAAAATGTATCTTGTGTAACATCAATGCACAAATGTAGTCTTACAGTTTTGCAAAATGACTAAGATGGAAAAGAGACTAAAATCTTTAGAATCTGTGGCATGAGAGAAATCAGACTGTTGTGTTGGACTGCTGTGGATTTGTCAGAGTACAAATGATGCACACATTTATATGGATGAGGAAATTAGGTTTCTTAATAGTATATATCTTTTTTTCTTCAAACTTTACTTTTCAGGGCAATTACCCTTTTAAATCACACAATACCTGACTTTACTGACAACGGTGCGAGCAATTTCATCAGATATGGAAGCGACTATTTTGCCACTTCTGAAACCAACTACATCCGCAAGATTGATCCAGAGACCCTGGAAAGTCAGGAGAAGGTAACACCGTCTGCTAGTATTTATCACTCAACCAAGTTTGTTTCAGAGCTTATTTCAGCTTTCCTGTGAACTGTTTCACACAGGTGGACTACACAAAGTACCTGCCGGTAAGCATGGTTACATCCCATCCACACTATGACAAGGACGGCAATACTTACAACATTGGAACTACAATAGCAGAGAAGGGCAAGACTAAATACGTGCTTTTCAGAGTCCCTGCTGTCTCACAGAAAGGTAGGTACATTGTCGTTATATCCTGCTCCACTTTGATGTAGAATGTTAAAATACGACATAAGAAGAAAGTGCAAATTGGGACAGGAAAAGCAGGTGATGAACAGTTACTGCAAGAATGTGTCTGCTTTTTTGAATCTCAACGCAGTACAGTTCATATCTTTATAGTCCAGTGTCATTGGATTACCAGACAATAGACAGTCTAATAAGAATATATTTCCACACTGAATTCTTAGCACACAATATGTAATACACATCCTTGCTGCATCATGCCTTGAAACTGTAAAGTAGCACAGGAACCTAGTTTAAATGTATCAAAAGGCAAATACATGCTAGCACCTTTATTATTGTTTCTTCATTTCAACTTTTAGGCAAATCCAAGGATGCTCTTGCGCTGAAGAGCGTGGAGACGATCTGCTCGCTTCCCTGCCGCTCCCTCCTCACACCAAGCTACTGCCACAGCTTCGGCCTAACTGACAACTACATCATCTTTATCGAGCAGCCTTTCAAGTTGGACATCCTTAAGATGGCCACTGCCTACATGAGGGGAGTCAACTGGGCGAGCTGCCTCAAGTTCTGCCCTGAGGAAAACGTAAGACGTCACTCGAGTTGTTGCATGTCAGTGCAGACAAGGGGAAAGGTCTGTGCCTGAGTGTGCCTGTGTTCTAGCAGGAAACCTGGGATGGGGGGCAGGGGTTGACTATAAATCTTTGACGTGTATTGTCTTTCTAAATGTTTGTTTCTTCATCAGACTTTGATCCACCTGATAGACAGAAAGACTGGCAAGTCAACTGAAATAAAGTACTACACCGGAGCAATGGTTGTCTACCATCACGTCAATGCTTTTGAGGACAACGGTCATGTCATTGTTGATGTCATCGCCTACAATGACACCAGCCTTTATGAAATGTTCTATGTGCGCAATCTGAAGAACAACACTGGGGTCAAGGACGCTGGCTACTCCACGCCAAGCTACAGAAGATTTGTCCTTCCCGTCTCGTCTGACAAGGTGGGGTTGAAAACAATTCAAATTAATTTCATCAGGTAATTTAAAGAAGACACTCCTCCAAGACTTGAGTTTTATGTTTTGACTGGGTTTTGCAGGGTGTTGCAGTTGGACAGAACATGGTGAACCTCAAATACACAACAGCCAGTGCTGTGAAGGAGAAAGAAGGCAAACTTGTGTGCCAAGCAGAGGTTCTCTGTGAAGGTAAAATCAATGCCACTCAATTAGACACTTCAAATTAAGTAACTAAGTAAATATTCTTTGACTAGCATTTCTTGTGTTATGTCTTGAGGAACATTTGCTTCATTCATGCAAGCACAAAAACGGTTTCTTGTTTTGCCTCACTTTCCAAGAGGCTTGAACTGAAAAAGTCTCTCGGATGCAAAGTGAAATGCTTTCAGGTCCTATTGCTTTCATGAAGTCTCCTAGAAGCATAAAGATTGTAACTGTCCTGCCATCAGGTTTGGAACTACCCAAAATCAATTATGACATCAATGGCAAGAAGCACCGGTTTGTCTACGGGAACTGTGTGGAGAAATCTGCACTGGCAAAACAGGTGACATTCCCTATTGTCTTTAATTTTGCTGTTGGGGAAAGTAAGTGGTGGGAACATCCGTCTTTGAGATATTAAATGCAGGATCCTTGGGAAATAGGTTGTTAAAAGCAGTATTGTTTTGCAGAGGTAGGAAATGGCCTATAGCACAGTTCCATACGTCAGAAGGCTTATGGAACAGCCATTTTTAAAGTGTCAATTTCCTATTGCCCTAACAAAGATCAAGTCCTTACATAACCCAGTTGGGTTCATCTGGGTAACAAGAACAATAGAAAGAAAACATCAAAGCACTGAACCACAAGGGTCAGCCACAGCCCAGAGGCACAATCTGCAAAGAGGAAGATACAAGAGGAAATAATGTGGTTTAAACAATTACATTGTTTTTGTTTTTATTAATCCCCACTTGACCTATAATTCCAAAAACAAAGAAAGTCTTTTCCTTGAATTTGAGTTGTTGTCGAATAAAGCTTTTACTTACTCCAAAACAAATGAATTAAAAAAACAGGACATGGAAATGAAATAACTTTAAGTAAATGTTACAATGATTCAATATTAAATCAACAAAGAAATGTTTTTTCTAACTGAAATGCTTCAATTTCCTTCATACCTTATTGAAAAAAAAAAAAAACACACTGCAAATAAAAGTGTTGAGGTCACCTTAAATTTTTATTGTATCAAAACAGACCTAGCTATGTCAGCTTTAATAAAAATCTGTATCACTGCCATGTGCATTTGTATCCCCCAGACTATTTATTTAAGGTTATTGCATGGATATATTATTGGATTTCTTGCGGGGTTTTTTAAAACTGAAATGGAGTGTACAAATGTGCTGACGTTGTGGCATTTTAACATCCTGAAAATGATATAATTTAGTCAGTCACGAGTCCAGATTACATCATTGCTGAGGTTTCCTTTGAGGAACATGGGCACGAGTCCCATCACTTATTCACTTACTTTTCAAATGAAAGATGAATGAATCTCATTTCAGCAGATCTTAGTTACTGTTGCCTTGTTTTGAACCATAAAAAACATGCTGCAGTAATAATGAATATTGATCTGACTTTATGACACTCATATACTGAAATAAACTGCTTAGAATTTGATTTATTGCGCTTCCCCTTTTACTGCAGCAGGGAGAAACAGGAACGTCATGTGCTCCAATGTGCTGAAAACCAATAATCTTAATAAAGAAGAGCTGTTTTTGCATATTACTGAAAGTATTTGCTTGATTCATAATATTGGATGCATGTGACATATCAAGCACATATGACTCCAGGATAGGCCTTCTGACAGCTCTACGTAAGTCTATTTAACAATTTTATAGCTCTATTCTAGGTATATTGTTTGCAGTTAAAACAAAGTTCTGCACGGGCAGTGATAAGGTATTTCTGCTAAGCGGAGTATAATTATGAATACATCAGTTAATAATTGTTTGTGGATACAGCTGAGACGACTTTGAAGGCTAGCTTTGTGTACTTTGTTGTGAGCTAGAAAAAATCCTGTGTGTGTCTGTGTTTCTTGTGCAGTCTGAAACAAACTTTTTATCACTTGTTCTAATCTATTAATTCGCTGCAGGTTGTCAAGTTTGACACCGAAACCAAGAACATGGTTTACTGGAATGAAGAAAACTGCTTGCCGTCAGAGGCAGTGTTCATCCCCAGACCAAATGGAGAGTCAGAGGATGATGGTAAGAATACTGTGTGGTGTGTGTGAATAATATATGATATATGAGAGATGTGCATGTGCTACTATAATTACATGCTTAAAGTCTATCAGTTATTGCCTGTGTCTGAAATCTGCATAGGTCAAACTTTTAATTGCATTTTGAAGTGAAAGTAACTGTTTTCTGTTCATTTATAGGTGTGGTCCTGGTAGCAGTAGTCAACCTTAACCCAGGCCAGTCCAGTTTCATGCTGATTCTTGATGGCAAAACATTCAAAGAAGTCGCTCGAGCAAATGTGAATGGCGAGCTCCACAAGGATGTGCACGGACTCTTCATCCCACATGAAAGTTAACCAGTTGTTTATATGTAAAATGCCTTTGGAAAACTCCTTTCAACTGCTATAGTCATTTAGTACATTTAGCACAAGTATTTAGCTGAGCTTTTAAAAAAAATGCACCTTTGAATAACAAGTTTTAGACAAAAGCATAATGAGGATTTATGTTGTTTTATTGACTAGCACATCTGTGTAAATTTATAGGGATTGTTTCAAAACATTTTTAAAATGTTGTTTAGACAGATTTAGCTTAATTGATTTCATGTGCATGAAAATGTCACCTAAGCAGAGGTAAATATTTGGTAGTTTATTATCACTGTTATTTCCACTTATGCTTATTCTTTTCATTAAAAAAACTAAACAAGTTCTGAGTTATGTTTTCACGTTTTAGTTTGACAGGTTTATAAAAGTAAATCTAACCAATCCAGGCATGCATTGTTTTCTAATCCATAAAGTACACATGTAGTGTCTATAAGAAGTTTTCACCCCCCTTGGATGTTTTTCTTTTTTGATGATGGTCAATATACTTTAATTTGGCTTTTTTGACTGGTCTTTACAAAAATAAAGACTCTCTCATGTGTAACTCACACAACTGAGGTCATCTGACTGCAATAAATGTGTCTCAAGTGACACCTGTATCTGAAAGCTCCAGTCACCATACCTACATCATACAGACAAAAGAACACTCCAAGCAACTCAAAGAAAACCTTTTTGAAAATAAAATTTGTCAAATGATGGATACAACAAAAAAAAATCCAAGTCACTGAATACTCCTTGGAGAGTACTTCTAAAGTCATCATTGAGAAATGGAAGAACTATGGCACATGCACAAAGAGCAGAGCGTCCTCAAAAACTGAGTGACCGAGCAAGAAACTGATTAGTTAGTAACTAGACGAGCCCTCAGTAGATGGCAGAACCATGCCCATGCATGATACTCTGTATCAATTTTGATCATCCTACGTATATCCCTTCCTATACAAATGATGCAATATGCAAGAAATGTGCTAAGTGACCCCTGTGACCTTGACCTTGATCTGCTGATCTCTAACTCTACAACTGAGCAGGGGACCTTAGACCGATCTTCAATGCCAAGTTTGATTATCCTGACTTCAGCACTTGCAGAGATATCTGAACGGACATACACACACACACGTACACACGTGGACAAAATTGTTGGTACCCCTCAGTTAAAGAAGGAAAAACCCACAATTCTCACTGAAATCACTTGAAACTCACAAAAGTAACAATAAATAAAAATTTATTGAAAATTAAATAATCAAAAACAGCCATTACTTTTGAATTGTTGATAAACATAATTATTTAAAAAAAAAAAACTAATGAAACAGGCCTGGACAAAAATGATGGTACCTCTATAAAAGATTGAAAACTATTTGACCAGAGTGACATGATTAACTCAGGTGTGTCATTTAATTGACATCACAGGTGTTTCCAAACTCATAATCAGTCAGTCTGCCTATTTAAAGGGAGACAAGTAGTCACCCTGCTGTTTGGTGAAAAGGTGTGTACCACACTGAACATGGACAACAGAAAGCGAAGGAGAGAATTGTCCCAGGACATCCGAAAAAAAATTATAGACAAACATCTTAAAGGTAAAGGCTATAAGACCATCTCTAAACAGCTTGAAGTTCCTGTGACAACAGTGGCTCATATTATTCAGAAGTTCAAGACCCACGGGACAGTAGCCAACCTCCCTGGACGTGGCCGCAAGAGGAAAATTGATGACAAATTGAAGAGACGGATCGTTGGAATTGTATCCAAAGAGCCCAGAGCAACCTCCAAAGAAATTAAAGGTGAACTCCAAGGCCAAGGTACATCAGTGTCAGATCGCACCATTCGTCGTTGTTTGAGCCAAAGTGGACTTCATGGGAGACGACCAAGGAGGACACCACTGCTGAAAAAAACTCATAAAAAAGCGAGACTGGAATTTGCAAAAATGCATGTTGACAAGCCACAAAGCTTCTGGGAGAATGTCCTTTGGACAGATGAGACCAAACTGGAGCTTTTTGGTAAGGCACATCAACTCTATGTTCATAGACTCAAAAACCAAGCGTACGAAGAAAAGAACACTGTCCCTACGGTGAAACATGGAGGAGGCTCAGTAATGTTTTGGGGCTGCTTTGCTGCATCTGGCACAGGGTGTCTTGAAAGTGTGCAAGGTACGATGAAATTTGAAGACTATCAAGGCATTCTGGAGAGAAATGTGCTGCCTAGTGTCAGAAAGCTTGGTCTCAGTCGCAGGTCATGGGTCTTCCAACAGGACAACGATCCAAAACACACAGCCAAAAACACCCAAGAATGGCTGAGAGAAAAGCGTTGGACTATTCTAAAGTGGCCTTCTATGAGCCCAGATCTGAATCCCATTGAACATATGTGGAAGGAGCTGAAACATGCCATTTGGAGAAGACACCCATCAAACCTGAGACAACTGGAGCTGTTTGCTCATGAGGAGTGGGCCAAAATACCTGTTGACAGCTGCAGAACGCTCATTGACAAATACAGAAATCGTTTAATTGCAGTGATTGCCTCAAAAGGTTGTGCAACAAAATATTAAGTTATGGGTACCATCATTTTTGTCCAGCCCTATTTCATTAGTTTGTTTTTTTAAATAATTATGTTAATCAACAATTCAAAAGTGATGGCTGATTTTGATTATTTAATTTTCAATAAATTTTTATTTATTGTTACTTTTGTGAGTTTCAAGTGATTTCAGTGAGAATTGTGGGTTTTTCCTTCTTTAACTGAGGGGTACCAACAATTTTGTCCACGTGTGTACATACCCAGCCAGCCAGATACCGAAAGCGAATGCAGTAACCCCGCTGACGTACATGTCAGGCGTGGTTAATTAAGGGAGGCTGTCAACACACCTTTGACTCCTGTGAATGAGTTAGAAGCTTCAGCTGCTGAGATGGAAGAAAATGCGCATTTAACAACATTATAAGGGAGGAGCAAATAGAAAGCCACAGGTTGTACTAAGTCTCAACTAGAGTTTGCCAGAAGGCATGTGTGAGTTTATGAAGTCAGTTGGAAGAAGGTTCTGCTCTGTGATGTGATAAGACCAAGACTGAGCTTAATGGCCATTAGACTGGTTACTGTATGTGGCAGTGGCAGACACCAAACCCAGCATGTTGTCGCAAACACACCACCCCCATCAATAAGCATGGTGGTGTCAGCATCATGATGAGATGCTTCTCAGCAGCAGACCCTGGAAGGCTTGTAAAAGTAGACGGTAAAATTAAATCAGCAAAGTATTGGGAAGTAGTGGAGGACAACCTAAAGGAGTTTGGAAGAGAACTGCAGCTTAAGGAAGGTTTAAAGTGACTGTGATTCAATACTGATAGCAACAAAAATGAAAAACGTCCAAGGAACATGAATACTTTTTTATAGGCACTGCAGATACACTTATCACCTGCTGGCCCTTATACAGGTATGTTCTCAGTCACTTAGTACTTTTGACTTCTAAGTAATCTAAGATATGTTAACTAAGGAACAAAGTCCACCCACTTGGCTATAGGTTTTTCAAAACAAGAACAACTGCTTTCTCATGTAAAAAGGAAGTTCAATGAGCTTCACTTGTAAGTCGTTCTGTTTTATTCGTTGCTTCACAGATTCCTTTGTCAGATTATCTATTGCAGAGGTGTCAAACTCAGTTCCTGGAGGGCCACTATCCTGCATGTTTTAGATGTTTCCCTCTTCCAACACACCTGATTCAAATAATCAGCTTATTATCAAGCTCAGCAGAAGCCTGATAACAACCTGATCATTTGAATCAGGTGTGTTGGAAGAGGGAAACATCTAAAACATGCAGGATAGTGGCCCTCCAGGAACGGATCTTGACACCCCTGATCTATTGTATAATGTAGACCTGCAGCATGATTGTAGTATCATGCAAATGGCACAAGTTTAATATTAGTCAGTACATTTTCAATATTGATTTTGAGTTTTAAAATGTACATGAACAATTAGATAATATGAAAATCAGATTATAAAAATAGCAGGACATAACAATAAATTATTGTATCATAATAATGTATCCTAATCAGCAGCTCTTTTGCAATTTGCCAACTTTTTCCTCAAGGTGAAAGCATATTCCAGTCCTTACCACTCTTGTTACTGTAACAGTAATGTGTATTTGTAAAATTCTTTTTTATGTGGTTTTGAAAAGTGCAGGTTAAAAATAAATCTTGTTTACCACCATCATTGAATGGGACACAATCTAGTCACCAATACAGGCATCGTCACAATATTTAGTACAAACAAGGGTTTCGAATTTTGTAATTTCCATCACACAGACCTAAACTCACAGCACAATGCATCACAATGACTTATACTGTCATGACCTATGGCACAGTTCCCCATGTGGCCTTTCTGTTGTTGAATACTGGGTCTTCATTTGACCACTTGGTGGAGACAGTGGCCTCTGCAACACATGCTTGCCTTGACACTGTCATGTTTCACCAGTAAAATTTATTTGGGCATTAGTGTGTTGTGCCCTCAAGGCTCTGACAACACAGTGACAGAACTTCATCAATGAACTTCCTAAATTACTAAAAATAACAACGTGGAGAAAACAACATGAGCACAGGTGCACTAGGTCACCTACACTACAACAGTACTGGTCATTAAATACACCCGACTCAATGTACACGCTATTCTTTAGCTGTAAATACACTGTAAGAAAATCCCCCTTCAACAAGACAGGTGAAACAAAATGATCAGCTGAAGTGACTGGATTCAAGAAAATAATTACATAGATAAATGCATGTGTAATACAGCATATTGCGCAAAGACATGTTCAGAGTGCATATCCACACATTTGACTGGTATAGCAAAACAAGGCAGTGTACAGTTATAGTATTAACAGGGGTGTCCATTCACATTTACCATTAAAAGGTTGACTGACAAATAATGGGGGAATTGGAAAATTCATTGGCAGTGTGTACAATTCTAGCAATGATAATTCTAACAGAAATCCAATCTATGGGAATACACACATATAATACGCAGCTTTAATGTACAACAATAACAACGCTAAAAATGATCCATTAGTGAGTGCTAGAAGTAGTGCAATTTGTCGAATCTCCAGTAGCAAATCATTTTTTCGTCACAGTATAACCACATACACCCACCATAAACCGCATACACACAAACTCACACACACACACACACACGCACACAGAGGATATCCAGGAAACAGTTTAATGTGGACACGTATTTCTCAGGACCCCTTGTACCTAAAAAGGAAACTCCTGCATCTTTTCCTGCCAAATATTTGACTGAAGACAATCTCATAAACACGGAAAGGGATGATTACATGAAGTCATCTATACTTAGAAGTAGAACTAAAGGGCATACGTATAGAAAGGGTTTTCAAAAATGTAATTCAGAAAACTGTGTGAATGCAAAAACTGCAAAAATAAATGTCATTCTCACAATGACTATTTTAAATTAATGGCATTTTGTGAGAAAAATGCTAAATTGCTTAATCAAAATCGTACCTCGTGTACATGTAAAGATCTAGAACAAAACCTTTACAATATTATGAATAGACGAAGGCCAGAGATGAAACATTAATGTAGTCGAGCTACCAGATTGCCTTGGCAGCAAAGTTTATAATGCTGCATTCCAGTAAGGAAACGTGCATTATCTAGTAGACATCCACACTGGCTGCTTGTGTTATAGTGGACACAAAATAGATGAGTGAATAATCACTACAACTCAGTGAAAGTTATGGGTCAGAGGGAAGTCACCAACAGCTACTCTCTTCACTAACTTTTCGCCTGTTACTGTGGCAGCCAGGGGCAAATCAAATGCTTCTAACTTAGCATGATTTGACATGATTTGTACTGGCTGCCATTTGACCAATCAATGAATTAATACAAACGCACGACTGTACACATTATTTACCACATTTCTTACTACACCTGACATGGAGGAATACAGTATCACACTGGTTTAGGCTTCAGTTTAACGTTGAAAGCATTGAAATGCGGTTTTGCGATAATCCATCAAGCCTCTCAAAATATACAGAAGGACAGAGCTCGAGAAAAAATGGTGATGGAGTCTGAACACAGCCAACAGTGGGCACGGATAGAGGCGAGCACGTGTGTGCAAAAACTGATGCAAGAAGAGCAGAGGAAGAGTAGGTGTCCAGTCAGTGTCCTCGGTTCCCTGGAAGTATTTCAGCCACATAAGTGGTGAATGATTCAAGGCGACAGGGGGGAGGGAAGACAAAATTTTAATTCTGTGGCAATACTTAAGCCTGCCCCAAAAACCTAGAATGGCATACTTTCTCTTATCGTACACTCCTTTCCACTCAGGACCGCTGACAGTCAAACGGGGCTGGTTTTGGTTGTTGACGTCATGCTGCACTCACCATACATCACATCCAATTTCACATCAGCAGCCACGAAGGAAAGGCAGCAAGGCTTTTTTTTTTTTTTTTTTTTTTTAAAGAGGTTGAAACACACCCAAGTACAGAAGGGAGACTGCACTGTGGTTGCCATAGTGATGACTTCCTGATGGCAGGAGGGTGGCAGTAGAGGATTTTGCTGTATCTGTTCATAGTCATTATATGCAACTGACCAGTCAGAGGCTTAGCATTTAGGGATCAGATAGAAAAAAAAAAAGAGAAGCGACTGAGTCCATAAATATCTCATGGCAGCTAGCTACCCTCAGCTTGAGTCTCCTCTTCTTTAGCAGGAGAGTCCTGGCTTTTTTCAGCGTCTTCTCCCTCATCGCCTGGCAGACAGCGAGAAACAGCGACAGAGAGAGAGAGAGATTCATGCATAAGTTAAACCTTGTTAAGTCAGTGATGCAAATGAGGTTGAATCAGCAAGAAAGTTACTGAGACTCTACTTGTAACAGCTCAGGATGTGTGGAGTAGAGCAAAGGAAGAAATATATGTATGTTAAATTTGTTTTTGAAAATGGGACAGTTCATATTAATCCACATTTACATGTAAACCCATCTTGAATCCCATTAGCAAGTTAAAAATAAAAAAAATTACAAATAACAGAATATCATAACTGAACAAAGACATACAAAAAAGAAAAACAAGCAACAAGCAATAACACATAGTGCACACAAACCGACAAAAGCTAGGGGACCAAGGCAAGCTACCCAGCAGTAACTAATCAACATTTACACATGATTATTTTGCAAATATCTTTCTATCACTATTGCACATTGTTATTACTGCACTTAGCCCTCTGTCAATATAACACAAGATTCTACTACATATAGCCTTCTGACACTGTTACACATTATTGTATTACACATTTCAATTGCCACTAATACACATGATAACATTGCACATTTCTATTAATCGCTATTGCAGATATCTCTGTCTTCATTGCACATAGTGAAGACAGAGATACTATACATGTTCTTTTAACACTGTTACACATGATTGTATTTCACAAACTGTATGTAAACTGAACTGAGGATTCTAATTGACATTCCAAAAAGACACTGATTTTTGCATGTTTTGGTATAAAAATATAAAGCTGCGATGAATGATGCTATATATTTTATATAAATTCCTTGCAGGAGAGACAAAAATATGTTTTTGAGTTTTAAACATGTACATGTAACATCTACGCTATATATTTATATATATATTTGTTTTATCTGTAAAATACTAAGTCACTATATAGGAAAAAATATGTTGATAGAGTTTTAAAAAAACACTACACTATCAAATGTCAATACAAGCTCTATGATCTGATGGTTTTCAGCGATTACAATATTCACCACCTTTCTTAATCACATGATCATAAATTGCTGATATCAGTCCCGACTTAATCATTGGTCATGTCCATTGTCATAAAAATGTGTCATATAACCTATAATGTTTCTCACCTGACTTGTTGATGTTGAGCTGTGCCAGGCTTTGTGACAGATCAGTGGGTCCCTGCACTCCAGGGGCTGCTGGGATTTCATGGATGGCATTCCTGCGGCCGGATCGTCGAGAAGCGATGAAGTCCTCAAAGGTCGCCTCCACATCCGTCATCGCTGACACAACTCACCATAGCATGACCTGGCACACACACACAGCAGCAGCACACACTTACCACAAGCACAGGTGCACACAGACCTGCATACATTTAGAGAAAGATTACTGAAATTCTGAGGATTCGTGCAGCTTGTTCCAAGTAGCTCTGCACAATGGACGCATCAGCAGTTTATGTTGACAAGAAGAAAAAGACACAGTGGGCTCCCCATGCACTCATTCAATACATGCCTCCCTCCTCTTATCTTATGACCTAATCCCTGATTAATCTATTTTAATCTCAGTCTAGGGTACCAGTGACACAGAGGAGACAAATTCTAGAAATTCTAGAAGGAATACTGAAGAGACAAAAATGAGACTGAGTCAAAACAGCAAGAAAAAAAGCACACTCAAAGGGGTAATATTGGCACAAAGGAGGAAAGTACTGTAATCTCACTTGAAGCAAACATAGAGCCCATTGGTAGATGTGTTGGCATGGAGATTTAGGTTAAACCCCTCTGTTGACATGTTAACACTCTGTATCAGTTTGCCAGGGGAAGTCTGCCCTTGAACAGTGAGCAGGTTCAGGCTTTATTGTCCTATTTCCACTAATTACAATCTGTAATTGACATTATTATTTTTTGTACTATATAAATTTTAACATCTGCATGCAAACACTTCCAAGACTTGGACTCCAACAACAAAAATCTAGTTTTTTTGAGGCATCATATTCCCTCTGATACACAAAGGACTGTTTGATTTTACTCCAGCCTAACTCCACGGTTTTTAACTAATAAGAAAATTACAAAAAATGACCTCAGCAATCACATACATTTGTGGCTATTTGCCCACTGCGCAAGCTGTGATTGACCGTGGCTATTTTTGGAAGCCTCTTCTGTCATCATTTGCGCTCACGCCCACTCAGCTGTCATTCTCCAAATGGTGTCAAGACGGGCAAGACCCAACAGATGTTGTCAATGTACAATCCCCCAGACTGAACATGAGGCAGCAAGAGATGTAAAATAACTATTCTGCAACATAAACAGAGATGATTAGTGCACTGTATAGTGCTCCAAATCAAACACTGATGCTGAGTCAGTGATGATAGTGTAGTGCAGGTTTTAGTATGAGATCTGCATGATAACGACTGTACATGAGCAGAACAGATCTTTGCAGCTCAGTAGTGTTATACAAAATTGAGACAGAGAAAGCAGAGCACATTCAGCATAAATGTACATTGTGAACATCTATTTTTCTTCTTTTTTATGAAATGATGTCTCAGACTTACACAGATATAACTTAGTTAATCAACACATTATTTTACATATTATAATCTTACTACATGCTACCGTAGAAGAGTGTAGATATTCGAAACTGAAGGTTTGTTTTTATTTGTAGCTGAAAGTGTCAGAATACTCTTGGTATGTGTTGCCTATGCTCATGTTCTATGAAAAATTAATTGACATTTTACATAATTTAGCCACACCGTTGCACCCATGAAGAACATCAGCTTGTTCAGCGTGTGTGTGTGCGTGTGTGTGTGCGTGCATGGCTTTACTCCCATATGGGAACAAGAGCGCAGCTGGCCTGGACACCAATATATCTACAACAGACTCCAAACAAATGATCAAATTACTGAATAATACAACAGGCCAGCGCGTTCTGATTTCTCTGTTACTGACTAGGAAAACAAAAATGGCAGCTCCTTCTTTGCAGCCATTAGATTTGTTATGTTGCCAAAAGAAAATTAGCAGTGAGTGTAGCAGTGATGAGGAATGGATTCCCAGAAACTTATACCAGAGTTATTCTTGGTGGCATGAGTATTACTGGGACTGACGCCCAGCACTCTATCTCTCTTTTTCTCTGAGGCACACAAACATATATTCCTACACTGCCATGCAGAAAAGAAAGAAAATCAACAGTTGTGCTATTTCTGTAGAAGATATATATATAATTATGAAGGGCTTTGATAAGTTTTTTATTAAATACATCTGCCATTATTTTGTAGGATCTGTCATCAGTGCAATGAAAACCTTTTAAAAAGTATATCCTCAATGAATTTTGTCTTCCAAAAGGTATCACCCACTATGGACTAAGTGGAGGCGCTGCAGCATCACAGTGGTGCACACTGGGATCCTGCACAATAAAACACTTTTCAGTAAAACCTTTACACATAAGCATGCCATATGATGCAGGGGAACCTCCATGCTCAAAGTGATCATAACAAATCAACAACCATATGTCATTTCTCTGAAGACAAAGACCCCCATAGAGCTCATTCTGTGCCAGTAAACGCAGCCTGCATGATATTAGCGACACACATGCAATAACAAGGCAAACACGTCGTGCAGGTGATGATGTTGTTATTATGATCAGTGAGGTACCTGTCCGGGCTAAAGGGCTTCCGAAAATTCGCAGGGGTCAGTCACATCAGCTTGAATCTTGCCACTTCGGTATTCCTCATTGCGCTCATGAAAGAGGATTTACCAACGTCAAGTCAGCAGCACCACAGAACTACTTCAGGGAAGCCATTTCAAAATAAAGCTCTTATTTGTGAAATATGCTACAGTCCGTCAAAGTAACTTTTTGCATTGCTGTTGCTCAGAATTCCCACTGATTTATTTGTTCTAGGTAAATATGTTAGAATGTAAATCAAATCTCAGCTAGTTGCACCCATTTAACATTTATTAGCAAATGCGTTACTTAGGGACCTCATTAAATTGTAAATTTGCATACAGTATGAGTAGTACACTGACAGTCAATAGAAACTTTGAGACCATATTTTTCAACATAATTTTTATTTTGAAGCCCGGAACTGGATTTTTTTCATATGAATCATTTGTTTAGCATATTGGCACACAGAAACAAAAATCTAAAGTTTCAAGAATGATTTCAAAATAAAGAATTTCACAAAAGAAAACAGCACCTGCCAAACACAAAGTCACAACAGTCAATACCGAGTATGGCCTCCATTTGCTTCGATGCAGGCAGCAATCCGTCGGCGCATGCTTTGGACCAGGCTTCTGATTGTGGGTTGGGAACAGCCCATACGCCTGCCTACATCACTGTAGCTCAAACCGGCCTCCACCATACCCAGTGCCCGGAGACGTTGTTCATGTGATAGACGCGGCATGATGCTGTTCACTGGACTAACAATGGTGGCCTTTTTTGGGCCTTTATATAGGCCTTCAAAACCCATTCTCAAATTGTGCAGATACTCACTGAGTATTGCTTGGTGTGTATTTGGTTCACTTTTGCAAAGTGACCAACCCATGTGCAATGAATCATGACAAAATGACAACTCATCATTATCTCAACTAAATCCACAATGAATAATTACAACCCCCCTACAAGTAGAGTTCTGCGTCCATTTCTACCTCAAAGTTTCTGTTGACTGTCAGTATATATATTTCAGATTTTCTCCATTTCAGTGTTTAAGATAATCAAATAAATGTATCAAAGATAACCCAAATAAACACAAAATGTAGTTTTTAACTGATGATTTCATTTATTATGAGAAAAAAAAAAGCCATTCAAAGCTACCTGACCCTGTGTGGGAAAAGTAATTCCCTCCTAAACCTAATAACTGGTTGGACCACCCTCAGCAGCAACAACTGAAGTGTTTTGTATAACTGATAAGGAGTCTTTTCAATCTCTGTGGAGACATTTTGGCCCACTCTTCTTTGCAGAACTGTTTTAATTCAGCAACACTGGAGGGTTTTCAAGCATGAATGCCCTTCTTAAGGTCAAGGGGGATGAGGGAGGCCTGCAGTTCTTTAGATGCTGTCCTGGATTCCTTTGTGACCTCCTGTATGAGTCATCATTGTGCTCTTTTTTCCCTTAAAACATTAAATCATCATTTAAAAAAATTGCATTTTGTGTTTAGTTTGGTTATCTTTGTCTAATATTTAAATTAGTTGGATGGTGTTAAACATTTAAGTGGGGGAAATATTTAAAAAATAAGAATTTGAGAAGGGGGCAAATACTTTTTTCATGGTACTGTAAATCTGTAAACCCAGTCTCATTGTTGGCTCCCATTTGGAAACAAAAAGCAAATTCACACAATGAAAATCATTCATTTTTATTGTACAGACTGCAAAATTTAATGTTAGAGTCTAGGTTTAGGTATTTTTTGGTTGTTGATTAAACTTACGGGTCTGTCTCCTCCATAGGACATGTCAATAAAGTAGCCCCGGCCCCTGGCTTCGCAAAACTTTATCGCTCTATAAAAAATTCAATATTGATTTATTTTAAGATCGGCCACCTGATCTCTCATTTTGACCATGAAAACGAATGGAAAAAATGATATACAGTCTATGTATCGTACCCTGTTTGGCTCCACACTTACTGATGACCACTTCCGGTCTCAGAAAATGAAAAAAACGGACCTTTATTCGTTTCTGGGTCCGTCTCTTACTGATTTTATTTTCTTGTTATTGTAAATATGAAATGAAAATCAAAGCATTTTTAAAATTTCATTAGCAAGTTATGTTATACTGTGAATAACAAACTTGCAGACAACAGTGCAATAATTATCCTTTATTCATGAGGATTAGATATCTGTGAACACTAATTTGCTTGATATATTGCAAAAAAGGACATTGTGATGTTGTGAAGAACAGTGTTGGAGATCAGCCCTTTAACTGATGTTCTCATATTTATGAAATTTAAGTTGTGATGGAACTGTTTCCTTGTAGAGGGAAAAGAGATGATAGTGTTATTAGAAAGTTTAATATTTTTATTTCTTCTTTTATTTCATTTCAAAGGTCCTTGAACACTTATAGATTCTGATATTGTTGTAAAGAATAATGTTGGAGATGTGCACTCATGTTGGAATAAATCCTCATTGTGAAGCAGCCCTTACTTGCACTGAATTGGAAATATTTTGGAAAAATACACTGAATTACAAGACAAGGCTAGAATTACATGATTTTAACAGTAATAGGTCGTGATCTAAAGTGGGCCGGTCTGAGGCATGAAAGTCCAGGGCTGAAAATGAGTCCCACTCTGGCCCTGCTCTAGCACACCAGCTCACCAGCTCCTCTGCACAACACAATGGCAAGTTGCAATACTGGAGCCATTCAGCTATTCATAATCAAACCACAAACTAATTCTGAAGAATTTCTGCAGCTTCAAGGCAGGTTGACTTCATATGTGTCTTCAAGCATTTATAAAACATCAAATGTACATGTTAACAAGGTAAAAGAAAAAAATTGACTCTCCGGAAGTGTCTTTACCATTGAGATAAAGGTCAAGGTTAGGCCAGTGATGATTATGGTTAAGGTTGGGTTAAGTCCCCACTATGCATAGTTAGCATTAGGGTTAGCCCTCAAATTGATGTGAGTCAATATATTGTTATCAGAAGTGATGGAATCACAGCTATGTGTGAGAGAGACAGAGAGGGATCACAGAGAGGAGAGTCAGTGTGAGAACAGCGATCTTGTTGTGATGAAGGCAGAGGCAGACATTTAATAATGTGTTTACTATGGTCTCATGGCATCCGCCTATGAATACTCCATTCAGATGACGCGTGTTCTCAATATGGGAAGCTGAGAACCTCTGAGTGGTTGCTCTGGCCTTGTGGTTGAGCCAACAGGGAGAACACTAGTCTGGTTGTTATAATAACAGCCGTCTTTAAAGGAGGTCTGTCAAAGGTGAAAAGCAAAATAAGGCAACCCAATTTTAAGATTGACCTAATTTTGTATTTTGAAAAAGAAAAAGATGCATGGACACATACTGAATATTGAAAGATAATTCTAACATTCATAAAATCATTCATCTCTGTATAGTTTTACACATAAAAGCATACAACAATATATGTCTTGAATTTGGCTAAGGTATTCATGGCTTTGTAAAACTATGTCTTAGATTGGTCCCAAACCGCACCATCAACACCGAATCAATGCCTTATATTAATACACAGCTTATAAATAGGATCATTATCTTTCTTTTGCAAATTTTAAGTTGTTTGTGCTACATATGATGAGATTTTGAACATTCCCTGGCAAATAATTTGCAAACTCCTGCATTTTCTGTATAGCTGCCTCACTTAAATAATATTCCAAATATATTTATGTCTTTTATAATTGCATTGATTCCTTACTCCTGCTTTTTTAAATGTTGCTTATAGCACTTTCTTCGCATGCCCTCTTGTACTATTTATTTAACTTAAAACAGGTACAGAGACACACTTTTAAATATTGGCACGGACTAGTCACTTTTTTCCCCAAAATATTTTACTAAGCACTGTACAATGCACAAAGGTGTATGTGACAAATAAATTAGATTAGATTTGATTTAAAACCCTGTCTGTGTTTGTTGTTATGCACCCAAAGCAATCAGTCAATTCAAAAGTGAAAAGAAAAAAAAGATGGGCTACTTCAATTCCATATTTGGGAATTTTCTGGGAAGTTGATAGTGGAGGTTGCCTCCCACGCCCCACCTGCTGTCCAAAATACACACTGCATGAACTCAAAATGTGCAGTAACAACCAATGAAATACTGGGATGTTAGCACGTCGAGCGGCATCAGACAATCCTGTTGCTATTGGTAGCCAAAGATCAGTAAAGTCAAGATAATTCACGTTCAATCACAGCCTGCGAATCCATTATCGTTTGTTTCGTGGGAAACGGGGGCAGCACACATGAAATATTATTAAAAGTGTGCTTAAGTGATAAAAGAATGAAGGTACCATCTATTAAATACTTCACCTGATACACTCCACTCTTCGTTGTCCAAGACAAAAAAAGCTACGAACGCATAAAACATATAATGTATGATATGTCGATACAGCAACGCAGTAATTGATTTACAAGGATCACATATGTTATTTTATCTGCAATTTAAATGAATTTTCTGGAAGAATAATTCATTAGAAACGCTAATCTGAGACGATTTCCGCTGTTTCAACGAAGCCAAAAACGAGCAGGAGGGAGTCCTCTTGTTTCGTCTGTTTGCGTTTGGTCGATTGTAACAACGGCAGCAGCATCAGACAAGGCATAACCTAATGATGGAAGAATTTGAAGGTGAGCAAAATTGACGTCTGAGTGTTTATTTTGGCTGTTTTGGGTCAAAGTCGAGCTCGCAACCTCTCCGTTTTGCACTACCGAGTTAACCTTGCTGCTGAAGCTGAGCCCTCTTTCACAGCGACCTTTTTTTTTGTTTGGGATTTAGCCCAAGTAATGCTAGTTAACGTCAGGGCCGAAGATGAAGCTAGCTGCTGTCTGTCTGAATGGGTGTGATCCCGAGCCACAGGAGCTATCCAGTGTTAGCATGCTGCTAAATAATGAACATTCAGCTGAATAGACTGAGCTACGTTTTGCAAGGAGCCGTCAGAGATTAGGAAAAAAAAATACAGCAATGACCTTTTTGAATTGGTACAGTCGTTACTTTAAGCCATTTTTCCAGCATTTGGAAATGACTGGTGAATCCGTATAGAATTAACCAGAAACGGAAACATCAGTGAGACATTGCAATTGGATAATTTTGAGAAAAAACAGTCCCTGAAATGCAATTCATGAGCACAGAAATACTGTCAATATTAACTATACATCAAATATCGACTGGACCATAAGAAAGCCAGTGATTTTCTATTTTTATCAGATGGTTTTAGGACAGATGTGGTCTACTTCTGCTTCCATGACATCTTAAACTTTTTCACTACAATCACTTTTCATTGTGTTGTTCTTGCAGATGGTGAAGCTCTTCCTACTGAAGATCTGGTTCAGTGTAACATCTGCAGAAGATGTTTCTTCCCTAAAGTCCTGGTAAAAACAAACACTATTTGGTCATCTCTAACATTCAACAAAAGTTCCGTGCCTTAAGGGCAGACACGTTTTGAAGATGATGCAATGGGTTCGGTTCAGTGAAATTTTGAGTCATCCATATGTTTTGCTTAAGTCAAAGGATGTTCTTGCTCTGAGACAGCCTCAGGTCGCCTGGATGACAGTATTTTCCACAGCTGTTGTCAGCTGATAGGATATCAGCTGTTTGAATAATAATATCACTGGCTATGATCCAGACAGCCAGCAGGGCCCTCTGAGGAGCTGTTTCAACAGAGGATGAGGGTTTTAACACAGCAGTGAGGCTATCTATTCAAGAAAAAGTGTGAAATTTAAGCCTGCATGAGTGAAAACCCACAACTGGCTGTGTTGTTTTCATATGAATATGTAGGGAAAGTGCAGATCTTCAATATCAATTGTTGTGGAATTCATTGACAAGGAATCAAGAAGACAAACAAATGCTAATTTGTACATTGGAAACTAACCTCTTAACAATGAGATTTCTCCATTCTTCAGACTACTTACATCATGATGTTTTTGTTGTGATTGAAATGCTGACATGTAAACATTTCTATCATATGATCATCTATATTGCAGTTATGCGCCTAGATGAAGACAACTATCATATGCACATCTTATTAGCATTGCTATATTTTCTGTTATTATCACTTGACCATGTTAACATAACCAAACAACACAGGCGCTACAATGATATCGGTATGTTATCTGGACATATTCATTCTGGTAATGCAAATATACAAAACTGTACACTTATTATAGCACTCAGACCCATCAGTCAGTAATGGCTGCATCAGTGCATGATGCATTATTATTCTATAACTGTGCCGGAATATAAGCTTGCATCTCCATCAGGAAGACATTAGGGGGTTTGAAGAATTGGATACAGCTTTCAGCAGGTTCCTGATGCTCTCACTGTTGCACAAACAACTTTGTAATGTGTAGTTTTATTAGTTTTATTTGAAAGATTTGCATTTGTACTTTGAAGTTCAGTCACAGAATTCAGGCTTGTTTTGTTTTCTGGAAACACTTGAAAACGAAGGACTCTCGTATTGGTGTGTCCATTGTTTGTATTCTTCACTCCCCGCAGGAGAAGCATGCTAAGATCTGCCAAAAGTCAACATCTAAAAGGAGAAAGGTTTTTGACTCCAGCAGACAGAGAGCTGAGGGAACAGACATCCCCACACTGAAACCCATCAAACCAAAGGTAAGCCTTCACCTGATGAGAGGGATGGATTTCCAACACAGAATAATTCCCAAGAGTGTTCAGTGGCATTTTTAATAGGAAGAAAACATCCTCAAAGTTGTGCATCTTCTGAAAACTTCATTCATTTTGCATTTTGTTTGAAACACTGTTCAAATTAAATTGTCTGCAAATAGATATTAATAATTTAATTAATTTCTCGGTCCATTGTTCAGTTAATCAAAATGCAATAATAATAAGATGTTTCTGATACAAATTCAGTCATAGTTTAGATTCACATTCCATATCAGAAGTGAAGAGGCCGTAGAGTTTTAGACCATACACTGTGGTAAACAACACATTTGTGTATCTGCTGTTCCCTGTAGGACATTCAGTGTTTTATGTCGACAGTTTATTTTCACATGTAAACCACTTTCAATTGTATTTCAGTCACAAAGTTCAGCAGCTGCTGAGAAAGTAAGTTGATTTGTTGTTTTCTCATTTGTTCTTCTCTTCTGTATACACGATTTTTAGGAGCTCAGATAATCTAATGAAGCCCAGGAGGCTTTCACTCACTGTTTCTGGCTTCATAAATGTTGATTTCCTGGCTTTGAAACATTGATTTGAATAGTCTGAGAGAGGGTTAACTCATAAAGGTGGTGTTAACTTAGAAAATGTCACTGCCACTTTCCTTTCTCTCTCCATTCTTCAACCGACATATATATGTTGTTTTACTATGGCTGCCTTAATTCTGTCTTTTCTGGCTGCTCCATTGCAATTCCTTTGAATCTCTTCTAGACGCAAATTACTCTTTGAGGACTCAGCTTAGAACGACAGAGCTTTTTTGACGGCTTTGCCACTGCAGAAACTGTCATGAAGTCTGGATGTCTGTTTTGAGGTCACTCTGAATTACCAAGTCTTTGCTAATTCTTTGCAGTCACTTGCCTGGCAAGTTTTTAGTTTTATCAATGCAAAATAAATAGGTAATATTTCTGTTATCTTGGCTTTGACTAACTGCTTCACATTCACTCTGTCCTCCCACTGGAATAACAATAGTGTCATCTATGTGATATGGATAGAACAAACCTTTCCTTGTTAAATGATTCTCTCTGTATCTTGGCTTTGAGAAATGAGGATTGTATTGTGAAAGTTGCAGGGAATCACTGAAAAATTGGCCTCTTTTTTTTCGAAATCACCTGCATTTGTCAGACAAACATGCTTAATGAACATGGAAGACTGTAACTAAATAGGAGGAAGTCAGTTGGGCTATTATGTTGCCACAGAAGCAGCTCAGAGGGCGCTCAGTGAACTACTTCTGTCAGTAATCGTCAGCTTGAGATAACATACTCACGCATGAGAAACACATTCAGTGAAGCCATTACCGGACTGTTTCCAGGTCGAGATAAGAGAACCTAATCATTCAATTTTACCCACGAACATTTCAGATTCCAGCTGAATTCTGAGCTTCCTGGTGACTTCTTATATTTTCCGAACACTAGATTGTTTAAAGTAGAGCTGCAAACTGTGACCATAACAACAAACTGGTCTAATAGAGAATCTCTTCTGTGGTGTTGTTGTGCTGCCAGGCAGAACCCCCGAAGAAGCCGTCCAACTGGCGCAAGAAACATGAGGACTTCATTGCTACCATCCGGGCTGCCAAGTCCCTCACTCAGGTCATGAAGGATGGGGGGCCGTTACCCCCACCTCCTCCTCCGACTTATGACCCAGGTAGTTCTTTTCTGAGTTGAAGCAAGAAGCAAAACAACAGCAGTTACGTTTTAGAAGCTCTCTGGAAGCATGAACAGCTGCTTACCAGGGTTCATGATGCGTTTCTTGACTCCTAATATGTTTGCAGGTCACAATTATTTTTTGAAAATGTACCGAAGGTGAAAGTAGAAAACAGTCCTGGCAAAACTGTGGATGTTGACTGAAGACGGTTGTAACTTAAATTTGTAAAAGAAATAAAAGTCCAAGCCACATCTTCTCACACAGCAGTGCTGATAACCGTCCCTGTATACAGAGTTTGTGTTTCTGTAGCTGATTTACTGAAGATAGTTTTTCTTGGTTTGTCTTCAGACTACATCCAGTGTCCTTACTGTCAGCGGAGGTTCAACGAGAGTGCCGCTGACAGACATATCAAGTTCTGCCAGGAGCAGGCCGCCCGCATGCCCAACAAAGGCAAGTTAGGAGATGCCAAGAAGCCTCCTGGTCGCACACAGGTACGTGCATGCATCGACGGCACAGGACTTTATGTTGGAGAATAACGCACATGTCCAGTTTTACAACGGTTACATTGTTTTAAAGTAAGTATCTACAAACATGGACACACACAGTTGCGTTTAACAGAACAACAATAGTCATAATGAGTGGAATTAATGTGTTTGTGTGAAAAGCTATGCCATCACTCTTGCCCAAATACTTGGCCAGGCAGTTCTCAGTTCTGTGTTATTGCCAATTATACATAATTAAGAAACGTTCTTTGTAAATCCCTAACAAATCTATGTCTTTTATGGCCACGGTGAGACTCCCACTTTGCAGCAGCTGTAGACTCACTAGTTTCTTAGCAACAGCTATGGCACATGACTGGGGAGTTGGTTTGACAGCCAGTAAAAACACAGCAGTCTAAACCATTTTGGCTAAGAGCTCTGCTTGATGGGAGAAACCCTCGACCATTAATGATTATGCCACTAAGGTCTCCCAGTGAGGCATGTTTTAATGCTTCTGCACCAACAACAGGTGTGAGCAGAGGCCTAATGTTTTTGGGCGTCCATACATGCTATTGTCGTTAATGTGGTGTCTCTTGAACACCTTGAGGGAATTTCTTCAAATTTGGCCCAAATGTTCACTGAATTTGGTGTCACTCTCACCTCATAAAACACCATTTTTGGCCATAATTTAAAAGTAAAAATGACAGCATTTCTCCCAGACTGGATGAAAGGACGGGGTGCTGACATTCTCTATCCAAAACATCAAATCCAGACAGACATGACTGTACACTGCAAGCTGACTGGTTGATGAATTCATATGATTAGGAGGTGATAATTAAAATTGTTATGAATGTGTTTAACCTACTTTTTTGATTTATAACTGTCTGAGACAACAGTTTAAAACAGCCAAACATCACACAAATCACATATCTAAGGGTTTAGAGTGCAGAACAAATCTAACAAATCTTAACACACACCTACAACTACTAACCGTTCTTCATGTATCCCTTCATCTTTGCTCTGGTCTGTGCTTGGTTAACAAGATTACAACATCATGATGCATGACCATTGTGTTTTTGGTATCTTGAGGTAGAATGATCCTGCTAATGCTTTGCAGCTGTAGCATTCATAGCTAATGTTCTATATAACGTATTTATATTTTGTTTTCTTCTCTGTCGTCAGTACAAGCCTCCTGGTCCTGTAAAGAAGACCAACTCTTCCGCTGTGTCAACCATCCCTTCAGCCTCCTCTCGTCTACCCCAGAGATCAGGCCTCGGACAGCCCACTGGTATGTATATATATATATATATATATATATATATGTGTGTCAGATTTTGAAATACAATGAGTAACATAAATTTGATACATGAACTACAGTAGTAAACATATTGTCCTGTCATGCTCATCATTATTTCTCTCACTTCCTTCCCAACACAAGGAATCCCTTCTAGTAAGGTCTCCTCTGCAGGTTCAGTGAGGAGTAATCCCTCTGGCCTCACCAGCCCACCATCAGGGTTAGTGCACGCATGCATGTGTCTTCAATACTGGCAGTTAGCCCAGACATATAAAAGGCTTTGTTCAGTTGATATTGATGTACCAATGGTACTTGAGCCACTTCATCTTTTACTGTGCATGCAATCATGTCTGTTCAAGTGCCTGTTGGTTTAGTAAGTCCACATCTTCAGCTTGGTACACATGATATTATGTTTACACTGTGTGTAGAAGATTTATTCACACTGACTTCAACATGAAAAGCAGATCGACATCTCATAATTTCACTTGGCTCCATGTGACTGTTGTTGAAGAAAGACTGAATTACGTATTATATTGTACACATTTCTTTAAAAATCTACTTTGTTCATGTAGTATCCCTAGGCCATGAATTTTGTTTGGAGCATGTATCGATGGCCTGATAAGCTAGGTCAGTAGAAATGTCATTCCCAGGTCAAAGGTGTTGAAAATGAGGTCTCTTTTTACAAACCCCATTATCTCTGTTCTCTCTCCTTATTTTTCTGATCCCTCTGTTAGTGTGGGAAGTAAGACCCGAGGAGTGAGCTCTGGCTATGGCTCAGTGAGAAACACTCAGTCTGGAGTAGGACTCAACAAGAAGAAAGTAGACACCCACATATCAAGGTAAATAAATGAACTCAGTAGCTCTAAAGAAAGCCCTGCTAGAAAAACTTTCTAACCTGTCCTGACCTCTTGTGGGTTGGTATTGTATTGCATACAGAAAATTCACCTCTACAGTTTAAATTGAATTTGATTTTAGTGTAGCTTTTTGAAGTTCAAATTCAAGTAAGTAAATGAAGTTAAGTTCACTTATGCAGCTTTATAGTTTGCATAATGAAAATGGTTTTGTTCGCCATACAACTATATATTCTTTATGCACTTTAAGGTTATATTTGGTTTGTGTGTTTTTTTTGTTGTTTACCTCATGTCAATTTAAATGATACTCAGAAATGTTTTAGAGTATTTTAACCTCCTTAAATAATATCACTACTAACAACTTTCCACACATGCACTCTAAACCTTCTGCTTTGCCGTCTTTGTCAAATTTCCCAGGAATGATGTTGATGGTGGGAATGAAGTCGGCAATGGTGGAATGAAGAGCAAATTCTGTCACGCTTGTGGTACCAAGTACCCCGTTGAATCCGCCAAATTCTGCTGCGAGTGTGGGGTCAGGAGGATGTGTATCTGAGCGAAATCCGAAGAACGACAAAGTAGAGGAGCGTAGGGATGCACCAGTACTCAAGCTAGCTTCAGAGTTTCACCAAAGCTAAGAAGAATTTAACCCCTTCAGCTTCAGTGTACCGCCGGCGGTACACCTACTAATTTGCATAGGAATTTCAAGAATGTCCGACGGCTGCAAACACGATTATACAAACACTATACGCCGATGGAAAGCTTAGATTCTCATGAATCCGCCGGTATAAACCACTTTCAGATGCGATTACCACAGCGGGTGAGAAAAACACATTTGTCCGACAAAAACGAATATTCATCCATCCGTTCTCTATCCACAGCTTCAACGCACACAGCGCGACTCACATTTCCGGGTTTATTATTACACACAAAAAAAAAGATTCCACAAAAAACGGCCATAATCCAACCTTTTACATCAGATGACACAAGCCAGTAAACTATTTTATCCAAAACATGTCCTGAAGTCGGTATAAAATCCCCGAATCGGTCATTTTCAAGGAAATGCACCTCGCGATGCCCGTCCAATATTCCCTGTATTTTTCGTAATTTTTTTTATTTAAAAATAGAATATTAGCGATTTTTTGTACTAAAAACGGCTGGAATTGACTGAAGCTTAAAGGGTTAAAAAAAAAAAAAACATATCTGTCTTAATTTTCACACGTGGGACTAGTTTCCTGGCAGTAAAGTGGTTTAATTATCCGACAACCATGAGGTACTGAGTTTCCTTTTATAATCGGATGTTAGTCTTTATTCCTAAACCTAAAATATCTGGTACATTTGGCTACTAAACACTGAAGAATCTCAGTGGTGAACTGATGTGGTATAAAAGTTACGTGAAAATGTAAAGGTTCATGATATCAGTGCTTTTTGTTGACTGATTAATAAACAATCCATGCAGTTTTGATTAGCTTTTCCTCTCAATGCTGGATTTTCTCTCAACATTGCTGCTTTTTCCGACACCTTATATACATAAATAAACATTACTGCCGTGAAACTAGAGGCCATAGAGGGTTTGAGAATTTCTAACGACAGAATGAAGCAGGGGATGATGCGGTCTGAACAATAATCAGTACTTATGGAGGAGACTCAGTATCAGCATTTAGCAGATATTGGTGCATCTTTAGAAGTGAGTAGAGGGCAGATGAGTAGATGCAGACTAAGAAGTGGGCTGTTAAATGTGAAATGGGAGGTAAAGGAAAAAAATGTTGGGTTACTCATTAGAGGTGATTTTGATTGCCCCCGTATCTCAATCCCCGGTCAACCTTGAACTGAAATGCATTCCTTAATCCGCTCTGCCTCCGCTTCCTCTCAAGCAGAATACGTTCCTTTTAAAGTGCAATATGATTGACTACTGAAGAAAGCAATGTGGTTTTCTAAAGAAAATGTATTCAAATTTTTGTCTTTTCACCTTGTTTTGATTGGGACCTTTCCCAAAAAGTAATTAGCTGTTGAAGGTCCTTGCTCCCTTTAAGGTCACTTTGCAGCAGAACTTATAATATTTCCAACACAGACACATGTAGCATTTGCTCAGTCCCTTTCATTTCCTCTCATTTTATACAATTATTAATTTTCTTATTCCCTTTCGTTTTTACTGAATAAACAATGATGCATCTTTTGTTTAATGCTCAACAAAAATCGGATGTTTTTATTTGGATTTGTATGAGATCTAAATGCACCTGGATGTGTTGCAGTTGCTTTTTTCTTTACAGTGTTTCTCCTGAGTCAGTATTCAGTGCACTACGGCACTTAGGATCAGAAATACAGTAACACTACTGTCGTTTAAACGGCTTATAGGCCTTTGGTTGATGTCTCTGCTTAGTCCAACACACTATTTATAACCTCACAGACTTTGTTCACAGGTGGGGCTCTGAGAGAGAAACTCCTCTTCCTGAGGTGCATTGGTAATTTAAGTCATTTAACTGCAATTAACTAAGATACTCCAGGAGAATGAAACTCCTTTAGCAAATAAGGCATTTGTTCCAATAAATAAACTATACTGTATTTATGTTATATGACAAGAAATGTTGACTGGATGGGTATATTTTCCTGTACTGATTACAGTGGTTGTTGCCCGGGTATGGTTGTGCACTAATGCCATGTATATCCACCATCAATAAACTTCTATGAAGACAGCTGTGATCCAGTTGTGAATATCTGATGAAGCAGTAGTAGTAGTTCTGTGCTGTACAAAGTCACACAGACACCATGGCTTTGTTTTAGATATAAATATATTTGGAATACATGTACCGTGTTTTATACAATAATAGTTTCTTTATCTGCTTAAAAATATAGGCATTTAGTAGACAGACAATAGTCGCATGTTAACATGTAATAAATGCAACCTGACGAGAAAATAACTGCTGCACTGAGCATAGTGGCTGGAACTAGTAGCAGACTGCACAAAACAACTATTGGCGTATTATAAATTCATTGTTCTGACTTCTCATGCTGCAGGACATTCTTGAGATATTTTTCTTTGTGGCAGTTAGCATTAATCAAAGCATCAACTGAATGTGACAAGATGTATTCCAAAGCCTAATGTGTATGAGCTGAACTCATCCATCTGTGGCAGAATGTGCTTTTAATACATCAATCATTATTCAGTTCATAAGCAACACAATGTCCCCTTAAAAGAACCTGACTTGACACACAGCCTAAAACAACTGCCGTTACGGGAAACGAAAAAAAAAAAAAGACCTTAAGATAACAAAGGCATGACAGGGTAAGTCATTCAAATCCAAAGTGAAAGCAAAACTGTATTTAAGCACCTTAATGTTTCCTGGTCAGGCTTCAGCACTTAGCTCAAAGTGCAAGTCAATATCATAGCATATTATTTACAATGTAATTGCATACAAATATCTGATTAGCTGCACAATGGCACTTTAAATTAATCTTACAAAATACTCTTTTTTGAACACACCTTCAACCATGTAAGAGCTTCATTGTGCTGTGCTTCATGCACATTACACAGGGTCCATGAGACGTGTATGCGAATTCTGCATGGTAGCAAGTGGTGTGTGTAGTACACAGCTGCTCCGAAGCACAGTGGGGCAGAGTCCAGTACGCTGGACGGGTCTGGAACTTTCTTTTCCACTTGGTTTAGTAGCTTGTTTATGTGTAGCTTGGAAGCTTATCTGAAGTCAGTAGTCATATAACACCCAAAACAGCTGCAAGAGAGATATACTGGTACTTTACAGGAAAGCTTAAATGAAGTGAAAGCTTCTTCTTGCATAATCCCATGAAGGACTGCGTAGTAGTGAGGAACTGGCAAGTCTTTTGTTTCACGCTGTGCTTGAGTTGGGTCTCACGTGTGTAACTGATTGAACTTTGAGAATCTGATAGCACTCAGTCATGTTAGAGAGCATTGCCTTGGCTCTGCAAAGTTTTCTGTTGATTCTTCTCTGCTCGTTCCTCCTTTGTCCTGTTTCTGTCCTCTTCAACTTCACCTTGGGTTCTTTAGTCTGATCAACGAAAGTCAACATGTGCTTGTTAGTTTTGAGTCACATCAGGTAAATACCAGGTCGGTAATGATAAATCAGAGGTTTTCAATGAGAGAGGCAGGCCTTTTCAGTGGTGTCAAAGCAGTTTCAGAGGAGGATCAGGGAATGGAAGTGGAGAAAATACTACATTAGTTATAAGTGGAGGTGACATCATATTTTCTACATCCTGTACACCCAAAGTTCATGTAGTGTTTGTGTCTTGCACCGTCCCTTTACTCTTTATGAGGCATAGTTCCACATTGGTATAAAATATTTGATTAAAGAGATTGTTCAACAACAGTTTTGAGGGAATTTTAATGTTTTTTTTTTATTTTTTTCCCCCCAGATTCAGAAACTAGTAACCTTTTATAGCCTTTCTAGTTTCTATGCCCACTGACAGCCCAGTAAACTAAGCAGAGAGGAGGGACTCATTTTTTAAAGGTTTTTCTGAGTGGTGGCCCACTGTCAGACTTTGAAAACCCCTGTGATAAATTATTAAGTGCATCATAGTGGTGCACACTGTCCCGACAACATACATTTTACTGGTACATATATTAATCCCTTCTAATTGTAAACTGAAACAAATCAAAGTTTGATTTCTGAAAAGCCTGACTGCAATCACAGAATATCACTTCACTTCTAATGTGTATGGGGTTTGATCAAAGTACAGTACTCATTTGCTTGATCTAGAGACGGCCTTGACAATGTTAATAACCAAATTATGTAATTTGTTTTCCAACTAATTAGCTCTGGTTCGTGAATTAGTTCCATTCAGATTTCTTGGAACTAGTGAACAAGCCCTTTGTTCTGTTATAAGATACTTGTTTTTATCCAAAAAACAAGACTGGACTAGCTATTAATGATACCGCTACCTTCTCCTTCCTTTTTTTCCAACCTGTAGAATATGACATGCCCACTGATGCCTTTTTTAATTAAGGTCAAGTAAAACCTGACATGTTGCGGGACCAAACTTTTCTGGTTCCAAACTGATGGATATCTCGCCAAAATTAGGAACATATACTAGAGCAAAAACCTGTTCCATGCTGTTAAAAAGGGATTAAAGTGAGCCAGTGTTTTAAACCTGTGCTGGTCTGCTCAGGCCTGAGGCTCTAAAGAGGCAGTGGCTCTCTGTGCTGTATGACTCAGACTTAAGCAATGAGCCTGAATCATCAAATCTGATCCTGAATCTAGTCTGAGAAAATGATGCCTCGGTAAACAGCAGTGGGAACAAAATGGAATATTCAGTGTGAAGAGAAAAGATGCTCTAAATTGTCAAACTGCATATACAACCAGAATGACTGATAAGTGCCCAAATCACTACACTCATTTCTAGTTACTGTTTTTACTGTTTCTCTCTTTATATTACCTAATACAAGTACATTTTCTACTGTAGTCTGCCTCTTTCTAGCATCAAGCACACTAGTTTAAGAGACAAATAGGCTTATGTTTGGATACACTCTCCCAGCCAGCTGGCTATGTAACCAATCAGTGAGTCACCCCCTGGCTGGCAGAGGGAAACACGACAGCCTGCCAACATTCCACTGTCTTTGTCAATTAATTTGCCACATCTGAAAGAATGGTTTTCTTAAGTTTTAAAGAATTTATTAAAGCTGGGGTAGGCGATATTTGTTGGCATCACTGGGCGACTTACATACTAAGCTTTCAGCACAGTGGAACTCAACTGGTCTGAGGAAATTAGACCTCCTTGCTCTGTTTTCAGACTATAGAAAATCAAGCCCCTGACAGGAGATTTTAGAAGACTCACAGGGAGTCACTCAGCTCAGGTAAGATGGTATAGATAGCAACAAAGTCCACGGTGAAAGCATATAGTGGTGCTTGGGAGCTTCAGGAATGGCCTGTGCAAAAAACTTACCGGTCTCTCACAAGAGCAACGTGTTGAGTACAGGACAAACTCGGTCAGTCTGTCTGTAAGGGGAAGCCCTAAATGCCTCATTTTGCAGGATAGCGTGGATAAGGTCCTCACAAGATTCTGTGGAATAGACAACAGTAGTACTGGTAAGTACTTTGAAGCATTTTTGTAGATACAAAAAAGCAGGGTGAGGATCTCTGCATTTATGGTCACAATGTACACAACCAGTCAAAAGTTTGGAACAAGTTTGTGTCCAAACCTTTGACTGGTACTGTATATTTTTGATAATATTTCAAAATCACAAATACAAACAGTGAATCATTCACTGAGCAAATCACCAAATACAAATTGAAAGTTTGTACCAGCACTGAGCATTTCATATGACAACTACAATCCAGGTATTACTCACTACGCCTTGTGCCGTGCAGTTAGGAAGATGGTAATCTTGGCAGGTTGTTTGGCTGTTTTTCAGTAACGTTGTGACAGTGCTTCTCTAGAATGAATGAGAACAAGGCGGTCAATATCAGTATGAATATGTCCAACAAAAACATTTGAAACATTTTTGGGGAGTTTTCAGCTTATATTTTAGGTCGATTTTTATGTTATTTTCAAGATAGTCTTTTGGGTTGGATCTAAAATTGATATGCACCATGTTTAGATTGGAAAAGTCAATACAGACAAAAGAGAAAATAAAGTCTTCAACACATGAACGCCAGGCAGGTACAGATAAAATAAATATGTATTTATCCAATCTGCATGATGCTACTAATATTTGAAGCAGCTAAACCTGCAGGGACAGTGCATGATAGTCTCCAAACACCATTCATACAGTTCCTGAAACAACAGGAAACGTGAGCAGGCAGCTGTGAATTAAATCTGAAACTGCCAGTAAGGGTGTCTTCTCCTGCAGTTATGCAAATACAGCAGCCAGACATCTTCCTGCTTTTAACAGATGACAACACATCACCCCAGTCTGGGGTTTTCTCCACTGGCTCACTGTTTTAGCTTGATTAGCTAATCATTTTGGCTAATGTTACCATTAGCTTTGATTGCTGACACTGTTATAACACCGAGGGACTTTGAGAGCGATTTGAAAGCAATAAAGAAGAACTGTGTGAGTTGCTGTTTTGTTTCAGTCTTTGATCAGCTGGTGTTTACATCTGTTGGCTGCTCTCTTGCTCCCTGTGCTCACATATACTATTTTTTTTATCCCAGTCCTAAATACCCAATACAGACGTTCTTATTTACGTATTTTCTGTTCCTGTTGTGAGACAATGGAGTGATGGAAACGCAGTCCATTCAGACATCACGTTCACCAGAAGCCACTTCAGAGTCATTTTCAAGCAGTGGCTCTGCACTCCGAAACTGTCGTCTGAAAAATCCACCAAAAAACAATTGCTGTGCTGAGAATTTGGCTTTATTTCCAAGTCGAACGATCACTAAACTTCTTTTAAATCGCTTGTTAAATCAAATTTTTTATACATTTGCGATTTTGTTTTTTTATTGCTTTTATTCTTTTGTTTATTTATATGAACATATTTTCATTTTTACATCTTTTTTCTTCTTCTGTCTACTTGCTTTTGATTTTGTCTGGTCTTACTGTTTGGCCTCATGGTATTATATTGCCCTGAGTATTTTGGATTGGCTTCAGCTGTCAAAGTACTTCGTAACTCAGTTTTTTAAAGGCGCTGTAAAAATATACAGTTGTTACTGTTGTTATAATGCAAACCAGCTTGTTTCCTGGTTTTGCTTTAGTTTCCTTGTGTGACTGGCTGCTCATTCCATACTGGGGAATTCAGAAATTAGAAGCAAAAAAGAAAGTGGGGAAAGCCCAACCTGACAAATGCTTAACATCTAACACCTAATATTAGGTTGCGACTGCTTTTGAACGATTCACATCTCCAGTGTCTCGGCACTTTTGCTCAAACTTGTTTGGTTCCCTTTTTCTATCTCCTCTTTTGGTGACTAGACTTCCCAAGAAGAATCATTAAATGTTGAAAAATGGTACTGGGGTTGGATTTGAAAAAAATGTGCTCAGCAACTGTGATGCATAATTCTGTATTAGATGGGATGGATCCCTTGAGCTGTAATGCTTGTTTATTATTTGATTACAATAAAATTCTATTTCCTTTATATGCAGCATGTTGACATAAATATATAAAGAATTTGTGTCTTACTTACTGTGTTGTTCAGATCAACTTGCACGATTATGTAATCCTTTATTATTTCTGAAGCAGGCCTTGTGCTGTTGCAGGACAGAGATGGAGGTAGAAGCAGGAGAGCAAGGAGACTGATGCAAAGAAGAGGCTGAGAGTTGAAGATCATAGTGTGAGGGACACAGGGAAGGAAGGAGAGTGGTCAGCCAAATAATGCAGGACAATCTCAAAAAAACAAATAGAAGGAAGCACGCTCTACTGTCCCCTCCATCTATGAAACGCAAAAATCGATTTGCAAAACAAACTGGAATGTCAGCACACCATGACTTAAGCAATTAGTCAGTTAGGATTGTTCAAAGGCTTTCTCAAGTGCAGATTTTTAAAAGTTTTAGTTTACGTCTACAGTTCGCGCATGTTCATTTTGCTTTGTGGAACGAGCACGCATCAGAAACAACAATGGCAGATTTGTAAACAGGGTTCTTTACATTTAGTTAGCTTTAGCCTTATTTCTTCTCCCTAAACTTCATGTGAATGATTTGCAGGGATGTCAACTTACTCCTGGGTATTACATATCCACTTGTCTGAGAAACTGGATGTAGGGCAAGTATTTGATTACGGATAAAAAGCAGAAAATATTTTGTCTTTTTTTTTTAAACAGATTTCAGTATCAAACATGCAGCCGATCCTAAATAAAATACTGTTATGCTCCAGAGAAAAAGTGACGCGCACGTTCATTTGCTGAGTTCAAAACTTCGCTAAGAATCTGGGAGTGAGGGATCACACAGGGTCATCAGTCCCAAGGTTGGGATGTTGCAAAAGCTGTGGTAGCCTCCACCCCCACATGGTGATCCACAGTGCATCACATCCAGGAAGATGCCGAAGAAGTCTTGAGAAATGAATTCCAGTCAAAGCTTTACCAATTAAAGACAGACATTGGATCAATTTTATGTATCCAGAATAGAGGCCTAAAGTGTAAACAGAATTTCCAAACCTTAAATAGTATTTTAATACCTCAGGTGACACGTTTCATGGAAGGAGCAACCCCAACAACACTACACAGAGCATTGTTCCTGTGCTCCACATCCACACATGATCAAACAAGTCTAAATATCTGTCTCTACACAGTTCTCATGTGACCACCACAAATACTGTCCACGTATCACCACAGAGCAATAGTTTACTGCTGTTTAAATACCTTCACTAGAATAAAGACTTTCCCAGAGGCACAACGATCATCACAAGGAATGCTGCAATGCCACATGTAAAGCCACTGTATGTCAGTGCATGCATTTCAGTGCAGTCCTGAGTGACTGTGTCTGTGCTTCTCATTCACTGCCACCTCAGATCACTACGCTTCAAATGGGAAATGGTGCCACATTTATTCCACTACATTTATTTTTGAAAATGCACAGAGAAAACACATGTATGGTTATAGGTTAGTGTATCAGACATTGGAAATGGACACACCTCCACCGATAACAGGGTTCAAAAATGGAGCTCATATATTAGCAAAACAAAAAACAAACAAAAAAACCACATCCACAATCTAAAAGGGACTAAAGGTCAAGAGCGACTATATTTATTCACTGTCCTGTTACGCAGACTTGAATACATGACTTGCAATAAGGTGCTTTTTGTGTTACATTTTGTTTGTCTGCACTGGTTCTGCTACCAAATGATCACCTGGAAATCCGTCAGGACGCCAACTTTAACTTGAAACAGTCCTCCAACAATTCCTGTAAACCCCAGAAGCGAATTCCCGTAAATCCTAAATCCTATTTCAGTTTCCTTATGACTGGCTGATGGGAAGTTATTCGCACGGAATTCCCCTATGCCTGGAAAGCCCTTTAAGTCTCCAGCATACAGTCAGCCAACCAGTCGCTCGGCGGAGAACGCGCGGAGACGGATGCGCTCGTACTCGGCTCCCAGTAAGTTTCGACAGAGCTCCACACCGCTGTTACACACTGCACACTTTGCACATTTTTGTTTTATCCCAGCAGCAACCCTGACCTGACTTCTGCTCTAATTCAGCCCGGATTTGGTGGTTTAATTGCGATTTAAAGTCGGTGCGTCACCCGCTTTAGGCCACTTTGCACCGATCCGGTGCGCTTTAAAAAAGTGTACTTACCATTGGTCATTCCTCGTTCATGTTCACCGCTGGAAACGGACACCATCGAGTGCGCCTTGAACTTGCTTTCTCAGATGCTCAGACATTTGTGTGTGTGGAAAAACACAGTCGTCCTCCTTACTAACCCTGCGGATCTGGCAACCTTGATTCCAGGAGTTCTTTCCCACGTCCTCTCGTTATGCAGCTCTGCAACCACGGCATGTGACCTGACTTCCGTCCTCACATCTGTCAGTAAAGTGAAACCTCACCGAATGAGCAAGTTAGGATTGACCCTCCGAATAACAGCATGCGGTGAGCAGGATTTTTCCACATGTCACTGCGGCTGCAGGGCATAGTTCCAGGGTGGCGGACTGCGCGTTAAATTTGAGCAAGTCCCTTCCGCTCTCGCGTTTATAGGCTGCTGGTTCAAAGCAAACAGACGGCGCAGTCACTCATCCAATACCTTGTTCATTCCCTGAGAGTGGAATATCTTGTTAGTCATCCACTTCTTCACCCAGAGTTATCTTATGGTGCTGAAGACTTTGGTAGAAGTTCATCTTTTCAACCTTTTCCCCTTTCATTCATTCATTCCTTCATTCCTTCATTCATTCATTCATTCATTCATTCACAGTCTAATATCTCAAGCTGCTTCTCAACTCAGTGAGTCAGTGTGCCAGAATTTACTGCGCTGATTAAGTTAGATGTTTTATGAATATTGGGAAACTGCTGAGCTACAAGTCAACACACGATCTGTCACGTTGACAGCATAGCATAAGTAACCCTTGTGTTTCCAGCATCGTGATGTTCTAAGAACTGTAACCTTTCTGATCATTTCTGTGAAAGTGAACCTTTCAAATGCCCATTCACATCCTAAAGTATGAGGCCATACTCTGTGATAAATGCACCTGTATCCCTGACAGAATTACAGGGGATGAACATACAATGTTTGTTTAGATAAATTATTTCAGCCTTGAGATGCTCTCTCAAAAGGCCGCTCACATGCAGTCTTTAATTTGTCCTTTGGAACAATTTCAGGCTCTTTATTGGCCCATTTAAGGGTCCACCTAGCAACTCCAAGGTAAAGCAATAAATACCAATTACAAATGTGTGATGTAAGCCTGTGTAACACACTGGGCATGTCGGCTACTGGCATGATTAGGATTTAGTAGCAACTTCACTTGTGCACTCATTAAAACAGGAGCATGATGGTAATTGATCAAGCAGGGCTCATGAGTTCATGAGTGCTCCACTGCCTGAAAATTTGATTCTAATTGTTTCAAAGAGGACAGATAGAAGCGGGCTGTCCATATGGTCTTTAAACTATGCTGGACTAGAGCCGGTGACCAGTGGACCGTCAGCGATGTCTTGAATTAATCAGAGAACCACTAATAACAAGCTACAGGGTGCTGGTCGAAAACGTATCATAATATACTAAAATGTTCATGAGATCCAACTTTGTTGAAATTATGTCGCGAGATAAAAAAAATTCTAACATTCCTGAAACTTGGCTCTTATGAATTGTGAGTGCATGTCATATCATGTGTGTTATACAGCGTTGTGACTGTGACAAAGGTCAGTTGAACAGATAAAGAATTTGGTGAAGTCATCTTAGTGCCAGTAAGAGCAAACTGGCTTTAATTGTTATATGAGCAAAGTGTCGCATCTTAATATTCCCATTTATAAATTCTATTGAGCCTATGTCTGTCTGTTTCTTCTTCTTCTTATTTTTGTACATAGGCTTAACATAACAGGTTAATAAAGAGTAAGTTAACAAAATAGAATAAATTTAAATTAAATTAGATAGTAAGAAGAATAAGAATAACACTATAGCACTTTTCTTAAAATTGTTTCAAAGTGCTTCATAAAAATGTAATAAAAGTTAAGATAAACAAGACTGGGCTGATAAGATGAGAATAAAGAAACTATAAAAAAAACAGTAAAATGAATTACCTCATATAAATGTGAATAAAACTGTATAAATTTAAGCAAATGTCATACAATTCCAAAACCTTTCTCTGAGAGAAATGTTTTAGGGAGCGACTTAGCGTGTCTGAGGTCAGTGCACTGAGAATTCCCAAGTATGGGAAACTGGTGACCTGGGAGTAACCACGAGGGCTCCGTCTGGGAGCACAAATGTCTCATCAATAGATCTGCTATTCATTGCGGAGTGAGGCCATTCACAGCCTTTACAGTACGAGATCAAATTCAGCAAGCAATTAGAAATCTGAATGGGACATGACTGATGATTTGCCCCTACTGATGTAGATAAAATGAAAAACTTTGCAGTTGATTTCAGTGTCTCAAATCTCAACCTTTCACCAACAGCTCATTTAAATTGTGCAGTTTTGATCGAACTAAATAATATAAAAAATGTTCCGGCTCTTGCACTCCAGTGTGTTATCCACCTGAGATATTATCTACGATTCCAAGCAGGAAGTAAGCCGAGCCAGCGAGGTTCATAGCGCAGTCACCACAGACATACAGTTTTAATGCAGGACTAATTTAAATTTAGAGGGGATATAGTGTTTTGTCTTCTCCTTTGATTGCAATCAGATATAAGATGTTTTCCTTTTTAATGATGCACACAGATTAAAGGGTGTCCCTGTAACCTGCCAGCTGTGAAATCACATGCCCTACTTGCTCTGAATAGCTGCCAAACAAACAAAAAATGTATACAGCAAACCATGATGAAACTCTTCACGGTGCAGTCCATCTGCATTCATTCAGCCCTCTTTGCTCTGTTTTTGCAGCACTGACTTTTACAGAAAGCTAATGTCGTTTGAGACGTTTGGAGGATGCATGTAGGGATATCTAAAAAATGGCTAGCACAGTAACACTTCATGTCTGTATTTGGTGAAAGTGATGCAGCTCAGCGTTTTGATCAGCTTCTGATGGGGGTTCTGCTGGCTTTTTAATGAACAAAAGTAGTAAAGTGTGTGTGTGTGTGTGTGTGTGTGTGTGTGTGTGTGTGTGTGTGTGTGTGTGTGTGTGTGTGTGTGTGTGTGTGTGTGTGTGTGTGACAGTAATTAAACACATCCATCAGATTGTGACAGTGTTGCCAGAAAGCGTTGCATCGTGAGACTCAAAACGTGACCAGGGTAATTGAGACAGCAATCAGACACACAGATGATGTTCCAAAGCAAGATTGGTCTTGTTTCCTGGTGTGTTGTGAGTCACTTTCAAGCTATGTGTGCGATGTAGTGACACCGAAAAACTAAAGGTGTGTAAACTGTCACTGTTTCTTTCCTTTTGTTGGGCTTTAGTTAATTGTGCTTGTGCAGAATTACTCCTTTGTTCACATTTTATTGCTGTTACTATTTGTTACTTTCGATGGATGCATCTGCAGTGTTGAGGTGGAACACTGTGCAGGTGTTCTAAGCCCTGCAAATGATCATTAATGTTTGGCGTGGCCACTGTGACATTCGAGACGCGTCAGGTTTGCTATGTGCCGAGAGGAATGTTGCCAAGCATTTCTTCGTTGTCCTTCGTGCTGTATTGTTCACTGCACTGGTTCTGCATATCAGATAGACTGTAATACTTGACTCAGGTGCTTACTGGAAATGACATAGGTGTGTCAATATTTCTGTGAACTATGTGGATTTAAGAATAGTTAAAGAAATTAACCCACAACAATGGCGAAAAATAAGAAATGACTGCCGTTTTAAGCAGAGCAAATGTGCTGGAAAAAGCTTGAAATAGAAAATGTTATTCTAAAAGTCGGACCTGGTGTTGTTGTTCCTAAAGCCAGATGAAAAGATACCAGTGGTGTTGATGGCAGCTGTTGATGTCAAACTAGTTTTCCAGTGTTGTCAGGAAAGTTTCTGTGGAAATGGAGGCTTTAGAACAGAAAAGTGTCAATTGTTTAAAGGAGCAGGTTAGAGGACGTTCAGCAACTGATGAAATTTCTTTTATATTTCCACGTTTGTCATAATTGTCAGTTCATTTTGGTTTTAATTGTAATTTTCTGTATTTCAGTGTATACACCACTACAAAGCATTTGTACTTGGTATAACATGTTGGCCATGAAGTGTGTGTTTTGTTCTACTAACCATTCAGTCACTGGTTTTACTTCACGTCATTGCAGTATTAACTTGTATGAGATAGCTCATGCGTCACTGTGGTCCCTCTGTCACATTTGTTTTTCAATCAATCAATCAAGCTGGACTTATGTAACACCTTTCACGCAGGTTTGTGCAGTTCAAAGTGCTTTACAGATGACTGAGCCACCGATAATAAGATGGAACAAGTGCAGAGCGTAATGGAGTGAAGGGAAAGTAGATTAAAAAACTAGATAAAGTCGGTTAAAAGACAAAGCATGAAATGAAAATAAGTTGGTTAAGAAACTAGATAAATATATTTAAAGGGTGGTACATACAAATAAAATAGAAATACTAAAAACTAAATAAATAACTTAAGTAAAATTAACCAAAATGCATTGAAACATTTGATTGAAAACTAGCTTAAAATATACTGAAAAACCAAACAAAGGAATAACATAATAAAGCTACATTTTAATTAAATTAAATTAAATTTAGTTTAAAAAACTACATGAAAAAAGATTTAAAAGACAAAACTAAAAAAATGCCAAAAAGATAGATTTTGAAAATTTTATAAAATATATTAAAGAGATTAAACAGTAGTAAAATATAATGTACACCAAGTTCAACAAATACAAACAATGTAGAAATGAAATAATACAATTTAAATAAAGAAACCAGATAGCATAGATCAAAATGTGAACAGAAACACTACATTTTAAAAAACTGTTTAAAATAGAACAAAAAACAAACATAAATTAAATAATGAAAACCAGTTTAAAAACAGGAAAAAATAGATTAAAAAGGCTTTAAAATAAAAAATAATAAAAAACTTAATTTAGAAACTAGATAGAACAAATGAAAAGACAAACACAAGAATAAAATAATAATAACTACACTGAAAAACCACGTGGAAAAAAATGAGAAAAACATGAAATAACGAAAAACTAGATTTAAAAAATGCTGAAGATAGATTATAAAATAAATTACAGAGACAAAGCAGTAGTAAAATATAATACACACTTCAACAAATATTAACAACACAAAAATAATAAAAACTCAATTAGGAAGCGAAAATAAATTAAAATGTAAAGCATAGAAAAACTAGATTTAAAAACTGGTTACAATAGATTAAAAAGACAAAACTGAGTAATTAAAAGAAAACATACAAACTAAATAATAGAAATTAAGTGAAATAATATAAGCAGAAGACAAAACTGAAATAAAATATATTATATACTAAATGAATGAAATGAAGTAAATGACATTAAAATAATTACTAATATAGATTAAGACATAATCATAAAAACTAAATAAAGTGTAATACATTTTAATCACATGAAGACAATGAAATAAGTGTGTAAAGTCATTTCTGTCTATGAAAGGAAGAGGTGGGTTTTAAGGTTATATTTAAGGATTTGAACACTTCCAACTGCTCTCAGGTCTTCAGCCAGACTCTTCCCAACCCTAAAAGCTAAAAGCTGCCTCAATGATGATTTTACTTGTGCACTGTTGAACACTGACAGACTTGTGCCAGAGGACCTGTGGGGCCTCGCTGGTTCATACACTGTAGGCGTCTGAGACATATATGCCAGTGCAAGACCACAAGGAGCTCTTAAAAACAAGTTAAAGAATATTAAAATCAATACTGGAAGAAACTGGCAGGCAACCAATATGAGGACTTTGTTTTCTCTCCCTCTGGTCCCGGTAAACACTTTGGCAGCAGAGTTCTAAATCAGCAGGAGACGATTTCTAGCATTTTGGGTTTGATCAGATAGAAACGTGTTAACCTGCTCGATATAAACGCATGCATCAGTGTCTGTGTCACTCAGTGATTGATGATGTTTTTGAGGTGATAAAAGGCAGATTTGGAGACTCAAATCTCACATGAGCCTCAAACCACACCAAGATTTTTTGTTCATTAGCTGGAGTAAGTCCAATATGGCAATTCATTTTGCAACCAGAATCTTTCTTTGTGCTTTAGAACCGTTCACTAAAAAAATTTGCCTTCTTTTATTTTCCTCTGCATGGTCAGGCACAGGAAAGTATGGACACTTTTATTCATTGTCATGAATGGATACAGCACAAAATGAAGCACATAAAAATTAATTGGCCATCTTTAAGTAAATAATAATTTTGGAATTTATTTTCAAGGTGGTGTCTTATTTCCAGTGAATTAACTTTAAGACTGAGATAACCTCTAATGCATCATTATTCTTTATCCCAAGCAGGATAACTCTAACTACATTATTTTTTATTAATTTCTTTTGTAAATGTCAGTTCACTTTTGACAGCTTTGGGTGTATCTCCTTTCATTCTTAATCCTATCATATGGCTTATTTTATTTAAAATATACTACAGCTGCACAAAATGTGTAACGCTGATAACACATAGGGCCTTATCATGTAAACATTATGTGATGTGTTACACACAGTTTTATAAATCATCATATGCCGATTATGATTTCTTTATTTCTGAGGGTGGTTGAACAATTCCGCTATTCGTGACCACAACGTTTTCTGAATCATTGTAGTAGATAGTTACAAAATCTCTCCCTCGTGATCGTTAACTGATGAAATTTTGCTGTCTCCGGTCAGCAGTACAGCTACAATCTCAGTAGTTTGATGAAGTAGGAAACCAGACATTTAGTCAATCCTTCAATTTTGCTCTTGCAATCAGATTTTATTTCGTGTACATGCCCAAATGCTGTGTTGCAGTTTTTCAGTAACAGACAGACAAAAGGGTGTGACTTTAAAGCACATCCTGGAACACACTGTTGCTTAATATTCTTAATTTGTGGAACCATCTCCCGTAATCTGTGTTGCAACACATTTTATGAATGGGAAAGGTCTGATAAACGTCTGGGGTGTGAATTAAAAAAAAGCAAATTTTTAGGGAAGTAGTTGCATAACCGTACTACCAGTTAACGGAGTATCTCTTTTGTTTCCGTGCTTCTAGTTGTTCTCTATCAAAAGCTTGAACAGCATGTAAGAGCAGAACAACTCGTATGGATTTGATTTTAACCTTCATGATCAATATGTTGCAAATTACCAGGCAGTAGAAATTACATTTATATACAGTATATATAGTGCCTTGCGAAAGTATTCGGCCCCCTTGAACTTTTCAACCTTTTGCCACATTTCAGGCTTCAAACATAAAGATATAAAATTTTAATTTTTTGTCAAGAATCAACAACAATTGGGACACAATCGTGAAGTGGAACGAAATTTATTGGATATTTTATACTTTTTTAACAAATAAAAAACTGAAAAGTGGGGTGTGCAATATTATTCGGCCCCTTTACTTTCAGTGCAGCAAACTCACTCCAGAAGTTCAGTGAGGATCTCTGAATGATCCAATGTTGTCCTAAATGACTGATGATGATAAATAGAATCCACCTGTGTGTAATCAAGTCTCCGTATAAATGCACCTGCTCTGTGATAGTCTCAGGGTTCTGTTTAAAGTGCAGAGAGCATCATGAAGACCAAGGAACAAACCAGGCAGGTCCCAGATACTGTTGTGGAGAAGTTTAAAGCTGGATTTGGGTACAAAAAGATTTCCCAAGCTTTAAACATCTCAAGGAGCACTGTGCAAGCAATCATATTGAAATGGAAGGAGTATCAGACCACTGCAAATCTACCAAGACCCGGCCGTCCCTCTAAACTTTCACCTCCAACAAGGAGAAGACTGATCAGAGATGCAGCCAAGAGGCCCATGATCACTCTGGATGAACTGCAGAGATCTACAGCTGAGGTGGGAGAGTCTGTCCATAACACAGCAATCAGTCGTACACTGCACAAATCTGGCCTTTATGGAAGAGTGGCAAGAAGAAAGCCATTTCTCAAAGATATCCATAAAAAGTCTCGTTTGAAGTTTGCCACAAGCCACCTGGGAGACACACCAAACATGTGGAAGAAGGTGCTCTGGTCAGATGAAACCAAAATCCAACTTTTTGGCCGCAATGCAAAACGATATGTTTGGCGTAAAAGCAACACAGCTCATCACCCTGAACACACCATCCCCACTGTCAAACATGGTGGTGGCAGCCTCATGGTTTGGGCCTGCTTTTCTTCAGCAGGGACAGGGAAGATGGTTAAAATTGATGGGAAGATGAATGGAGCCAAATACAGGACCATTCTGGAAGAAAACCTGTTGGAGTCTGCAAAAGACCTGAGACTGGGACGGAGATTTATCTTCCAACAGGACAATGATCCAAAACATAAAGCCAAATCTACAATGGAATGGTTGACAAATAAACGTATCCAGGTGTTAGAATGGCCAAGTCAAAGTCCAGACCTGAATCCAATGGAGAATCTGTGGGCAGAGCTGAAGACTGCTGTTCACAAACGCTCTCCATCCAACCTCACTGAGCTCGAGCTGTTTTGCAAGGAAGAATGGGCAAGAATTTCAGTCTCTCCATGTGCAAAACTGATGGAGACATACCCCAAGCAACTTGCAGCTGTAATTGCAGCAAAAGGTGGCGCTACAAAGTATTAATGCAAGGGGGCCGAATAATATTGCACACCCCACTTTTCAGTTTTTTTTATTTGTTAAAAAAGTTTAAAATATCCAATAAATTTCGTTCCACTTCACGATTGTGTCCCACTTGTTGTTGATTCTTGACAAAAAAATAAAATTTTATATCTTTATGTTTGAAGCCTGAAATGTGGCGAAAGGTTGAAAAGTTCAAGGGGGCCGAATACTTTCACAAGGCACTGTATGTCTAGGGTGACCATATTCTGTTTCTCTGAAAAGAGGACACACTTCCAGCTCGCGCGAGAAAAATTTTCAGTCCCCCCCCCAAAATTTTTAGGGGTTTTCTGTGGGTCAGGGGGCTTTCTGTGCTTCAAACTCAGTTAAACAGATATTCTAAATTCCCCAGAAAAGAACACTTTACCTGGATATATAGAAAAATAGCCCAAAACACTCACAAACAGTAGCTTTATAAATAATATATTTATTAATTTAAAGCAATTCTCCTAAACAGTATAATGAGTCACATACAAATATGGTATGCTCTAGTCTTTAGTAGTTATTGACTGAAGTTGTGTAGGAACACATGTATTCAGATGTTTAACAAAATAAGAAATAATCATCTCTCTTAAGTCTGACACTTACACCTTAGTTAGGAAAAGTGAGGTAGAGTACCATTCTTCAAAATAACTTCCCAATTATCAATTATGTAAAAATAGAAATAATGCCGCACAAAAAGAAAAAAAGATAGGTAGCCTATTCTTCAATGTTCAGTTAGCCCATTCTTCAAAATAATGTGTCTAATGGCAAATGAAAAAAATATAGAAATAATGCCTCAAGTCAACAGTCCTTTTTTCCTTCTTTTTCCTTTTCTTATTAGCTACAGAGACATAAGTCCCAGCTTTGCAGACTGTACATTCTGCCTCCCATTTGACACGACCCGGACGAAAACAGGGGTACTTTTTTCGCATTTCATCAGTGAAATGACATTTGCGTTTCGGCATTTTCTTTCGGTTCGAGTGTTCTCTCGCAGTGTGCCTATCTGCCTGTCAGCCTGCGAGGAGTGAGTGAGTGTGGAGCGCCTCTGTACTGCTTTGTGAATGATTAATACACGTTCTGGGGTTCGGCTCAAACTCCGCCTCTCAGAGCGTGTTTCCAAAGGAACCATTCAACGTGAATGATAAATACACTGGTCTGTGACGCTCCTCAAGCTAGGTAAGATCAAAAACCCGGACATTTGAAGGACTTTATAAACGCCGGCCGGACAGGCCGGACAGCCTCTCAAAAGAGGACATGTCCGGGCAAAAGAGGACGTATGATCACCCTATATATGTCAATATTCACAGATTACTGTAGACTCTTGAATGTACTGTTCCTTCTACATATCTAAACCTATACACTAGAAAGAATAGGGAGGAATGCAGCATAAAATGAAATTTTCAGGCATTACTGTACTTTCACCTTTGATTTGGCAGCAGCTTTCATCATGACAGTCTTCTTATGGATGAAGCCAGGTCTACTGAAGACATGTCCATCACCTTTGGGATGAATTCACTAATTCATCAGCCAACATCAGATAAGAGGAAACCTCTGCAGTTCAGTTCTAAAATCTGATGAAAACTTTCCCCAGAGGACAGGAGGTGGTTAAAAGCTGTCTGTAGTTTTGCAATGAGATGTCCACCAGTCAGGTGCAGCATTACATTGTCCTCAGTTGACCCTCTGTATCATATATCTCTTACCCTGACGTACTTTAAAAATATCCACTGGCATCTTTGTTGCAGTTTGGTTCTTCATGGTCATGAAATAATGCAATGGCTGTGAAAGAAATCTGGAACAAAACTTGTGGCTTTGCACAATCAATCTCTGGCAGGAGTCTGAATGTTTCCGATTTAAACCACCGCCCTGTAGCTCATGTGTGCCCCACATGTCGTCTGATGCTGCTGGTGCTTTTGCTTCTTCGCTGTTTTGACTTCAGCTCTATGTTTTGTTAAACATTAAAAAAAAAAAATCTCTGTTTACCTTCCCAGTATCCACCTGTGATCTCCATTCTTCTAATCCCTGATTGGAGGGATTAGGAGTGATCTGTGTGCTCTAATGCCACTCAGAGGAGTCACTGGACACATACAGTATCCCTGATGCCAGATTTTACCTTTTCTCTTCTTTATTTATAAGTCGAGTCAAAGCTTAGTTTAAGAAAATGAAGCCAAAAGTTGTACAATTTACTGTTATAATTCAACACTGACCACAGTTGGAGTGGAGGGGAGGCCTGTCTGAGGTGGCCACCACACAAAACAATATGAGGGCTATGCACATACTCATACAACTGCTGTTTCTTTGACAAAACTTTTTTCTAGATCTGTTTGACTGTTGCTCCCATAAAGATGCATGTCCACAGTGTAACCACCTGACATTCAACAATATACAATTCACATTTACTCTGATTTTGTAGCAATTCAAAGATTTTGTATTGTCTCAAAAATGAGTATAGCCGGCAAAACAGTGTATCTGGAAAAACAACAAAATCTGAATGGACAAAGTGTGACCGTCATCAAGGACTCTGGAGCAATAAATGTCTTAAGTGAAATGATCTTTTGGAGTGACTGTTTGGCCTATAAGTATTTTGCGGTAAAAAATGAAAACAAAGAAACTAATGAGACTTCATGCCACCCCATCATAAGTAATGATCCCAGCCTGATCACTCCTATAAAAATTGTCTGGCTCCACCGCTGGCGATGACTATGTAAGAAAAATTCTACACATTCATAGTAATACGATCAATATTTTATTATATCAGACTGCACACTCTGGGCTCAATCTCACAGCAACAAAGTCTATTAAGGAGAATAGCAGCTGTACTGTGTACTGCTCCTTTATTGATAAAGGTAAGCATGGAACATCCCGAGGAGCTGCCTGCGAAACACACTCCTATCTCACTTGCTGACAGTGTGCAGATTGTCTGTTGCAATCTGCACCTGCACCAGACAAGGTCACAATGACTTTATCGGTGTCTACACAACAGTGAGCAGTGTTTTTCCATCACTTGCTCCATGTTTATCCTACAGACAAACATAAAGAAAAACACAGTTATGTATGAATATTGTACTGTAACATGACTTCTTCAGCACTGATATGTTTGACATCACCAAGTCATCATTTCTTTCTGTTTTCAATGAAAGAATCATTCTCAACACTGCTCCATGCTGTTGGTACAAGTCTTTTAGATCATAATATACAGAGTCCGTATCGTGAATGGTGTCCTTAGGATCAGGCCTCTTTAGCAATTCTGTATATTCTTGGAGCTCACCACTAGCATGATTCTGTGGAACACGGTGAAGCAAATAGATTCCAGTATGTAAACGTATAGGAATCATATTTACAAGAATAGTCGAGCAATAGGAAAAATGCAACAACCGCAGCACATTGAAATCAACAGCATAAGCACGAGTCCCTCTCTAATCGTCAGTAACAGTCCTTTCCAGTTGGAGAACATACTGTTGAACCAATTTATATCGTCAGTATTTACTCCTGCGGCCTTGTGCGTCATGTCTGAATGTTTTTTTTTTTATCTTCTGCAGGACTTGACTCAGCTGCTGTCCATCCCCAAAATAGGATGAAGTGACAGAGCAACACTGACCATCAGTGATGGAGCATGAGCCTTCTGCTTCAGCCATCAGGAAGTCAACTCCAGCTTGGACCTGTAATGTCACCCCGGTGTTTGCTGCAAGCTCCTTCTGAGTGAGGGCCACCGAGTGTAACAAACCGAGATCAAGTCCACATTCATATTGATTGAACAACAGGGATAGATAATAGAGTTGAAACCCATGGAGCTGGCACACCTGGTATCAGACCTATCTGGGCAATGGGATCACTGTTGCCATCAGTTAGGGACCAGCGACATTGAGCACATTGAGGTTTTTTGGATGCCTGCTCATGTTCATTAGCAGAAAAGATTGCACAAGTGTTGTTATACCACAGGTACCTGATCATTTGACGGGCAATGTAGGATACAAAATTGCCACATTTACACAAATATTTATGTGCTGCATATGATTGAATCACATATGGGCATGCTTCCACAGGGCCCAGGTACAAACTGCACCCCATACCAATTTAACAAGTTAGACATGTTTTCTTTTATTTTTTGAATAACTAGTAAGTCCATAGGTTGTGATTACCCTTTGTATCACGGCTACCATCCTCTGTTGAGACATGTGGGACCATGGATTTCTGTAAGACAGGTTTATTGTCAGGGGAGATCCGTAGCCCAGAGTCTGCCATAGCACAAGCACAGTGTTTTCTCTGAAGGTGGGGTAACCTTTTGTTTGTCCTACATTGTGCAGCACGTATCCTTTAGGTTCTGGACATCCGCATGAGGAAGTGTAACTTCTTTGGTGTGGTCATATGAATGGTATAACAGATGTGGGCCCTGATGTCGAAGATATGGGTCAGTCCAGAGTTGAAAGACATGTGGATTTCAAAATTTTTGAAAAATGAACCTTCTCTTCTGCAGTTTTCTGCTCCATATTCATCAATAATAGGTAATAAACTATCAAAGGCTTGACTGCCTCAGCTTACACCTCAGTGGTAAAATGTTTAATTCCATCTTTTATTTGGTGTTTGCTAACCCTACTCTCGTCACAGTAACAGGGTTGCTAATCCATGCTAATGTTAGCTTTTTCTCAGGAGTAGAAGCGAGATATTTAGCTAGCTGTTACTGCTGACCAAGAGGACAAGTTACTGATGGAAAAGAGTTGAGAAAATAAAAAGAATTTGTCTTGTCCTGATAACGTGCATAACAGTGTTGCGTTATGCAGAGTGAGACGTTCAATCAAGGCTGCAATGTTATGAAAATATGAAAAATAGAAGAGAGGATATAGCTTTGCTCTACCCATTCTTTTGGAAAACTGTTTGATAATGTTAATTCCAGGGTTTCATGTGATTCACTGTTTTCTTCTTCTTCTGCCCGCTAAAAGGTTGTGCTAACAGGGTTGTTGTGGGACACATGTTTCATGCATGATAATTATTATCAAGTTACCTTAAGCCCTCCTGCATCTGTATCATGCCAAGTCCAAGTCTGGAAACTGCATCATGTCAGTCAAATTCATGTGAACGATCGAGTATAATCACCGGGTGTGTGAGTTTCTCCTGCACAACATTTCCTGTAGTTTATCTTACGGAAACCTTCTCATGTGACATGTGAACAACTTTTGGACAGTCTAGACTTGTCTGGAGAGTTCTGTGTGCACCGGAGTCACAAGGAACATAACTGGAGTGCCAATAAATCAAGTTGTAATGAAAGGATTGTAATCTAACATCAAAATGTAAAATTCCTCACAGCTCTGTAATCTCTGTCTCATTTTGTACATCTAGTGTTGCTGAAGATGTGCAAGTGTGTATCAGTGTGTGGTTAGTCATGGCTGTGGTCCTCCACCTATGGCCCCTGTTTGATCTTGTATGTGGAGGGGAGGACAGTCAGAGGCATAATAACCTTTATCTCTCCTCCACTCCGTCCATGGCCTCGAAAAAACACATCAGTATTCGATTCACCACACATAAATATACTGCTTTTTGGATTTTGAGGCTTCTTTTTCACCTCGTGTGATTGCCCTTTCTCTATGGACAGCATCGTCTTTGATGTCTTGTGAAGGCTTCGTCCTTTTCCCAACACAGTGTTTCTTTACATATGCAGAATAGGGTGACATGAGGCCATCTAAAAAGACAGCTGTTCATATGGGCTCTATATACCGAGACTGTCAGCTGCTGATTTTGTTCACCAGCTCTGAGATTTAGTATCTCTATCACTGGAGCTTGAAATTCTTCTCCTAGAAGGTGAAATGGATTATAAATTTTACCTGACGTGCTCCACCCTACAAGTGACAATGACTGTAGAATGGACATCAGGGCATTAGTTGTGCTGGTGAGTGCAGGGCAGAAAGCTGTGGAGGGAATCTGAGTGGAGTCCGACAGAGCAGCCAGGACAGCCAAGTAAGCGAGGGGAGGTGGAGAACCAACAGGATCATTATCGTCTGGCAACAGCCTTTATCACGGTCAACCTGCTTTAACTATATCATCTTCAGAATGCTTGAGAGAAAGAATATTATTAACCTTTCTGTCAGTTTTGTCTCCTCTGTCACTTTCCTCTCTCTTTCTTCCTTCTTTTTCTCTCTTTAATTTCCTCTTATTATTACCAAAGTACTTTTTAATTTGAACTACCAGATTTGCACAATCATCCACTTGCAGTTAACACTTCCACCTTAACTATGTTGTCTAAATCTGTATCTTTACAATTTATTCCACATCACCTCTTAAATAAGGATGATTCACTCCACTAACTACAACAGCAACCATATTATATATGTATTTTTAAGGTTAATTATCTAATTTATTTCAGTTTTTTGTTTCAAAATGTAGGTTCTCAGAACACCACTTAAAGTATATTATAGTTTCCTCAGTGACACGTTAATTCAAAGTCAAATACTGATCTTTCTCATACCAGTCTGTTCATTCCAGCACCCCTGTCTTCCCCACCAACCTGATATCCTGGCCTTACAATCCAAAACCAATTTCTTGAGGAAGCTGTGTTTGGGGTCTTTTCTCAGGAGAAGTCCACGTCTGGCTGGGAAGACACAAGGATACTGGGATTACAGATGAGCCCCCAAGATATGTAAGAAAAATTCTCTTAAGAGATCAGTTCAGAGTAATAAGATCTAGATTATAACAGAATGCACATACCAGGCTCAGTCTTACAGCAACAAAGGTTATTACAGAGATGAGCAGCTTCTCTCAGTCTACTGCTCCTTTATACACAGAGGCAAGTATGAAACACCTTTTGGCTGGAGTACATACAGAGTTGACAACACAGAACACATTCCAGTTTGCAATTGTAACAGTTAAGGTCACAAGGACTTTATCTGTCTTTACACAACCTTCAGTGAGGAGTATTTTTTCCCTCAGACTGTGTGTTTTCAGTTCTCTGTCAAGGTAAGTAAGTAGTAACACATGCTGCCTTGTTTCAGCTGTATAAAACATTTTTATACCTCACAGTCTGTTTGATAAAAACCTGCCAGTCTATGAGCTGTGACTAAAAAGCAGCCATCTCTGAAGTATGACTTTGTTTTCCTCCATCAGGCACTGTAACATTGTCTTTTGCTGCACTTTTGAGTAAATAAAAGTCAGTAATATACCATGCTGTTGTTTTGTCTGTTTTCACAAACCCATTGGTTAATGGCATGTAGCACTGCATACAAGTTTCGCTTTGTGGGTGTGAGTGTGTTTGGGAATAAGTGTGGAATGAGTCTGCTTTTCCAAAATGTTATGGGAAATACATATCCCATAAACACAGGAACCAAACCGCCCTTCGCCCATTAACAAGTGGACTTATTCATGCTTGAAAAACAGAGATTACCACAGGCATGCCAGTGATATGACTGTGCAATTTGGCAGGCCAAAGTGAAAGAAATTATATAATGCTTTACATAAACATCCCAAGTGACTGTTTCAAAACTGCTTCATTTATTACAGCATGGAACTAATATTTATGAAGGCTTCTTACAAACCCTTTCCCAAACCAGGCTTCAAAGCTTCAGTGCATTTACACTCACAACTGTGCATACACTACATACACATTCAAGAAAAACTTCATCTATCAGAGATGTATTACAATAGCATCTTCAATTCCCAACTTGACACTGAGAGGAAAATGTATTGTAACTGAGAACGCACAGGCATCTCCTGTAAAATTTGTGTTTATAATGACAAAGTGTGTTTGATTTTTTTTTAAAATGCTGAAGGATAATGCAAACTTCCCTACATCTGGAAGCCCTTCAACTTTGAGTAACAAAACATATCTCAGCTAATTGCCACCATCTAGTGGTAATTCTTCAAACGTGCATGTGTGCACACACCTCTCCATACATCACATGTACAGAAAGTAGCAGAAATGACAGAGTGGAGACTGAAAAAAACAGTGAATCACTGTGATAATAGGGGAAACTAACAAAAATAAAACTACAAAACACCAAAATAAAATAGACCTCACTCTAGTGTTTAATTTTCTCTGACTTTTATCAAGCTTGCAAAAAACAGTGTCCAGTCTATAAACAGACTGGTAAACAGCAGGCAGAAATATGCACAAGCATAAACTGAAATCATTGCGAATATGTGTGAGATTTTAGTACTTATCTTTTAAATTCCTTTTTGGACCTAACACTACTACAGGATGGGATGCTGGAGCGCTCAAATAAAATGATGTCTGTTTTGGCTATACATTGAAACAACACAAACATTTCCATATGACATTATAATGCAGAAAAAAATAGCAAAAAGGAAAATGATGCAAACAGGTAGCGAAAGTGGAATGCAAAACCTCTTGAAATGTAGATGAATTGTGATAATTAATTAGAATCTTGATTTCTGACCACTGACACAGTTTGGAACAGTATCAGCTCATTCTTGCACACAGTACAGAAACAGCACAGTGTTATATTCTGGTCATTCACATAGCTGAGGGTTTGCTGTGTCTTGCTCAAGGGGCTCTCGTTAGTAGTAATGTAAGTAATGTAAAGGCAAGCGCTGCTCTTTCACTAAATACGTTATATATTGCCCTACTATATGTTTGCAGTGTGTCAAGCACACCAATGTAAGTGTAACTGTCCAAAACAAAATTCTTTTTGAGATTTATGCTATGTATAAATCAGTAGAAGGTGGAGCAGGGTGCCGTAACTGACAGAGCAATTCTGGAGCAGATGGAGGAAGTAGTATGTTGCACACATCACCCTCAGACAAGATGGACTAGATGTTGGCAAAGATAAAGTACTGTTGCAAAAAAGCAAAAAAGCAAAAAAGCAAAAAAAAGAGAAAGGAATCAATGATCTTTGGCAAAATAGTCAACAGCTCACTAGTTCATCCACCCTTGAAAGTCCGATTCACAAATGAGCTGTACTTACAGAAAACAACTAAAATGTGTTAAAATGGGACCAATCTCAAACCAGTTACCTGTATGGAAAGTTTTAACTATCAGTTTGACCTGAGAGACATGAGATAGCATTTTTTACATTCATTTTTACTCTTGGAATCGACTAGATTTATTCAAATGTTTGCATAAAGGTTATCAGAAATCATAGTAATTTGGTGACAGTGTGAGTGATTTCCGCTATAACTTTGTTCTTATATCGTCTGTCATATCAAAAGTACACTAACACAGTAAAAAAAATGTTAAAAAAACGTTTAGAAAATGTAGCTTTGAAAATCTGACTAAAATAATATTTGGTAAAATGCTATACATATATATATATATACACACACATATATATATGTCAGGGTAGCTACTGCGATTTGGTAGAGTTGAAGTTTCTACCAGTAGAGATTGCGATTGGAGTCTCTACCAGTAGAGTTTGCGATTGGATTCTCTACCAGTAGAAACTCCAATCCTACCAGTAGAGATGGAACTTTAAATCTGACCCCTGACCCGTTGCCGTTGCGAGCTAACGCATTTAGACCCGTCTATCAACTGAGACTAGCGTGACAGACTTACTTACTGCTTGAGTTCGTACAATAAGAGAGACTTTCTTGGAAAACCTTTCAAGCAATTGAACAACATGTATCTGAAAACTTTGCGGTGTGGCTTTTATTATTGTTTTTAATTATTATTATTATTATTATTATTACTATTATTATTATACTATTCACGGTGTGTGCTGAAAAGAGGGGGAAAATGTTCAAAAGACGTACGAGTGCTTTATCGGACCAGCGTAGTTGAAGTACTATCATTATTATCATATTGGATAATTTAAAATAGTTACATGGCTTATTTATGGTGCAGTTATGATACATGTGCGTAGAGATCCAGAAAATACAGTAAAGTAAGAATAAAGGGTTCAGTCGTTATCCTTTTTTAATACAGCAAAAGTGACTGTGTGGAGCACATGGTACAGCCACTTATTTTTGAAACACTCAGCAATTCAGGGCCTTAGAAAACTGTTTACGTGAAAGGTGAACGTGAGAGGGATGATGGAGTGCAGGTCAGGTGATATTATCATCATCATAACCCCAAAGGGATCTGGTTGCCATGGAGTTTGTATGTGTGCACGAGGGGGCTGGGGGATGGGGGTGTGAAACAGTGTAGGTGGAGGCGGTGGTGATGGTGGCGATTGTTCTTGTCAAGATCACATCTCAGGTGAATTTTAGGACTTGGATTTGGCAATGAAGGGTTGGTTTAGAGGCTGGGCAGGGCAGGGAAGTGGGTCATACTCTGGGTAGGTCTGGGAAAAAATTTAGTGGAGGAGGGTTGCAAGGGATTGCCAAGGCAGGTAAATGACATGCACACATGTTTAAGACACAGCAGTGAACCTCAGCCTCTGTTAGGCTGAGAAATGTGTGCCTCACTGGGAAACCTGAGGCACAGTTTGCTAGCACGTTACCTGCGCAGGTAAACTGACTCCCCCGTGGTTAAAAAGCAACGCAATGTGTACATGCACATATGGGAGACGCTAAATGCTTCAAACTACTCCCAACCTCCTCCTACCACGCAGCACCTGAAGATGGCGCGCCATATCCTCCTATGATTCGGCCAGGGTGCGCGTGCGTGAGCGAGTGCGAGAGCGAGACGGAGAGCTGCTGTCTGCCTCCTCTCCGGCGGTGCTGCCTCCCTGTCGCTGCAGTGCTTTGCTGCTCTCCTCTCTCTCTCTCCTTCTTTCTCCCTTTCTTTTCTTGCTTTCGTACCAAGCGCCTCGCTTCTTCCTCTTTCTCACCCGTCTCTCCCACATCTCTCTCCTCCTCCCTGCGGATGCCTCAGCCTCGCACCCCCGCCCCAGCATCCCGGCAAATGGTCGATCCATCCCCGGCAACTCTGGACGCAGGACGCAGCGAAAAGGCGCACAGCTCCGTTTCTGATCTGATCTGAGCACACTGCGGATTGACTTGAAAGAGGGGCGGACCAGGGACAGTAGGGAAACGAGGAGAAGCCTAACAGTGGCCGGGATCTCATTTCGGTAAGTCATCGCGTTATTTTCACTGATGGGCTCGACTTAATATGATCGGGCAGAGAGGGAGAAGGTATCAGGACCACAAACGCCAGTGTTTTCAGTCGGTTGTGCAGGAAATTTGATCATGACTTCTGGATCGTTCATGGTGCGTGGCTTTGGAAAACTGCTGGTTTAAACATGATGCCCTGCTTTTGATAACAAGCTTGCTGTGGAGCTCCTGTCAGAAACAAGCGTCCTACTGTGCTCAGATCACCCAATACACAACTGATATTTTGCTCCAGCTGACTACTGACCTAAATTCACTATTGGTTGTGCGTAAAAGTGCTGTAAAGGTGCAAAAGGCACCTTGTAAACAAAAGATAGAGAAGTCGCACTCCCATATATATTTTTTCAAACCACATTTACAATCAAGACTCAAGTTGTTATATTAAACATCTGGACATCAGTAATAGTATATGATTTAGTCAAATACTGGGCCAAATTCTGTGTCTGAGGTATTACAGTAGAGTATATGGCTTGTAAGTCTCATTGACTGCTGACACCCATCAGGTTATATGGAGCTGCCCCTTGTCTGTAAGTTTCTGGATCATGAAAGGTGATACAAGGATAACAGCATGGGTAAGACCCCATAGCTTTCTCAGAGCCATGCTTGTGCTTTGATCAATAGACGTTTGCAGGAGGGGGATTGGGCGCTGGCAGTTTGTCAAGGGCATGCAATTTATCCAGAAGATGATGTGGAGCAGAGGAGGAGGAGGACGGGGCTGCTGTTAGGCATGCTGTGGGTACATATTCATCCTGCTGCATGTCAGCTCTTGGGCAGGTGTTTGATGGACAGCTGAGGAACAGATGTACAAAGAGTGAAGGGGTGCTGTGCCGTGTTACATGAAACCCCTTGTTTTTTTTAGTCTGTGTTGCTTCAAAACTACAAAACTTTGGGTTGAGATTTGCAGGTGAGGCTGCCTCGTCTGTGTCAAGTAAGCAGCTGTGTGACTGGGAGAATACAACCCCCCTCTAATTCCCCGTAAACTGACCTCTGGATGAGGGATATAGGGACAGATGATTTTTTTTTCTCTCTCCCATGTCCTGCACATACAACAGCCGCTCAGTCTGTTTCAGCCAGCGCTTTATCCACTTTTCCAGTACTTAAAGACATGACGGTATAACACTCTTTTTGCCCATGAGCCACACATCTCTAAGAATGTCTGTAGATTTTTTTTTTATTGTTTAAGGATAAGCAGCGTTACAAAAGACCTATCACTGTGGGAACTGTCTCAAATACTTGTGCAATCTCCTCCTTCACACACACACACACACGCACACGCACACGCACACACACACACACACACACACACACACACACACACACACACACACACACACACACACACACACACTCCATCCTCTCTCTAAGTTTCCCAAAGATTAGCTTCTTTTATGTCCAGTGAATGTCTCCAGTGGGCATGAAAAGCCTTGTCCTTCATCGCGGACACAGATTAAGCTAATTCACACAGCAGCGCAGGCCTAATGCCTTGCTGCGCTGGCAGAACAGAACAGTCTTTATACTGTGGTCGCTGAGAGAGGCAGAAGACAGGGAGAGAGAGAGCAGAGGGGGAAAGCTAGCCGCCGGTGCCTATTGATCGGACGGAGGGGCTACTGGCAGGCATCCACAGGATGGAGTGCTGACGACAGTCCAACAAGCTGCCAGGATGAGCTGGCCCGGAGTTGCCTTACACGAAGAGTAGTGCTGATGTGAAGGGAAGAGTTTGAATTATAGCTATCCTCCCCGTGGCAGAGCAGGGTCAGGGAGGATTTGAAAATGCTGCAACTGTTATAAATTAGATTTCTTTTTATCATTAGAAAGTGCAGGTTGGTTGTGGTGCAGCACATTCACAGGTTAACGGATCAAATGTTATTCTGCGACTGTCAGAATTTGTCATTCATGTGTGACAGGATAGGAATACACCAGGTGCACCAAGCAGCTTATTGTACATCACATCAGTTATTTTTTGCAAACACAGTGTACCTGATTCTAATTCTTCACACATGAAAGGAACGAAGACGGACATTAGGAGAGGCGGTAAGAAATTAACGGCAAATCTGTTGACTTCACACATAGTAAAATTTTATGCAAGTCGTAAAATTTAAAACACAGACCTTTGAAAGGGATGAGAATTTACATTTTTTTAAAACTTGTTTCAGAAATTCTCATGATTTGTGTGACATTATGTGCAGTGAAACAGCGTTGTGAGCGCTGAGACTGTCCTACTCCTGTAGTACATAGAGCAAGACGGTGACTCCATATCAGGTCCAGGTCTTTTCTACTACTGAAACTGTCCTTTGACCTCTGCATTAAAGGCAGAAAACGAGCTGTTTTCCATAGTACCACAGTGTATAATAATTTTAGAACAGACAAACGATACACTCCAAATCACCACTACAATGTTATTTGATTTAGAAAGGTCCCTGAAACTAGTCAGAAGTATAGATCTCCTCAATAGCAACCTGCTTTCATTTGTTTTTAAGAAACTGAATATTGGATTAAAAGACTTGAAAATACACAAAGGGCTTTCTTCCTGATGAGTTATGAAGCGTGACGGCAATTTTGGCACCTTTTTGAGGTGTAATACAAGTCCAGAGCCTTGTTATTGGTGATCTGACATTAAGCCCCTTTTCTGACCTTTTCTCCTTGAACACAACAGGCCTTTAATGGAGAAATATCCGTATTTATGTCTATGTGCTTCTAATTTCTACACTGATAAGGCTAAAAACAAACAAGAGACAACTGTAAAACATGAAGACAAATGAAAACGGAGAAAAAAAACAAATGCTTTGATTTACCATTTTGATGCCCTGTCATCTGCTATATGTTCATGTTTTCTTCTATATGTTTACTTGAAAGCAATGCCAAACAGCCTCAGGCAACTAGCTGATTGCTGACCCACACTTGCCGATTGCATCGATTGCATATTCATGGGAGTAGGGTAGGTGCTAATTGGCAGCCATAATGTGCTCGTCAATCAGTTAACTTGATGCTCATGTTGGTGCTTGGATGCTTATGAGCTCCTTTAGTAACATAAGAAACACTGATGTCTGTCTTAATGGGCAGTTTTACAATGTTGCCATTACAATGGAATTGTTACAAGATCTCATACATGTTCCACGTCATTAAATTTTTAATATCACTCCTGTGTCCCTCAAGGTTCCGGTACGGTGCATTCAGCAGCGCTATTTGATAGCTATTTAGACAGGTGACAAATGAAAGGAAAGGAAAAACAGCATGAAGTTATCTGGTAAGGTGTTGGACAAACACAACTTTGGTGCTGCCTGACAATGATTCTAAAATTTGCTCGAAATGTACTGCAGGGATGGAACAGATTTCTTCCAAACATTATTCCTTCATTTGATGATCCATTTGATTGACTTCGGTCTAAGATCTCCCATAAGTGTAGAAATGGGTTGAAATCTGGTGACTGTGAACCACACGCAGCATATGATTGACATCATTTTCTTACTCATCAAACCGTTCAGTGACCCCTCATACTCTATGGAGAGGGGCATTGTCATCTTGGAAGAGACAACTCCCATCAGAATAGAAATGTTTCATCATAGGACAAAGGTGATGCTTTAGAACAGCTTTGTATTGATTTGCAGTGATTCCTCCCTCTAAAGGGACAAGTAGAGCCAAACCATGCCGGCATAACAGCCCCCACAGTATTACAGAGACGTCTTTCCATAGAGATCAAGGGTTTTTCCTTTAATTTGTCACCCTTCTCTATGTTCATGTAGTATTGTATCTACTATGCTGAAGTTTGACCATATAAATCAGTCATGAAAATATTATTTCTTCTGTATTAGTAATAACGGTGAGAATGAAATGCAAAAGCAGCTTGCTCTAAGAATATATTATAGTATATTTTTGTCTCTGACGATGCTGGTCTATGAGTCTGCCTCTAACAACATTTAATCCAGCAGCTTTTTGGAGAAAACTGTCAACTGGCAAGAAATTTCTTCAAGAGTGTAATGTTTATTTCACTAAATGTGTAACAGCTTGAAACATATCACATCTGTATTTGATTAAAAAAAAAAAACAAGATAGTGATTTTACAAGCAGCCTATCTGATATTTATAATTTGTAAAATGTCATAAATCGTTACAGGAAAAATAATCGCATTGCTGTAATTTGTAACTAAATAAGTAATTTGCTGCTGCCCTGCACTGCTCCAATGGGGAGGCTGATGCTTGGTATAACCAGCTGATCTTGATGCGTGTAAATTATGTTTATGTGAGCATAAAACATCCTTTTTCACTGTTGGTCTTTAGACCTAGCTGAACACGACTCAAGTGGTTTTTCTCATCATTCCAGTTGAGATCCACTAGACAAATGATTGCATGTTGTGGTCATCATTGGAACACATTTTTCAACCAAAGAGGTCCAAGTTCAAGGCCCCATTTATATCACTTGGGTGTCCTTGAGGAGGGCGTTGAATCCCTCACAGCTCAAAGCATGTCAGTTAGACACTGTAAAGCAATGACAAAACTTCCTATTGGGGGATTAGTTGAGGGAAAAAAACACTGCTAAACACACAGCCTAACAAATCAATGGCCGCTATGGGAAGAGTACTTGAAATGCTGCACAAATAACCTTTTAAGGTAGTATAGCCAGGCGTTCTCCTGATATGACATGACCTCCTTTTTTCATGCTTCCCTGCACTATTAATGTATCCTCGCCATCTGCTGACCTTCACATTAAAACCGGAATAAATAGGGGAAATTATTTGTAGTTTAGAGGTGAACGGAGTGGACAGTGTCATAACATTACTGTAGCCTACACCAGACCATGCAGCTGGCATAATCTGCCTATTTACATCTGCACTTTGCCACTTTACATTTCAGTGGCTCCATATGGCAGGGTATAATTTAATGAATAAAGTGAATGCACAAAGACTGCATGAAGTTGGTTCTTGTGCACCGTAAAACATCATATGAATTTTGCAAAATCAGCTCATAATGTTTAGCTTAGTAATGTACAAATATAAATTTTGTTGATTTAAAGTGAGCTTAGTTTAAAATGTCAGCTTGATAACCTATTATCATGCGTTCATCTAACTTGATCCTTTTAGATTTGACACAAGGAGTTGAATAAATGAACCCAAGATACTAGTTCACTAAACTAATTAGGTTTATTTGTAGCGAAACTAGTAAATTAGCAGATTTCTTAGAATGTATTGCTAGAGACTTGACTTGCTTCTAGGTTGACTAAAACAATAATTATGCTAACTTTGTGTGTCGTATTGAATGTTAAATGTGTCATGGTTGTTATTATAATCATAAAATTCAGTTCTAACCACGACAAAGTATGCAATTCAGTCTCTATCCTTGTATATTTATAATTTGTAAAAGTCAATGGGTGCATCTAATCTGTCTTCTTCTTACTCTTATGTGAAATGCTGCAGTTAAGTTTATCATTTTTATAGAAAAACACACTCTTTAAAATTCAAAAAACTGTAAAACACGAAGCAAGTCTGTCGCTATTACCTTAATGGTAACATGCATTCTCGAGTTCAGTTATCTAGTTTTACCATTTCAAAACTCATAAAATTTTGTTAAACTAATCAGTATAAATGTGACAACAGTGGAGCTTGTGTGTCCAGTTGGACCAACTTACATGTTTTCCAGTGTATTCACTTTGGGAAACAAATGTTAAAATTTAAAGTATCCTCAATCATTTATTAAATCACTAAATGGCTTCACGTACAGAAGCTGTGTGAAGCTCAGGCAGCAGGTTGGCATCCAGTGTCCATGAGCATTTCCTTCTCCTATCAGTAATGTAGCACACACTTCTTTTTGTTTCACTGTAAAAGAAAGAGAGGAAGAAAAGTTGTCCACTGTTAACGATGCTTTAGATTTATGGCTCGATTTCCACTGATGCCACATGTAGTAAAAATATATAGCCTCATAGTGCTGGAAGGTGGTAAAAGGTAAAACCATTCACCAATTGCTGTGTATTGTATATTATAGTGATTAATGAGAGCAGGACTTTGAGGAGCACAGCAGGAAGAAGACAGGGAGAGAGGAGGAGAGAGGGGAGGCAGCGATGTGTCAGTGTTGGACTGAGTCCAGCGAGGCAGCAATATGTGTGAGAGAGACACAGACAGAGAGACGAGGCTGTGTGGATGCTTCTAGTGGGTCTCTGCCGCCGTCTCTCCTCCCATCTTCTAATGAGCTCGCCGCAGATGGGACTCCCTCTGTCAGCCCACTGCCCTCCTCCTCTCCCTCCGCTCCATTATCCTCCCCTCCATCTCTTCCGTCTTTACTGTGAGAAAAACAAAGAACGATGCAAAGAGATGAAATAAAGAAATAAAAGGGGCAAAGGGAAGATGAAAGAAACACGGAGACAACGGGGGTTAAGGACGCAGGTGGGAGAAGAGAGGAGGATTCGCGGGAGATGGTAAACAGTTAAAAAAAAAGATGAGGGAGGTGGGGTGTGAAGACGGAGTGGTGGGAAATGGAGAGCTAGTGACAGAGCCTGTTGAGGAGTGAAAGGGGCTTATGAGCAGCGAGACGAGGCTGAGTGAGAGACTAGGAATCAACAAATGCAAGAAGTGATAGAAAAGTGTGAAGAAAAAGCAGCGGCAACACAATGGGACAAGGAAAACCACCGAGCCGCACCGTTCCACAGTGTCAAAAAATTAAAAATGCTGCATATTAAAACCTAGTGATATGTGTTTAATAGAAGCCCTGCAGTGAAAGCAGTGCTGTCTGCGGTTGCCTAGAAATGGCATCACGTTTGTACCTGCCACACTGTATGGGCTAAGTGGAATTAATAATTGGCTCAGCTAGCCAGAGCTGCCAGTTAATTGAGCATCAAAGAGATGTGTAGCTCGAGCACATATCCTCTTGATTTCCCTGGGCAAAATATAGCCTAGAGTTGGTTTGTGGGTGTACATAAGACTGGAGTGGAACTGCTTTTGTTCGTCTGCTGCAGTGTGCCATTGTGACCTTTATTGCATGTATGGGGGTTCGTCATCAGGATTAATACATGTCCAAAGGTTGGTGAGTGTTGTCCTTTGGTGCATGCACAGGAGTGTGTGTGGCTGCTTCCATTTATATGTATGTATTTTCTTTGCATCGAGCCCTGTGACATTCTGTTAATAGACTTGTGTAGATTACTGGTTTTCCACCTATCTGTCAATTTCTGTTGTACTAAAATATACTAAAACACTGGATTATATGTTCTTGAATTGACATACACGCTGATCCGTTGGTAATTAGACAATTTCCGCAGCATGGATAATTGGTCGGCTTTTCAAAGATGCTAAAAATGCTGATTAAAACAATGACTGCAGTCGTATGAATCTTATTGTGCCAAACTTGAGGAAATGTTGGAGCTGAAGTTAAAGTGTGTGAGAGGGGAAAAAAAAAAAAAGATTTGTCATAATGACATGTTATGTGGCAGGAAGCAGGGAGATATAATGTTGGCTTCATCTGTAGACTCTTTGCACAGCAACATAGTATTATCTTGCTGGCTGGTCAAGTGGGAAATAACATGTTTGATGGGATATGAACACCTGCGCCAGAATGTATGTGAGCGTGTGGGCGAGTGTTTCTTTGTGTAGATTTCTTGGCTGTTCCATTAGATCTCTGCTTTCTTTGCCTAAACAAGGACACCGAATGATATTGATGTGAAACGCTTGAAATTAGGTCCAACCAGTATCGACACAGCGAGCGATCTGACCTGTGGCCCCAAACCTGCAGCTACCTGCAGCAAAAGTAGGAGCTGCTGCAGGAAACAAAAAATGCATTAAAAAATGATATACTTTAGCTTGTTCCAGAAGGCCAACATCACTTTAGTGCCAGAGACAGTGAATCTGTGTGTGACATGGCAACTGCACAGCAAAAAAAAAAAAATTGTTCAAGAAAAAGAAGTGGGCAGAAACACATTACCAACGAACACCAGTATTGGTTGAAACAAAGATTTTATGACAGCAGATGACTTTTCCTTTAATTGTCAACTTAAGTTTTCACAAAACCTGTTCAGGTGACATATTTATGGTAGTTTCTAGAGAAGCTTGCTTTTCAGTCCGTTTGTGTGCCACTTTCTGTAAGTAGTCATTTATACCTGCCTCAACCTCTGCAAAATTTAGCATTTAAATATACTGGCAGTGGAAATAAATGTCCTTTTTCCAGTTATGGAAAACTGCACAGTAATTGCCAGTTATATAACATAATCTGCTGAATGCTGTCAAAATCTACAGATTTGACTAATTATGTATTTTTTTTAACACAAAATTAATTGGAGTATTTAAACTTCGGCTATGACATGCATTCATTTACAAATACAGATGCTTTTCTGATTCTTATTGTCTCACTAATGAGTTATGGAGTTATGGAAAGCAGATATACATATTTTTTTAACTGTAGCTGTTTGAGGCACTTGCAGCTTTTGATCATCCATGATCACTAATCAAAGGGTCTCGAAAAATTTGAAACCCTTGAAGAGTAAAACATTTTCTAAAAATCTCTCTGGTCTAGGTGCACATTTGCACAAGATGACTTTGAATTAAAGCACACGCCTAGTGCAAAGTCTCGTGAAGAACCACATGCTGTACTACAGAAACAGTTGACTGAACATGAAATATTTGGTGCTGAACTTAAATTTTATTTTTTTAAATCGTGATAAACATGTAGATGAATCAAGCTGTTTATGTATTAAAAAGTTGAGAAAGTTATTTTCAGAGTCCTGCTGCTAGCTGATAGTGGAGCAGTAATGATAACTAATTAAACTTTATTTCAGAAGTGTGAGAAACACGAAATAATATTTATGTTAGTTTGAAGTCTTGCAAATTACTTTTCTTCACTTCATGCTCCAACTGAGAACTGTAGCGCCGACAATCTGTTAGTTTAAACTTTATGTTATACAAACTGCTTTTAATTGCTTGATGGACTAACCTCTTTAATCATTGCGCTATTCAGTTGAACACTGAAAATGGTAAATATCCATCAGTTATTTTGTATCTGCACTGCAGCGGTGACCCGGCATGACTAGAAGATTGTAGTATACCATGAATTTTGTGAAACTGGCCATCATTATTCTTCATTATAAATGGGTTCTGGCTTCAAATAAAATCTGCACTGTCCTTTGCAAAAAATAAAAAATCCTGTTGCTTTTCCCCTTACTTACTCATTCATTCAATCTTGGGTAATCCCTTACACACACACACACACACACACACACACACACACACACACACACACACACACACACACACACACACACACACACACACACACACACACACACACACACACACACACACACACACACAGAGTGGTGTATCTATCTTAAAAGCTTGAGGCCAGCCAAGTGGTATAAATGCCGTACCCGATGCCTGTGGTTGGATCAGCAGACAGCCCATCAGCAGCACACACTGATCCTTATCGGTTGTGTATTGCTGTGGCTACTTCCACCTGCCAATCAAACTCTTTCTCACATCTGCAGAAAAAGATGTGATGGAAATGATGGGAAAGACAGAGACAGAAAGAGATAGGGATCACACCACTATGGCCCGTTTATAGATCGAGCCACCTCAGTTTATTGCTCTAGCTTGCTGGTGTGTATGCGTGTGTGTGGATTCGTGTGTTCTTGGATCAATGGAGGGGAAAAAGAAGGTATGGAGATTTAAAGAGAGGGACATCAGAGACAGCAAAAGGAAAGGGTTGACGTGAGAGGAAGGCAGGGAAGGTGAGAGGTGCTTTGGAAAAAAAATGGCAGCAGCAGCCACCTGTAGACCACATAGTATGATTTATAAGGAAGAGGATTTAACTGTGAGTGTTTCAGCATGTCTGAAAGAAGAACAGCAGCTGAAATAATGTTTTGACCACGGGGCGTTTTATTAGGTTGTTTATTGATGTGTGTTGACACTGGAGAGCTACATCCACAGTCGAGCCTCAGCTCCTGCTGTCCACATTATTCGATTTCATTTCACAGTCCCTGAGCAAACAAAGGCAGGTTTTCTGTCTAGCTACACATTGCGCTTGTTCTGAGTAAAGCTCATGTCAGTGTAAGCTGAATATACTTTATAGTAATATTCAGCATTTTTACTTATGCCCAGTTCCTCCACGGGCGTCCTTTGTTATAAAGCACGCCTGACAACAAAATGCTTCATCTTAACAACACAAGTTTCTTCTGTTAGGTGTTTTTAGATTAAAATACAAGTGAGTCTCCCATGAACTGCAGAGACCATCAAAACATGAAGCTATGCAGGAATAAGGACTGATGAAGCTAAAGGTGCATGTTCTGTTGTGTTGCTGGTGGTGGTCCATGAATTATATATCACAGACAACAGGAAGAGGAATGCTTCATGTTAAGATCCCCAAGCAAACAAGCGGACGCTGAAGGTACTCGGCAATTTGTTAAAATTCAACAAGCGGGAAGATGTTGGAATGAACAGTTTTATCATCATTGTACTCCTACTATTTCTGCCGAGCTTGCAAGGTGTCGCTGCAGAAAACTTAGAGAAAATCCTCCCCAATTTCAAATCATTCCTTTAAATCGCTAGTCTTATTTTGTTCCCTCAGCTTAGATGTTTTGCATTTTTGAGATCAGAGAAATGTCTTCTCAGATGTCTTAATTTGCCTCTTATTGCATGCAAAATATGCGCAGTACGCCTTCTCCAAGTGGTGCCAAGCATAACACAATGTTGTGCTAACAACCAAAGTATAACCAATGCATCTCAGTTCAAGATCAAAATAAAACCGGTGGATTCAAACAGTTTATAGCTGCGTGATTGTCGAGGGGAAAAGAGCATTAATTTGAAGCTAGAAAATATAGATTTAAAATCGAGTAATTTGAGGGCTGTGTGTTGTTGAATTAAAACAACAATAACTGCATTGAGAATACTGATTAGTAATTTGAGGCTATGATTTGTCAATAGAGGGGTGAATTACTAATATCGAGAAAATATTTATTTCCCCCACGGTATAGTTTTCCCTGGTGTGCATTGGGATTGCATAAAATGCTCATAAGCAAACAGCAGAGTGATATTCCTAAGGTCGTCTTTTGCTCAAGGACGCTCAAGTTGATTGGAGGCTCAGGCTTCTACATAATCACTACACCGGACTGCATTCAAATTCACTGTGAAACCTTGTTTTGCCGAGTTTTCTTGAAGATGTATAGCATTTAGTAGCGGGGTAGAACTCTTGACATCGAATACCATAGCAAAGGGAATGCTGTGGTTACTCATTTGGAATAAAACTGCCCAATAAATAGCATTTGATGTTACTTTTTTATTCTCTGTGATATCTGGGTATCCTCTGCAGATCCTAACTACGGCCAAGCTCTAGAACTGCAAGTGCACATTAATTTCACTCATCTGTCTTGTGTGGGTTGCATCTGCTATGTATAATTCATCAAGTAACTCTCTGTTGATATCCGCATATAAATTAACTTAGATATTGTGCAGCTCATGAATTTCTAACGATGTGTGTACACAGTGGCACCACAGTAGTACATCGGCTCGGTTGTTTCTTGCTCGCGAGAAATGAGGTGAAAAACATTTTGTGTTTTGGAATGATTTCAATCATGAAATGGGTAAAGAATGAAAAAGTGGCCCACAGGCTTTCCGTGAAATGCCCGTGAAGCAGAGCCACCCCTCGCCGCTGAACGTACCAATTATGGCTGAAATCTACCGGGCGTGTTTTGGAGATTTGTCGGGTGCCGGTCTCTTGGTAGCGGCACTGAAAGCAGGTTTGCCTGGGCGTGTCTGTGTCATTATTGTTTGATGGTACAGACTTGACAGAAGCTACATTGATCCAAAGAAGAACAGAAATGCGGAGGAGGTTTGATCGCTTTAACTAACGACTGGCTTCATACTCAGAACGGGTGATTGATTGGAAAAAAACGGTCATGCGTGGGTTACTGACAACTTTCATTTGAAACATGCAACAAAGTAATGGTGACTTGGTATTTTAAAATGCCATCTGCTCCTTAACTTGTTCTGTCTGTAATTGTAGAATTACAGTTAATTTTTGTTGGCTTGTATGGTATATGTCTGCATGTGTTGCTTTGCTAGTTTGGAGACTCAGTTGTATTTTGGGAATGTTTTAAACAAACCAAATAAATTCTACTTGCATATACTTTGTGGAAGGGGAAAAAAAAACACAGTCATTTGCAAAGACAAGATACCCCTCGCTGTTCTTTAGGCCAATTAGGCTCAAAATCTGCTGGGTTTGGGCTTGTGCCAGAGATTTGAAGGGAAAGACTTTGTGTCAGAGAGAGGCTTTTGAAAGGGATTGAGAAAAGAAGACTTGCTGATTCCCAGAAATACACAGAAACCACAAAGCTCACGCACAAACACACACGCACTGTTCCTGTTGCCGTTGTTTCTCTTTTCTCCCCTCACTTTTTCTCCGTGGACTACAGATAGACAAGACGACACATATTCCAAAAGCGAGAGATAAACAATTGATTATATACACTGTAGTTGCAACAAAAATCCACTTTGCAGCCTGCGAGTTATTCAGACACACACATGCATTTGTGTGCGCAGACACATAGACTGCAGGAAAGACGGAGCCGCTGGCAGAAAACTGTGGAGGTGGGAGAGTTGAGTTAGTAACTCCCTGCTGCCAGTTTGCCTGTGTTATTAATTCTGATAATTTGACCTGCACTGCAGACGTGCAAGATGTTTTCTCAGCGGAGCCTTTGGCTTTTTTTTTTTATGCTGAAATGAGCTATGTATTCCTCTCCAATAGATAAAATAAAATTATATTGATTTCACATATGCAGCAAGAAGCCTGGCTACCTCATCTGCTCTGTAACTCTCTGTAGATGGTCAATATTAATGTCTTCAGAATCAAAAGGTCAAATGATAGTTGTGATTTTTACTGTGGCAGTTACCATTTATGAATCCCAGTAGCTCTAAAATGATAATTTTTTTCACCACCATTTTACTGTACTACCCCTCAATAAGGTCAGAAGTCAGGCTTAGCCACAGAACGGTGTCCCATGAGCTGAAAGGGATTTAGTGTTTTGGTTAAACACACCACTTCTGCTCTGTTGAAATACTGTACTGTCTGAGTTCACTTTGTATCCGTTTGTCTTTACGTAAGTATATATTTATAGGAAAATTTGTCTTCTGTCCAAAATAAGAAATGGTAGTTATCCTTAATTTTACCCTGTTAAGGTTCAAAAACGAAGCGCTGAATTCAACCTCTTCTTCGCTGATGTGTGACAAGTTTGTTGAACTGTTGAATAATCTGGGATCACAAGGTCTAATGAAACCAAAGGAACCGTGAGGTGTTGGGCTTTGATCTTCTGGAGGTTCTTAGCCCGCCAGCACACCAAGCTTTAAACTGTTATGACGTCGGTGGGGGGGGCGGAGGGGGAGAGAGCCAGGAATGGAAGTTTTTTAGATCTCGTCAAGTGTTTCAAAGTGTTACATCATTTCCACGTCTTCCACCAGGAGAGTATTGCAACAAACCCCGTTTTAAGAGGAGTCAATTCCTTTTTCCCCCCATATAGTGTGATTTTGATGGGTCGCTGAAGTATATTTCGTGCAGGAGACACACACTTGCGCGTACGACGTGACCACACACAAGGGGCAGGACACGCAAACGCACACTTTTTCTGTTTTGTATATAGCGTAGGATGTGCTGCTCTCATACTGTGCAGCGAATTGAATTTCCATTCTCTCATGGTTAGTCAGGCAGTGTTACTCTTTCTCCCATTATGGCACATTCACTGAGACAGCGGGAGGCCGGAGAGAATACAGAGGTCTCCACCAGCTTCTCCAGCGGAGGCTCGCTGCCCTCAGCCTCATGCCCAGAAGTGGACAGGCTTTGTTGGCTGACTGGTGGGGGCTGAGTGGAGATGGATCCATGCTGTGTCTGGCTCATGCACATACTGTAGGTGTACATACAGTGACACAAACACATGAAGATTGAATGCGTCCCACTGTGATCATTTGAGAAGACTTCCACCCACTGTCTTGTTTGCCTGCCTTTGTCACACACACTGCAGGGTAAATTGAGGGTGAGCAGGTTACCAGCAAGAGTCCGTGGTGCCATCGAGGTCCCATTGTAGAGATACCATGGTAACTATTAGCCTGGTTGCTTTGGTTGCTATGACAGCACAAATATCACCAACCCACTGCAGGGATGAAGTAATATAATGGGTCAGTAGAGGGAGGGGATTAGACTTTGTGAGGTGTACATCAAAGTACAGCAAGAAGGCGTACTCATTCTGTTTGATCAATAATAGACTCGTCTGACTGTAGATGCTGTATGTAGTGGCAGTGCAGTTGTGGTAAAGCGGCTTTAGACTAGATTTCCCAGAGCATGCTATCATTCAGACAAGACCAACACATGTTTTTTTTAATAATCTTTCTTGTAATCTGCATGCACTGTATGTTATTCTCAAGACTGTGCATGATTTGTAGGTTTCATATCAATTCATTTTTTATTATTTTTTGTTCTCGTATTCTTCCATGTTATCAAGGTATGTGTAGGAATACCTAGATAGGCAAGGCATCATTAACTGTGGTCTGGTGAGGTGGGAACTGATCTATCATTAAAGTGGGATCATTATGGCCCGTTGGAGGGGAACTATGAATTTGAATTTCAGATTTTTATAGTGGCAGCCTGTCAAGGTACTGGGAAGGGAATAGTAAAAGCCTTAAAATACAACCGTGACCTCTGATTGCGAATAATCTCTCAGGCAGCCCTGTGGTCGAAAGCGAAATCAATAATGTCATTAAATGACAAGCTACTGGTGTACAGAAAGTTAATCAGAGGGGCATTTACAGTTGTGTGTTGTGCAGGAAGACTAGGCAGACAAAGGAAATCCATCTGCCTGTTGATGCGAGTATAGCAAATGCATGTATTCAAATGTGTCTAGTTTAACTTGATACTTAACAGACCAAATGAACACCCTGCGGCCAGTCACAGTCAATCCCAGACCAAAGCGAATGTTTAGATATTTATCACAGAATAAATTAGCATGAACTACACATGGCAGAGGTTGTGTTCTGAAGATTCAATTAACACGTGTCAAATTTACCACATTGCTCATTTCTGCTGTAGATTTTTTATTTTTTTTTGCCAGCAGTGTGTTAGTCAGTGCATTGTTGTTGTACGCTTGTGTGAGATGTTCATGCATTCAGACACGGAGGAGAGAGTGGTGTGACTTTCTAAAGGTTTACAGAACACTGCCTACACTTTTTCATCTCTCTTTTGTGCAAAGGTGCAGTTTAGTCCCGTTGACAAGAAAAATAGCAAAAACAAGGACAAATGGCTGAGGACCACTTTGGCAGTCTGGATCCCTGAAATCAAATCTCTCTAATCAACCAAACAGCTTTCTAACGGTTTCTAGCCAACTCTCATCCTCACAGTTTGACTATTTTAGTTCATGTGGCAGACTGACTTACTGTTGGTGCTCAGTGATTTAAAAAAATGTGTTGATCTTCTTTTTAGAATAGCAAACAGCTGGACAAATGAGCTTCCTTCTTCTACATAATCAAGTGTTCATTACATTGTTTATTTGTATTGTGTGACTGCATTTACTAATAAAATGCAGCCTGATCATACATTTCATAATAATGATCATGAACATCCAGTATCAAGTATGTCATGGCAACCATAGCAACAGCTAAAGTTAGTGTATTTTCTAATTTCATACTTGAGTCTTGAGTTGTGATTCATTGCTTATTTGATTGTTGGTGCTTTACAGTTCCAGCATCCAGCTTATCTGGCTTGCTTCATTTCTATTTACTCCTAATTTGTTGTCCATTTCCTTGACAACTGTTGTTCACCAAATGCCACTAGACACACTGTGCTTCTAATCTGCAGTATGTTGAAGCTATCACATGGGGGCGGCATGATTTATCAGGCCTTGTCCTAATCTCCTGATGCTGTCCTTCTAACAAAAACACTTGAGGAAGACTCAGTGTATTGGACTGAAGTAACCCTCAAATATCCTTCATAGCCTGGTTCTCTTACATAGGCAGGAGACCAGGCAGTAGAATAGCTTCTAGGTAAACATTCATCTCCCTCATTCTCTCTGCATATCAAGAAATGTTTCTTTTTGTCTGTCTCTGTCCATCTATCACCCACACACATACACTGTTACAGAACCTGGAGGGTAAGTCTCTGACGTCCTATATGTCTCCTGTAGTAACAGCTGATACTAAAGGTCTCCGAGGAATGACAGGAAAGACAGCGAAAGAGTGAATGCTTCTAATGAGTGATGGTGGAATAGCAGAGATTGAACTTGACACAGCATCTAGGAAAAGTCACAAAGCAAACAACAAACTTGGATCATTTCTCTGTTTTGTATTCCAGCACAATGTATTGGATTTATAATGAATTGAATGTTCTGTCCCGACTGTGTGTGTGTGTGTGTGTGCGCGCGCGCGTGCCTTTTGTTTTTGTAGAAGCTTGTTTGGAAGGCATGAGTCAGGAATCGGCGAGAAACATCTCTTAACCTCACTCGCTTTATTCGGATCAGACGGAGCGCTCTCTGTGTGGTTGTCAATTTTCAGGCATACATGTGTTTATGCACACATCCACATGCACACACTTTCAACGCTCACACAGCTAGACAGACTAACCAGCCGCCCCAAGGCCTTTTGGCTTGTGAAAAGGGACCGAGAGCTCTATTGTTTTCTCTGTGATTCAGTTATTACACAGAGATTAACACAGTGAAACTCTTCTGTGCCACCCAAGGGCTTTGGACCCAGAGAGAGCGAGCAGTGAATGCCTTTATCTTTCTCCCTCTCTCAATCTCTTTCTCTCTCTCTCCCTTGCCCTATCTCCCTGTATTTCACCGACATACACACATACTCATGCATAATGTTACGCACTTATTCAGGCGGTGCCAAACAAACGGTCACAATTATGGCTAAACATGGCACACACACACTCGTTGCTCGTGCATTGGTCTGGAGGAATGTGTTCGGCAGCTGATAAGGAGGAGAATAGGACAACAACAACAGAAATGCCAGCACAGCAACATTTCTTACCCGCACACACCTGCAACACACGTCTGAGCACGACACCACACACACAGATGCATTCACGTGTCAGACGTACATAGTCTTGTCGTTGTGTTACTGCTAATGACGTGACAGACTGTGTGTGACGGGGTGTGGCAGCAAACAAAAAGATGTTATGGAGCTACAAAACAAATGAGAAGTCTGATGCCAATTAGTTTATATTACAAAAGGCCCTCGAATGACGCATTTGCAGCAAAACTCTTTGCTGACGATGATTGTCTCCGAAGTGAACACATGACGACAGCCCTCTCCCTCACATGAAAGAGAGGGAGGAGGCTGGCTGGAAAATGGAGAGAAATTTGGTGGGAGTGACGGCGAGAGAGGAAGCAAAAGGAAGAGGGAGAGGTGAGCGAGCGCAGAGGATGACATCATGCTGATGGGACTGAAGCAGCAGGGTCCCAGTGGGATATCCCTGCCTCTGACAGAAGTACGGCAGCTCAGTGGGATCAAAAGCAACCGACAGGCAGACTTTCAGCTCGGAGCAGCAGGAGGAGCATGGAAATAACATCTCTGCCTTTCTTGTGTGTGTTCACCTCTGTGTGTGTGCATGTGCACATGGGTGACACCTCTTTACATGCATGCATCACACATCGGATATTACAGGCATGTTGTTTTTTCTGTTTAAAATTGCTTTACAACATGTCTCTTTGTAGTTTCCTTCTTTTTTTTCCACGTCTTCTTGGATACAAGCTGTCAAATTCGACTTAAATCAGTATTCTCAACTTTGGAAATAATCAGACCACTTGTTGATTAACACAAAACTTTGTTAATTATGTTTTCATTTTATCACAGTACAATATTTACAGCATCTTCTAAAAATCATGAAAAAAATATAATTCAGTACGTGCAATGATTCTTTTAACCAATATGATGTCTTGAGAGAAAATGTGCTCATTTTAGAAATCACATTAGATGGCTAAAGACATTTTTTGTGTAGTCATTATTTTGTGCTTTAGCAGTATATATATATATATATATATATATATATATATATATATATATATATATAGAGAGAGAGAGAGAGAGAGAGTTAGATAGATAATCCAAACTAAATCTCACAACATTTAACAGGAGAGAATTGCGAGAGAGCCACTGCACTCAGCCAAGCAGCTGTCCATTACAAACTTAGGAGGAAAACACAGTATGGCTCCATTAAGAAGAGCAAAGAAAGAGGCAGCAAACAGTGGTCACAGTGGTCTAATAATTACTTCCAAAGCTGTAAAGCCAGAGTGGCTTTTTATGAACTGATTTACTGATGACTGAGATATAACAAAAAGTAATCTTCCATCAAAAAGTTTCAAATCCCTAATACCACTAACAAATTGCTTCTACTGCGGAGTGTTATCTGTTATTACACCAGGCCACAGTGGGAATAAAGGCTCAGCCATATAAGCTGTAATGACTTTCAGTTGTGAGACACACAGGAAACTAAATGGTATGATTTTAAAATGTTAATAGTGTCTTGAATGTTTGTCCACAACATACAGAATCAGATTTAGAAGTGAAGACAATTATTCCCCAGTACTCATCCATGCATATAGAACTTCTTGCTGCGTTTGATGTTGAGTTGAATTTGTCCGATATGTTAATCCATTTGGACAGTCCATAAAATCATGAGTAAAGTCTGATGGATGTCAGTGTCAGATTTTTCCTAAGTGTGTTTATTTTTGATGGGCAGGGAAGCTTTTTCAACATTCACCGTTGATGTCATCCAGCATGTGCAGGTATATGTGTGTGTTCTCGCGCTCATCTCATGTAAATTATATATGTATGAAATGTGAGAGATAGGATGTGTAGGTGTAAATACTCTGTCTCTCTTATCCAACTCTCAGGGGTATGCTCTTCTTGTCATGCCACAGCACAGCCAATGCACTGTGGCTTTATAGGTTTCATACTGTAGTGAGCTCTAGCCTCCAGCCAACAGAAGCCTCTGCTGTGGATGGATATAATAAAACTTTATATTGTGGTAAGCTGTGGTGACATTGTAAATGGGAAACTGCGGCAGTGGATAGAACAGAGTAGCAATATGTGCATCTTATGAGTCACAGTCGAAGCTGCTGCGCGCCTCCTTTATGAAAAGGGTTTAATGTGTCCTTTGCATATTAGAATTAATCAGTTAGCATTGAATTGCCACTGATGATATTTTCCTTGAAAAATGCTATTTTTTTCACTAATTAAATTCTGCCTGCAAGAGTAACCTGAAATGTGTAAACATTTTTTCCTGGCAGTCGTTTCATTTGATAAAAAAACATGAATGCCATTTTATAGGTTTTTCAAGGAAAAATCTTGTTAGTCACTAGAAAGTGTCACTGTGGAATTGGTGCTGTGTTCAAGAGGGAGTAGAAGTAGGATTTTACTTTGCCATCTAGATTTTTCTGGCTGTGCAGTGGTCGGTGGTTATCACTGTCGCCACACTGGTGACCTGTCCAGGGTGTCACCCGCCCTCTCCCTAAGTCTGCTCCAGCCCTCCCATGACCCTAATGAGGATTAAGCGGTGTACAGAAAATGGACGGATGGATGTATCTTGATTTTCCTGGCTGGTTGCTGTATCAAACTACTGAGAGAGTGTATTCATACTGTATGCATCTATTTTAGTTTGTAAAACAACTAGTTATGTAACCAATTTAAATACACAATGTGCACTTTGTGTGCATGTGCAAACAGATTGTGTCTGAAGCTCACATGATTATCAGACTGCAGCGGGGTATCTGTGAAGTGTTCCTCGCTCTTTTCTTTCTCCGCTTTTTGTTTATTCCTTTCAGTCTCTGTCTTTTTCTTTTTATATTGTTCCATCTTTTCCTCTGCCTCTATCCAACCTCTTACGAATACTGACCTGTCAGTTTTGATCTCCCACTCTCCAAGTAGCTGCCCTACTTATTTAGTGGGGGTGGGGGTGACATTACAGTGATGATTGGAGAATCGAATGCAACAAGCACAAAAAGTAAAGAAAACAAAATGAAAAAGCAGCTGGAAGCTATCTGAAAAGGAGGCAGAAATTAGTGAACAGGGTGGTTTTCTAAAAGCCCCTGCTTACATCTGACCATTCTCGTGTTTACAACATTTTGTGAAACTAATAAAACGCCGTCAGATATGAAATGACCACCCATTTTTCTTTGGAGCCAAATCTCATTTTCCCTTTTGGTCCTGTCGTGGAGGAATGCACTATTTCATTAGATCACAGAGCGACTCGGGCCTGCTGTGTTAGAGATAACACTCAGGTAAATGGTGGCTTCTATCCTCTTTGAATGCCAATCATATCTTCACATACAAGACAGCGGCAGGATGACAGTCTCGGTCAAGGTTATCAACTGAACCCACCATACGCTCATTGCGCTCTGTCGGCCTTTTTTTCCCCTCACTGTCCCCTCACTTCCTCACTCTTCCTCACTGTGTCTCTGAGTGTTGAAGATGGGATATACCTGTGATGCTTTCAGAGGCACTTTTTCCTGTTCAGTCACACTATCCCTCCACTTTTCAGAGGTACTGGGAATGCGTGTCGTCTCAAAGCGTTAACAGGTTAGTGCTCCACAGAAGTCATCGGCTCAGATGGTAATTGTGCAGACATGGGTGAGTGATGACTTAAGAGAGATGTGTGCTGGCATTTCACTTCATTTCCAAACACTTCAGTGTTTAATGTGCTCATACAGTGTATTTGAATGTACAGCCAGGAGTGTAGGTTGAAATAAATGGAATTTCAAAAATGGTTCTCTTTCAACTTGTGCTGTATTAAGCAGGGATAGAGGAAACAAACAAATAATGCTGTGGATTCTCTGCACTCCCAGCTGTTAATCATGTTTATATACATTGTTTAGTCACTATGTCAAAGACTGAAACTCCATTTAATTGTGATGTATCTCTGATTATGTCTGTTTCATGAGCTTGGGGAGAGAAATGTCATATTTTTCAGCACCATGGACAGCTCCTGGATGTGCATTTATAGCAAATAGCTGGTGACAGCAGTTATATTTGGAGCTTTTATGTTCAGCACCAGCTATTACCAGCCTGATTTCCTCTACAGAGTCTCAAAGTGCTGGCCAAAGCCTACTCATTATTAATGTTGATCAATTTTCCAAATAGCCAAATTACCAAGGTTCGTTTTGGAACTGGTTGCCCACAGCAGTAAAGCCAAACTCTCCTTTCAATTACATTAATGAGGGTTTTTGAACTGCTCGGGGTGGCCTAAGACTGAACAAACTGCATTTGGCTTTGCTTTTGGGCAAATTGGTAATGATGCTTCATTTCCCCAGCAAGGCCAGCTGAATGATGCTGGATCTAAGGCATAAAAGAAGACAAAAGCCCTGTTTCATTACTTCAAAGTTGTTATCTATTGTGCATCTGTGTCGCAGAGAGAAACTGGAAATGCAAAGAATTTTTTTCTTTAAAAAAAAAGCTGTTTAGTGTCACAATGACCACTGTATAATTAGGATGTTGTAAAGTCCACCAGGGTTGTGTTAGCTGTGCTCTCAATGGTTTGTGAACACCCTTAGAAAGCCTTGTAGTTGAGTTATATGCTCACCATTGTGAGAACATTGACTTTAATAGAAATATAAAATACAGAAGCATGAAATTTAACAATCTGAGTTTGGTTGGTTATTTATTTATTTTTTTAGATTAAAATTATTTTAGTTGATTTAAAAATCTAATAAATATGAGAATAGTATTAACTAAAAAACAAAAATAAAAAATTGAGCAGTCTGACCCTGGGGGCTTCGATGAAAACCACACATTGTTCTGTCTTCTTGCAAATTTAAGGCAGTTACAGCGGGTTCCAAGCACTGAAAAATGTTTAAAGGTTTGCACACAGTTTGAAATTCATATTGGATTGTGTTCCCTTACAGGATTGTAAGTCAAGGACAATGCCTGAGAGACTTAAAGGAAGCTTTCAGTGATTGTAAAGAAACAGTGGGAGCCTTGAGTGGCCTTCCCTCAGGGAGCTGTTAGCTGTTAGCCTTTATCCCTCTCTGTCTTACAAGACTCTTGACAGCATATTTTAATTGCTATAAATGGGTCTGGGCATATTGTACATCATTACGTGCATGCGTTTGCATGCTTCAGGGAATGTATAGGCTGTTTTTATTATAATATGAAATATATTCTTGCTCATGCAGTATGTCATTGCAAATACTGTAAATCTTGCACTGTCATCGTGCTTATATAATCTAGATAACAGCTGGCATGCCCTACATGAACATATGTAGGATATTACTGTTCTAAAGTCCAAGAATGAGTGGGCAGGGAATCCCGGATATTATTATGTAGACTTTCAGTATGCAGTGGTGTGGGGAAAGCATGAATATGTCTGTGAGTTGGACTATATGTATTGTTGTTTCATATTTAAAAGGTAAAGGGTAAGGAGCGAATTTGTGAGATGTAAAAATAAAGTCAGAGTGGACTAATGTCTGACTGCCTGAGTGACTCACTGATGTTGAGACAAATGATCTTTGCCGATGGCAGGACTCTGAGCTAATCCACAATCACTGAGCCATGTCTCACAGATCATTCAGTCACTTAACTGTGACAAGTCCCAATAGTTGAAAAATTGGGTAGCACCGCATGTATTGTGTGTTCAATTCACACAAATAACACCACATTTCCTTTACACCGTCTTGCTTGTTGTCACATACACAGTTTTTTGTTACTGCTTTTGACCCTTTTTCACAAGATTTTCCACTTGGTTGAGAAAATCAGTTTTGATAGTGTCAGACCTGTTGTATCTACGTGTGTCGCTGACAGTGTGCTGATTTTAAGGAGATTATCAGATGCACATTGCTCTGACAGGTGTGAGGGAAATGAAAGAGAGAGGAGTGAAACAAAGGAGAGAATTGAGACTCAGTAAAGAATAGACTGTCCATTTTCTCCTCACCTTTTCTCCTACATGCAAACATGTACATCATTTTATGTATTAGGCGTTGTTTTGTGCTTTCCTCCCATCCTCTATTTGCCTAAACCCTGTTTTTCTACAGTTGATCCTCTTGTACACTTGGCCTCTCATCTTCAGTTTCAGAGGTTTGCTGCTGACAGCTCTTTGGAAGGCCACACTAATATTTTGAACATGTTAAGGATCCACAGTATCTATAGTCTGTAAGTCAAGGAGATGAAACCTGCTTAAAAGTTCTCGTTTAGAAAGTATTATGCACAATATAGCATATATAATCATTAAATGTCATATTAACTTTTCTGTTTTTCTCTTCTGTCTGTGTCTTTGACTCTCTATTGATATATAATCTACTCACTAAGCTTAGGATTGAAATGACTTTCAAGTCAAGGGCAGCATCCCAGCAGACTAATAAGGGTGCTATAATTTAAGATTGACTTTTGCATGTCAAATATAATGTCTCAGAGTGTATTTGTTCAAGTGTGATGAAGCTACAGAGAGATGATGTATTTTGATGCTGGCACAGGATCTGGCTGCAGTTACGAGGAACGGCATGCTTAACAACAATCTGGCTAATTAGCAGCACCTTCAAGATTCACCTAATTATCAAATGAGCAAACTGGCAAGCTGTACTTTTTCGTGAAGGCTGTGAGTTCTGCCTGTCATTTAAGTAACTCATGACTACCATTCAGAAGTTGCACTCTTGTTCATATAGAGAAGACAATATAGTGGTTCTGTACCGTGGTGTCGGATGACACCACAGTGGTCTCCTCTGTGCCTGTCCATATCTTTGTTTTTGTTTCCTCTGGCCTTCTTCATGTCAAAATAAAGAACAGCAAAACAGACTACAGGGAGGAAAGTTTACATATCCTGTAGCAGGGAAAAAGTTGGAATTATTTCTACTTCTCTTTTCTGTTTTTTCTGACTGTTGGTCTAGAGATTTCTGACTTTGTATGCAGATGGTTTCTCCTGCATGTCTTCAAACCCAGCACCCAATCTAGGTCAACCATCTCACTGCTTCCCAGCTGCCTGACTGAGCTCAGTGCATATATATATATATATATATATATATATATGTGTGTGTGTGTGTGTGTGTGTGTGTGTGTGTGTGTGTGTGTGTGTGTGTGTGTGTGTGTGCATGTTTAGCGCTCCAGGCTATAACAACAACAAAAACTGAAAATATGTTTTTTTATATTTCTCTCCTTTAAGAGAAATCCATTACATATTAATTTTACTATAGAGAGCTTCTAAATAAATGGTGTACTTGTGGTATAACAGTGCAGTGTATTATAGAAATGCTAAAATAGCGATAGTTGGGGATATTGATTGGAATAATCAATGTTGCCGTCTCTGTTGACTGCTTGCACTGGGGCTTTTGAGAGCAAGCAGAACAGGCCTCAGGCATCAGATCACAGTTGTCTGTGACCGGCCTCCTGAATCACTGAGGCTACTGGAGCCATAAGCCACACCCGCTATCACCTCGTCTGGAGTTGTCTGAGCGTGTTCATTCCTCTGGCAAGAACACAACTTTGACAAACTACCAGTACACAATTCGAAAATGTGCATTTGAGCGGGTTCACACTTATTCCTTTTAGCACATTTATAAGCATTAGGATTCTTGAAATTTAGAAGGAAAACCAACCCACAGAGCGATCTAAGATTTGCACAAAATTTCGCTCATGTACATCAGTTTACACACTTCAGTGTCCACACAAACATGGGAATGATATATGATGAGACAATTTAGGATAGTTTGAACAAAATCTTTTCTAACACGCCACTAATTCATTATGTGATATTTGTAACTTACTGCAGGTTTCTGACTTCTTGGTGGAGAAAGCTAAAGCCATGGGAAGTAAAACTGATTTGCCAGGTTCTACAACAGCCTTGGTAGAAATCCTGCCTTCATGGTGGCAAAAACTGAATGTTAATTCAGTTTTTGCTGGAAATCCAGAGGTTATAGTTTGTTGTGCTGTTTTATTACATTGTGTTACACTGATGTTTCCAATATATTGTCCATGCCATTTATATTAATTAGACTAAATACCAGAAACACCTTAGTATGTATTGTCCTCCACTAAAACTCAGAAACTTGATTTGTTACAAACAGTATAGTATTGAAATTCTAATATTACAATGTTTTATTTATGTCATCCTCTGTTATTTGCATCATGCCATAACAAACATTGTGTTACAGCATTTTTTCTTTGTTTTTTGAAAGTTAAATGGACAGATAAGTTTACAGTTGACATTAACAGTGGCAAATGATGATTTTCAATAACTGTACATGAGTTGAGATTTTAATATGGAGGTTGTTAGACAGGAGATGACTGTATGAATGTGTGTCTATGAAAAAATAAGCTAGGATAAAATATGAAGTACTTTTAAGGCAGAAAAACCAAGAGGACTAAGGAGAGAATTCTGACACTAAAATATGTTTTTGGGGCCTGTTGTGTAAAATCTCTGAACCCTGACCACACAACATTATTTGGCTTTAGAATTTGAAACATACTGTTCATGCATATTGTTATCAGATTGAGAAGTAAAAGGTGTCTGTGTGTTTGACATGCATCTTTTCAGTTCATAAAATTCTCCACAAGAGAATACTGTAGCTATTTTTAGCCGTGGGTGTGTCTGCATATTTAAGACCGTGAATGCGCTGAGTTGTGAAGCTGCTGCCATGATGCCAGTGAGTGTGTGCATTTGTCTCATGCCCGTAACGTGCGCCCTCTTTGTCTCTCAGTGCTGCTAACTGCATTATGCATTATTCAGAGTTTAATATTAGACGTTACATGGAGGTAAATTAGAGCCATCAATCATCCAAGACGTTCAGATGTGCTAGACTTTGGGAATCATTTTTGAAAGGCAAAGCAGCCTGTGGAAATCAGGAGTGATTGGCTTGGGAAATTGGGTATGGAAATTCTAATTATTATTTCTTCATTTTCCAAGCTTTGCCTCATTCTGATGACATTAGCATTATTAGCCATATGTTAGGGATGATGATTATTTGAGCTGTTGAGGATGTTGGCAAGGTGCACACAGCTAATGAGTCACAATATATTCAAAACTCCCAGAGTCAAACATTTCTGTCAAGTCTGTTTACACTTTCCTCCTTCAGGGTTTGAAAAAACAGGAGAGCATTAAATACGGGTAGCCACTTTATTCGGCAATACAGGTCTGATTGCCATCAAGTTGTATTTAAAATTCCAATTAAATGAACAGATTGGCATAAGTCAGTTTTAATAATTCATGCATGGTTCACAGCAATAAATGGCATGTAGACTCTGGAATTTGTCATTAACAGTAATAATAGCTGCGTGTATGTGTGTGTTTCTTTGAATCCTTGAATGCTTGCAGGGGCAGGACTTCCCTTGAGAAAGCAAAATTTTCAGAGAGTGACTTTGCGTCATCAGAAATGTGGCTTAACATGAATGAATGAATTGCCATGTTGCACTGAGCTATTTCAGAAACATTTGTCTTTGAAATGTGACACAGTGTATTAGCTCCTTTTATGCTGACTGTATCCTATTCACAACAGGACGTTTTCTTTGTTTTTCTTAATAAAGCTGTTGCCATCCACTAAGGGGCCCAGTCTTGAATTAGTGCAAAAGTGGATTTTGTTGCTCACTGACTGATGTTCTGGGGCACTTCTGGGGCACTTCATGCAGCTCGTATGTGCGTACACAAATATATGTTGCTGTGATTTAGAAGCAGTCTGTAATTACTGTACTGTGAGTTATCAAAAATGCAACTTGTATGGGACATGATATAAAAACAATCCCTGAAACAAACCTTTAAACAAAGATGATTGTAAAGTAGCAGTCATTTATGAAAAATTACTGTTTGAAATTGTATTATTCGTCTCCTCTCTCCAAACTTGTGGCGGAATTTCCTTGTTTTTAGACTAATGTGCAGAAGTGATTCCATCTGAATTCACACAACACTGGCAAAACTCTTGGCAACGTACCTAGCATCTCGGTTACCTGGTACAGTTGTTGCTTCCAGACATAGTTGCACAACTGCTGATTGAAATGGCACACCTCATATATCCAGCAGAGCAGAGTTGTGTTTGATAGAAGAGAAAAAAATAACTGCTTTCTAAAATATCAGCAGTAAACTTCAGATTTTGGTGACAGCCTCTCAGGAGTAATCTGTTGCAAAAGACAGATAGGTGGCAGGTCCTCCTTGCACAACAGTTTAATGCAGCCTCAAGGCCTGTTACATTACAAATGAAAAGACTGACTGGCGTATTTTTGGACATAAAATCTCCCTCTATGCGCCGACTTTCATTCCTCCTTCGGTCTGCATAAAATATAGAGAACAGATTGTTGTGCAGAGGATTAAAAGAATAATGAACACAGGTGATCACTCCCAGAACATGATGTTAGAGTGTTTAGTATAGAACCAATGGCAGTGTGATGCTTCAAGCTGTTCTCTCACACAAGATTGCTTAGTAGGTATGTCACTGTCAAAACAGTCTCTTGGGATACTGTAAAATACAGGCCTCTATTTGTTTTGGTTTTTTTTGCTCGGAGCCAAATTTAATGAAGCAATTTATACACTTATTTCAATTTAAAATTTGGAACTTTATAAAGCATGAACTACACAAGCCTGCCAGCCTAACCTTAACCTCGTACATTAAATGTTATTATGTGTGCTATTGAGGCTTATTTCAAACTGGAAGTATATGGAGGGTTTTAGTGCAACTCATTTTGAATTTATGATGTTTAAAATGACACTTTGAGTCAACATGTTGATGATAATAAAGTAGCAATTTATAAATCTTGGACTCCACACCAAAAATACTGAAAAATATCACTGTTGAAAGCAGTATTTAGCTGTAGATACTGAAATAATCTGATAAGAGACAGAGAAATTTGAAGTATACTCTGATTGTACAGACTGTATCTGTGATCCTGTAGAAGAATCAGTGCCATATTTGGTCACAAATCATCAGAAACATTAGCTTTCCTTCATTTTTTTTGTATTTCCCATCATATTTGCTTTGCCACGTAATTATAAGCAACTTTCAGATATGCAGTCAATACAGGAAATCTGATGGCATCTGAATGTGTCGACTTGTGTCAGAAAGAGCACCCTAGTCGATTTTGCATGTTAGGTGCAATGACAACTAACATTGCTCTATTATCTTCAACATGATGCAAGTCTAAAGTGTAATGGATATCACGAACATTGAGTTGTGTTATGTGATTTGGGGAAGGTTTTTTCAGCATTTTTGTACCAATATTGGTTTATAACATCACAGACAGTTCAAAGACACTCTGTACCAAAATCACAATTAAATTACTAACAGAAAGTCATAAAACTTTACCGCGATAAAGACAGAATAGTGACAAATCAGATTAATGAGACTCTCCAATAATTAATGTAACCCAGGTTTTGACAAAACAGGAGCTGAAGTTTAGTGTGTTGGTTCCAGCTGTTTGTAGGAGTCTTTCCTCTGAATTTTCTATGCACTATGTTAGTATAAAAATTATTGCATGCATATTGTAACTTGTTTAGTAATTTTACTGGTATATGTGAATGCTGCCCTGTGGAGCATTAATTTAAACATGTCTAGAAGATAGAATGCCAACCCTTTAACAGATGAAGCCAACAATGTTATGTATCCTTTGTCTGAAAGGGCTGATTTGTTTGGGTGTCTCAAATGTGCGTAGGCTCGTGCTATACCAGGGCACCAATTGATTTCGGAAGTTGCTGATTTGATTTTAGTTTTTGTCTTTGTAATACTGAGCTCACCTAAATGGAAGACAATCATTTCTAATGTTATCAAATACACCTGTGCTTTTCCTGCTAATACAAGCCACTGTGGAAAAGGTCTGTTACACTGAGTCAGTAGCTTCTACGGATCAATCGGGTCGAAAGCACTTGCCATGCAGCAATAAATTAGCTGGCTTGGGCTAAGACAGTAACATCTGACAGCTGTCATTCCTCTACAGGTAGTGCACAACTTATATTTGAGCCCTGTGGTTCATTTTAACATGAACAGCAGCTGTTTGATGGGTTCTTGAATGCTTAGATGTCTGACACATGAAGCATAGCTTTAAATCACCGGATTTAACAAATTTGAGTGTCATAAAAACAAAGAAAACTGTCTGTATAAGTGTTATGTTCACTGGAATGCAGGTTTCAACTTTTCATTTATTTGCCATGTTATAAATATAGTTGCAGTGCAGGATATTGCACGTGCCTGCAGGTGTGTGAATATCTGTGAATGTCGAAAGAATGATCGATGTGTTTTCAGGTGGTGATGAATAAGTGTACGCATGCATTCCAGCTGTTTCCTTTACAGTTGTGATTTGATATCAAGGTGTTTATTGGGTTTACTTGACAACATTTCTGCACAGCATGTAAAGGTTTAAAAAGCAATTCTAAAAGTAAGGAAAGACAGATTAACAAAATGGAAGAAAATACAAATATCCTGATCAGCCAGCCATAATTGAGCAGGACTGGCTTGACCAACACACTAACTCTTTTCACATTCTTTATTGATTCACAGTGCTGTCTAGCCTGTGTGCTGTCGGTCAAGATTTCCCCTTGGCCTGATTTGGAGAAGGTAAGAAGACCTTTTTGACACAGGCCATTTCCAGTACTGACATTTAGACTTGTCATAGTGGGATAAAGTACAGGTGTTACTAATAACACTTAGAAAGACTCCTTCAATTCAAGTGAGCCACAACAGTTTGACATTGAGCCAGGACATGAAACTGAAGCAGGAAAACAGAATTCAGACAGCTTTTTACTTTATTCCCGTTAACCTGGCATGTAGATCTGCAGGAGGATTAACGCTCTACATACTGTGTTTCAAATTATCGAGAAACCCCCATCTTTTTCTGTAGCTATACACACATTTCTTCCCAACCTACGCTGCATTTCAGAGCTTTGTTAATATTTCAACAGTGTCTTTTTATGTGAGGGGAGGAGACACACTTTTGATTGTGCTCCTTATAGGAGCTATGACCACAGTGGCTTCCAGATCACGCAATACTTGGGACCTGGCTGGAGGATGAAACAGCAGACTGAATTGAATCGAGAAAAATGTGAAGAAAGCCTTATGGCCCCTGTTCATATTGTTGTTAGAAGCAAATTGCTAAAGAAGTTGTCAGATTTTTAAAATCTTCAATGAATTTAGATGCTGTGGAACCCTCAACAGCACAAGACTCAGTGTTTTGCAAAGACTGAAATTCTAATACAATTTAAAATAAACTCTGAAATACAGTCTCTTACAAAAAGAATTTTGACTCCAATGAACTGTGTACTACTTTTTTCATGAGACACTCAAAACATTAGTATTTATCCTGCAGTTTTCCTTCAGTTGAAGATTAGAACTTAGGTTGTGAGCATTTGCATTGCCTACTGTAATCAAGTGGGACATCTTGCTGCAAGGAACAAACTAATTAGATTTTAAAATGAAAAAGTTTGAAGAGAAAGTAGGTTTGTTAAGGGGATAAGAGAGAAGATCAGGTCAGAGGGTGAGTGCAGCAATTAAGGCGGACCGACAAGTCATGGAATCGGGGACTCAAAGAGCTGATGGGTCACAGGGTGAAGTGGGAGGGCACTTCACTGAACCTCAGAGGAAGGTGTAAGCGAATAATGAATGTGTAGGTCCATGTGTGCAAGCATGGACATGTTCATGTACGGTGTGAAGGAGCAGGTGTGGGTCGGAGGTGCCTATCCTGCAAAATCCCTTGACTCAGTATGTTAGCAATCTCTGTGTTGTATGCAGGCATGTTTTTTTTTTTTTTCCAAATTGTGAGTAGACGTGACAGGTCCAGGCCAAGTAGACTGAAGACCAGATTTAATATAAGCAAGAGAGCATCTTGAGGAGGGACCTTCAATCACATGGGTTGTCAGTGTAGTCATTACTAATTATTGCTTGAATTTGCAACACTTATGGGTCCGATGGCATCTATTTTTTTTTAACTCTGCCTCCATTTTGATCTTAGATAAACACCTGTAATGTTACATAACTCCATCTTGTTGTGACGCTGTCTTGTTGGCAACCTCTGTCCACAGATGGTGATGTTAATTCTTTATTGTTGAAATACTCAGATATGTGTGCACGGTGGCAATTTGTTATGGCTAAGTGGTTGACTACGATGTTTGAGAAAGCAAGTGTTGCTTGACTCAATTGGCTGAATGTATTTTTAAGGCGGCATGGGGCGCGGAGTAAGTCTGAAGCATGGAAAGTACTCAAAATGATGTGAAACAAACAAAAAAAGGACAAAACATCTGGTCAACATCACTTCAGTAGTTATTGCTACATTATTACAGGATTATTTGCGTGCTTGCTCACACACCGACATACACAGATGCATACAGGGTAAGAACAGCAGCAACCATGCCATCATTCCTGGCAATGAGTGACCAGATTTAAAACTTGGATCTGGATTTTGAGATTGAGTGTCTGTAATTTATGTCTTCACTTGCCAAACCTTTTGACAAGTTGTGTTCAACTCTAAAACTATCATCTACTAATAGCTAATAGTCTAAATGTATTTATCCAATCGATTTAACTCAGAATTTACTAAATGTTCTTTTTAAGTCTGATAAAGGCTTTAAAATGAAATTGACAGGCAGATAGCGTTCCACAGGCTAATCCTTGAAGCTGTGTTCCTGGTGCACATATGGATAGATATTACTTGTATTTACTTGTTTTGCAACTTGTGAAATAGGTCAGCGTCACCCTGGCTGTGGCTGCAGTCCAAATTCTTTGGAAGTTGAATGAAGTTAAGAATTTAGTTAGTAAATTTTACACTAAAATACATACTGTGTAATTTGTGTCATGTTCTTATTTTGCTCTCTGCACTTTGGTGGCAAAAACATGTGCATGTATCTGCAAGGACATTTGCAAAACCAAAACTGTGCATCCGTAGCATGTAGTAATAGAATTATGTATATAAAATAACACCATGAACCCTTTCGCATTGGACTATCAGATGTAAGATGTGAGTCTAACCCCGGTATGTTGTAACATTTTGTGTCAGACATGACATGTACAATCGACAGTACTACTTTAGATTCATGCATTTTGCAGCTTATGAGTTTCTACTGCAACCAGCAAGGCATGGAGCTGCAGTTAATGCTTGCACACCTCATAACCCGTGTTGCTGTGTCTGTCTGAGAGATATATGCTGTAGTTCGGTGACTGCTTGTCTCGTTTGCAGACTGTAAACTTGTAAAGAAATTAGTAGTAGTCAAACTTCAAACTATGATTTATTTATTTTTTTCCTGTTGGAGTTTTTCTTTTGTTTGTTTACACTTTGTTCTCCAAGGAATGCTGCTAAAAGCTCGGTCTTCTACCATGCTGTCAAAAACAGGAGGCTTTGTCTGAGCTTTTCATGTCTTATCTAAGGCTGAGCCAAATGAAATGTCAGACCATCTTTCCTCCTCAGTTGAATGGGAAGCCGCACACGACTCAAATCAGTCAGAATGCGCTGCAATTAAATGTGTCCCCAGAGCTACAAAAGCCCCTTCTAAGCTGAGGTTCCTGTTACATTGTACCCTGCAGGATGTAACACATCTATTCAATAGCAGCTCAACTGTGCCTGCCGACAATAGCCTCGGAAGAATATTGGGGTGGTGGAGTATTGTGACATTTGATGGCGAATGTGTTGGCACTGGGATTATCTCGGCAGCAGCCACATACAGGGAGTCAGCTTTGCAATTTTCTCAACATAGCACCTGCTGGACACTGAGAGTTTGTGCCGGCTCTATACATGATCACTGGTTTCCTCTGATGGTAAAAGGTTCACAATGATGTGTACTGTTATATGCAATGTCTCAAAAATTGCTTTGCTGCTGCGCTTGGAGTTTTTTCCTTTTTGCTTTTACTGATTCAGGTGATTCAGCCTTACGGAAAAGCCCTTATCAAAGTCACTCAGACTTGTCTTTGCTTACTTAATGCACTGCACTTGCTTGCATTTGTCAGTTTTCTGAATATTGTGAGCATTGTGTCAAAAAAGCAGTGGAATAATAGGGATTATCTGACAAGCTAATGCCACAAAGCACTGTTCATCTCTGTCAGTAAATGCAGAAACAATGAATTACCCCTTTCCTCTACATTTCTTCAGACTTCGACTGTGTCGATTTGCACATTTTACTAAAAATGCACTAAAACACACACTAGTGGGTAAAGAGATTATTACTTGTCAAAACAGGTGCAACTAATAACAGTTGCATTTAATTTAGGTGTGCCGGTGCCAGGGCTCTAGTATTATGCAGGCAGGCGCACTGGCATGGCTTACTGGCACAGCTAAATGGAATGAAGCCTTCATTAATGTCATTAGTCACACCTGTGATTTCCCTGCCATGAGAAAGGACTAATGCGCCTATTGCAAAATACAGTAGATTTTAGTGCTACAGATGTAACTATATATTGTACAGAGTGAAAACCCGAATCACTGCAGCAGAAAACTGCTGCCAAGGAGCCACATATCCAATTATCAATGGGGCGCATGTTTATGCAGGTTCATTCTGTTTTGACATCTGAGGGCTCCGGTTCATTGCTGGAGGTGTTTACTGTGGAAAACTTCTGTAGGAGTCCACAAAGAAGGCAAGGTGAATCCCTCCTCTGTCCACTGCCGTGCACATTTGGCAGTCTCATTCAAGAGAACTGCGGCAGTCAGCCAGTGCATGTAATATGGTCTTCACTGGGGTTCTGGTTTTGCTCAGGAGCCAAAGTCTGCTGACTCATCACCACTCAGGAGGGGAGATGCCAGACACAGAAGTGGTGTTTGTCAGTGAGAGTGAAAATTACCATCTGCAGGCCATCTCACTGGCATGTTTTATTTACCGACACCACCCTGTCTAGCCTGCTGTCGGTCTACTGGCTAGCTGACTGGCTGACGGAGTGACTGGATGTTTGATTTACAGACTGTCTGGATCCTCACTGACTTACTGTCTGTGTAAGGTAACTGACTTGCTTGACACTAATGGCTCACTTGCTCTTAACGCCTGTGTGATTAGCTCTCTAAAGGACATTACTGTGAATAAATATTTGCTCTTAAAAAGTCCTGTATCAAATAATATAATCCTAATAAAATCTATGGCAGGATCTACACTGCAGACGTGTACGTGCACCAGAAGAATGTGCATCCAACCGAATCTGGCAGCACAGATTCGGATCTCATCAAATGGTAAAAGTGAAGGGCTGAGACTAGCAGCAAATTGTAAAGTAAGAGACTCCACAATCAAACCCCACACTCACTCAGTTCATTATTTAGTCTCCTACTGAAGTCAGGGCGTCTGTATTGACAAAATCCTGTCCCTATGGTCTGTTCTCCATAAAACTTGCAAACCAATTTCCTGATTTCTCTGACTCTTTATCTCGCCTTCTCCTTCTCTCTCTATCTCTCTCTCTGCTCTGAGCTCAGACAGGAAAGAAGTAGAGATGTTTAATTGATGACCTAAAACAATTCAGTTCATTAGAAATAGGGTAAGTTTCATTGTCAAACTTTTTTTTTTTTTGCCATTTGTTTTCAACTAGTGCTCGTTGTTGTATTCCAGAACAATCTATTCTGTCTGCTTCCAAAATGCAACAATGGCTGGACAAGCCGTTGTGACCACCGACCTGCAGTGCAGTATATTTTAGGCTGAAGGACGAGTTTGTGCATTTTCTTTTTCTGTCCCCTTCTGGACTGAACTAATGGCACAAAAATAATTTCATTAACAATAGTAGAAAGTAGTGGAAGAATGTTAAAGATTTAACTTGAAGTCTGTAGCTTGTTTTTTGCCTGCATTTTTTGAAATATAAGGAATGAAGACATGGTACAGAAAATAAAAATATGGTATGATGTCAGTAATTAGTGTTTATATTAAAAATATTGCCATAGTGATTCATATTGTAGATGTTTTATGTTAAAAGTGTCAAATGATGCATGGATTATCACTGCCTTATGATGAAGTGCAGATTTGTCCATGCTTGACTGGTGCTAATTTGGTGAGGTGGTGATGAAGGTCAATGACCCAAATGCTCAGACTGTAATCGTGAGAGACACGCATCTCTTTGAAACTAACTGTCATATACATTCGTCACTTTTCTGTATTCTGAATAAAGCAATTAAAGTTGGGATAAGTGGGGCATCACATTTTAACAAGTCTACAAGGACCTCTGTTTGTGAAGTAACATACTGGAAGTGACACAGTTGACAATTGTAACTGTGTGTGTCTAGTTGTTGTAGACTAATTAGTGTTTGTCAGAAGAGTCCAGGTTTTGTTCTTTATTTACATGCCACAAGCACTCACTGTATCCACATTGGGCCACACTGATTGCCTGACTGTCATGCTTAAAGTATTTCACTTGATATGTACTACCTATTATTTTCAACTCCTTTTCAATTCCTGCTTTGAGAGTAGTGTTATTTCTCATTACATAGAAAGATAGCACACCACAACTTTATTGTTACTGGAGAACAAGTAGTTTTGCAAATGGAGAGAAACTGTTCATGACATCCTTTTAAGGAGCAGTGCAATCGTGTGACATCATACCATGAAACTAAATAATAGTGTAAATAAAATTACACTGTTCTGCCGTATTTAAATCATCCATCCATTATCTGTTCACCGCTTAATCCTCATTAGGGTTGCGTTGGGGCTGGAGACTATCCCAGCTGACTTGGGGCGATAGCAGAGCATGGACAGGGTGCCAGTCTATCACAGGGCTACACATAGAGACAAACAGGCGTACTCACATTCACACCTACGGACAATTTAAAAACACCAATTAACCTCAGCATGTTTTTGGACTGTGGGAGGAAGCTGGAGTACCCAGAGAAAACCCACGCATGCACAAGGAGAACATGCAAATTCCACGCAGAAAGAGCCAGGATGCGAACTGGGGATCTTCTAGCTGCAATGTGATGACGCTAACCACCAAGCCACTGTGTTGCCTCCGCATTTAAATCAGCTAGAACCTATTAATAATTCTAGTTTTCTATTTTGAATAATTGTAATAATTATTTCATAGATTTCTTCATATTATGCAAGATTTTTACTGTTATTTTTTGGTTTTTACAGTGTTGACAGACAATTTTTAATCCATTTTGGGTGAAATTTTGGATTTCATAGATATTGAGCAGTGAAGAGGCAAACAAATACGTGGGGTGAGAGGAGAAATATGAGTTATGTGGCATGCTCTGTAAACTCTATCGTGATTAATTCAGTAATATTTTTTTAAATGCATTTGTGCACAAAATCTATCTTCAAAAGGGATTTTCCCCCCCTTTATTTGTTGGGCTTTTGACTTTATCCGATAGGTTGATGTAGGAGAGACAAAATTTTTGTCCCTGAAGTTGGCATTTTAAGATTACGAACAAGATGCAATAAACAGAAAATCAGGGTTTCAGACCCCAAGTAACATTTCTATCAGAAAGTCATAATGTTGATTATCTTATTTCAATTAACTGTGCAGTTGTCATCTATAAAATACAGTAAAAGGCTGACTTTTTAGATTCTTAAGTTTCTCAGCATTGTAGCTCAGTAGTTCCAGAGAGAGAAGTCCCAAGTCCTACGTCTCTGCTGCCATACTTCTCCAAATCAAAGTGGAGTCGATTAGATGATTATGCAAAGATAAAAGGTGGCAGAGGTCCCCACCCTTTAAAAAAATCTTTTTTTTCTTTCTGTGTGTGTGTTAATATTAGCAATGCCAGTGCCAGAGCAGCCTGCAGAGCAGGAGAAGGGGGCCATGGTCCCCCCTGTGATGCCGGCCTCCAATGGAGAGAGATCTGAGACAGAGACGACCTCCTCCATCCTCGCCTCTGTCAAAGAGCAGGTAGGAACTCTCATATGTATATGTGTGTGTTGAAAATATACCAAATCTGCTTTGTGTTAAACTTTGATAATCAGCAAATTTTTGCTTTTGGTCCTCTTATGTCACCTCATAGCCGAGGAACAGCTTGCTATGAGGCAGGTCAGGAGGTTGTTGCTGCTATTCAGGGAAAAAGCAGTTCTGCTGCTTTAAAGTGATTAAAAGAAACCAAAGATTGATTGGTGCCAAGGGAATGCGTGAGTGTAATGGATGGGAATGATGGAGATTAGGGGCTGAGAGCTCTAGCTAGTGTAGGCATAATTGAAGAAGTCATTAAAATGAAGGCAGTTATTTGATGGGGTGCGTTGGAAGGCAGCTGTTTAACTGGAATGGGTCAGGCCTGATGCTCTCTAGTTTCTGTTAGCAGGAAGAACAAGAAAGGACAATATGAGGAGGGGAGGGAAGAAGAAGCAGACTAAAGGATGGAAATCACGGTGGGTTGGTTTGATGTGAGGGAAACAGGAGATTAATGGGTTTCTTACTTATTGAAATAACATGTTAGATGAGAGGTGTTGGGCTGTTTCTGCTAAATAGCTTGACTCAAATTTATGTACAGTCTTGCTTTAACAAGGAGAAGACGTTCCTGAATCCCTCTGAAAAAAAAAATCTCTCAAGTTCACACTAATTGCATTTGGTGATTTGTGTTTAGCCTTGGTCTTATTCCGTTGTGTAATGGAATGCTGTTTCATTTGGATTTAGCTCATCAGCTAGTGCAATACACCATAGATTTATCATTTTGCCTATCTACATTGACTGTGAAGTTCTCCTTAATTTAATACCATAAAATATTCCATTTACCCTTACCGAGTGAAGGACAAGTGCTGATAGCAATTTAAGCTTTTTTTCCCCTTGCAAATGGCATTCATTTGTGTTTTTTCCCAGACCAGAGAACCTCTCAGTGCTCTCACATTACTGAATCACTGAAGCATGCCGTGTTTAGTCAGATCCGTGCACTAGACCAGATTTGAACCCACGTTTCCCTGCTCCCGCTGGGAGAGCAAATGTAGTAGAAGTTACTCAGATAGGAATACATCACAGACATGTAGCCATTGTTGAAGTCTTATTTTCTTCTGCAGTGCGACAGCTCTAAAGACTCTTCCCCTGAGAAAAGAAATGTTTTGGAAATTCAAAGTTAATTGTCAAACAGGAAACAAGGAGTTTTATCTTACAACAACTCTAATCAGCTCTACATAGCAGTGCGTTGGACAGATTGGCTGCAGTGGCTGCTAGAATGCATTTTTTCACATCACAAAATATCTCAGTACTCTCACAATGCTGATTCATTGCAGCATACCTGATTTAATCAGATCCATTCAGCTCTACTGATTCACACCACACTAATGCAACACTGTTAAGGTAGTGGGCTGAAAAATATGAATACCATACTATTTACTGTACCATATTTTTGTAAGCGTGTTCATTCTTTTCCTTAAGCCAAACATTTTTACAGATATTTTTACCAAATGCACTGGACAGTCCATCCTCTGATGAAGCTAAATATAATGCACATTTAGCAACAAGAGGAGAATGTATAAACCTGCTGCTGAAAAGCTCTCCCTGACATCTGACAGAAATATGAGGATTTTTGAGTAAAGAAATAAGACATTCATGTTGATTTATTATTTAGAGATGTATTTTCAGTCAGGTAATCCATTGGAGCTGAATGGATGTATAGTATCTACTTAGCAAAAAACAAAACTCCATATAAGTCATGTTTTAGAAACGACAAATTCAAAGTCTATCAATTTAGCAGTTCAGGAAGGTGAGCAAACCTTTTTTTATGGCCACAAACAGTAAGTATTTGTACTCACAATTGGACTGTATATGAAATGATGCTGTCATAATGTCGCTTAAATTGTCTTACCAGCTAAATGCACAGCATAGATTTTAAATTCATAAAATTTTGTCTCAGATCAGTAGTTGCAGTTTTCTTCACTAAATATCCATCTGCACTGTCTGTAGTTGTTCCATGGTTATAGACTGATATGCAGCTATACGCTGCTGCTCTCAGATTGAACTGTATGTATATGATATAGTTGCCTTCAGCAGGCCTATTTGCACAACACCATGATATTTCATGAATAATGCATTTCATACATCGGACACACAACGTTTGCTCATAATAATTGATGGTGCTGACAACACCAAAGTGTTGCATTATGTGATAGCTTTAACGTCATTTTATCAGCACATCTTAAACATATCAGTTTTTACAATTTACTTCTACATTGTCTATTATTTGTTTGGTTTGTCTTTGTTACTTGTATTTGCTTGCATTTGCAAGTGTGTAACAGAAACATTAAGTAAATGGATGATAAAAGGGTAACTAAATATAGCTGACATACTCTCTCTCTCTGCCTTACACTGACATTCTCTGTCCAGGTGTGTATGCCTGCGTGTGTGTTCCCTGCATACTTATTGCTCCAGTAACCCAGCAGTCCTGCTCCCATTGCGGCACATCATGATGCCTAACACACCTCTCTCACTGTGGTGTCCCTGTGAGGATCCACACATGAGGAATACATGGCTTAGATTCCATTTAGAAGACACCATCTGTTTGCTTGTGTGTGGGTGTGTGTGTGTAGGTGTGTGTGTGTGTGTATGTGTTAGTTGCTGGGGAAAATGCTAAGGAAAATGTGGCATGCAGTATTTCCATGTTATCCTACAACTACTGTTGGTACTTTGGGTTACTAAAAGATTTGAGAGAGGACGAGTTTGACAATGAATGAAGGCACTGGTAAGACAGAGCATTTTAGTACTTTCTGTCAGGTGTTCTTGCTGAGAGCTTAGCTTTTTTCATGAAACACAATGGTTCTGAGCTCTAGCTGAGGTGATAAAAGTATGCTGCTGCTCGTGAATATTACATGTGTATAGCTTTTCTCTCCCTTTCCTCTGAACATTGCCAGAGGAACCTAACTGAATCAGCTTCTGATCTCCCGCATTTATATTCACACAACTGTTGCTACTGTGACCATTAAGTTGCATTTTCATGAAGCACAATGTAGTGAAAACAACAAGAAAATACCACGATATGTGTAGATTAGGGAAATTACATAGCTGCACTTGCAGACATGTGACTAAAAGCTTTACTCATGAGTGGGATGCACTAACAGTCTGGTATTAGACCAATACTGCATGTAAAATTAGCCATTCTGACACTCATTTGGGAACAGCAAAACAATGGAACCAGCAATAACCATAAAATACAACTGCGGCAGTCTTGACCTAAACCAGGAGGTTTGAGAAAAATATATCCAATGTATTCTGTAAAATCCGATGAAGATCTGAACATTTCATCTTAGTTCCTAGTTCAATCTTCATGGAAACCAGTTTGAAAAATGAACACTTTGCCTTACAATTCTAGTGACAAGTAAGTGTCTTAAAACCAACTGGATAAGGAAAAGGTCTTAGTGTCAACCTCTCCCTACAATCACAAGAGAAATCTGGTCTTAGATCTTGGCCTGATCCAGTGATCAGCCCAGGTTATTTGGTAATGTGAGTGGTTTGTAGATCCAGTCTTAAGTATCCAGAAATTCATCAGGGCTGCCCTAATGACATCCAACATGATACCTAGGGGGAAAAAAATTGATAAACACGCTAAGCTTTCTCGAATTGGAAGCTACTAACAGCTACAGCTCACTGCAAAGTATTATTAATGTTACAGCAGGTTGTTGCATCACAGTTTCCATTTTGTTTACATCTGTTTCCCCTTGAGATCAGGTGACGTGGAGCATTAAACCTGTAGAATGTGATGCAACATGACTTTCAGATCATGTAGTGTGTGCATGTCTGTGAGATAATGGAGAAGAATAACTGTGAAGTTGTGGTCTGTTAGCTTCTGTCCTGTGGCCACTGGCTCAGTTGTGCCTGGTCGAAGTTGGCCACAGAGAAAAAGGAGGTGCAACTTAAATAGCAGCTGCACTGTTATTCAAGATCCCTGAATTTTATCCACACTCATTTAAAAGTTTATCGCCTGTCTTCCTGTTACCTTTGTTTTTTCTTTGGGGCCGACCTGTAGTCAAGATCTGGAACTTATTGTACTGCACTCATCATCACCACTAACTCTCCTTCAGCCTGGAGTTACTGAAACTGTGCCATCCGTCCTGTGTGTCCTTGAAAGCACATGAAGTTCCCAGATATATTTTATTCCTGTGCAAAAGGAAGTTCATCGTATTTCTCCAGATATGACTTAAGGAATTTAAATGGCATTTTGAAATGTATAATCAAATCAGTCGGAAACAATTTTAAAATGTGTGGCTTACTGTCACACATTTTGCAAAAAAAGCTCTATAGTGTGCACTCTAACTGAATAGGATTGTTCTGCATTTTTGTAGACCATTCTTTGTGAGTTACTCTTTATAAGATGGCGAAACATCAAAGGTCACATTTAATGTCCTTAAGTGGGGAAGCGCAACAGGAAATCTGCTTCATGCACAATCTTCGCATTCTCAGATGAATGTCAACTGGCTATCTCCCCTGTTAAATTTTTCAGATTTAACAACTCCCATACTGCTACAGTTGAAGCCATTTGAGTTTCTCAAGATGCTTTGCAGTGTGTTGCATCATGTCTCAACTCGCCTCAGGAGAGTTCCAACTGCCTCAGGAGAGCTTCACAGAGACCAATTTAACCGGAGCTGATTTGCTTCACAATTTATCAGTTTTCTGCATATTCTCATTTAGTTGGAGTTAATGTCCTGCTCTGGAATAAGCCCTGGCAATTTAACCTTGTTTCCTGCTAAATCATAATCTGCATGTTTTCTCATGTTTTTGCTGTTTCCCCGATTGATACCCTGATTTAATGATTCCACCAATAATGAGTTTGATGATATTTGCTGTTCTAAACAGCCGGCAGCAGCAAGTTAATCTTTTCTGAGGAAAATACTCTGACTTAAAAGAGATGATGCTTTCTATCTGTCATGCCCATATTTTAAATCTATCCAATTTATTGTTTTCAAATGATATTCTGCTATTGATAGATTTTTGCCTTTTGGAACTGTACACTCTTTAGAGCCAGAAAAACATTAGAAAAGGGGAGAAAACAGGCCAGAGGGTTAAAATGATAGTAAGCAATTCAGCAGTAACAGAGAAACACATTTTGGTGGCTGGGAGGCTGTTTTGAAATTCTAGTGTTTAATGTTCCTTTCTATCTTGTTGGCTGCTTAACTTAGAACATGACCAAAGCAGGAGGCAGAGTTATTTAATAACCCCCAAGATAAATTGCTTCAGTTGCTCAAAAATGTGACAGCTGTAGCATTCAGAAGAATACAAGAAATACAGCACAATACAAAAATACATGAAAACACTGGACTGCATCATCTGGAGTGTTGTGGTAGAGCACAGTTGCTGGATTATTGGAGGTTGGTAGTATGGATGTAGCCCCAGGGCTAATAATTCAATATCTCTGCTGCAGAAACATTCCTTCACTCTAATGTGATCAGGGTGCCACCATTTGTTGTCAATAAAAGTGGAAAATCCTCCGCCTCTTTCTTTGCCACTCTCAGATTTATTCCTGTCTGCCCGAACTATCTGATAACCGTCGATGGTAACAATTGGGTTGAGAGTAACTCCTACTTTCACGTCTCTGTGATACACCCAGCAGTACACTCACGGATGTTCCCTCCATTATCTGTTGCTATAGCTTGTTCTTCTGTTTGTTCAGCATCTGACATTGTCCAAGATGGTGGAAGTTAGATTTGGTTTGTATCTCTTGTAGATCAGTCTCTGTTTTCTGGATCCATCTTAATTCACTTTATTGCTTTTTTTTTATTCCTCTGCCTGTCCTTCTCTGATTTCTATTGACATTAAAAGCAGCTTTTTTATTTTATGCAAGTGTACAGTCAGAAGTGAAACTTTGGTACTTTTGGTCAGTTATTGCTGTTGTTCTGGTCACCATCCAACAAAAGCACAGCTGAATGAAAGTGACAAAAACATGGCAAAAAAATTAAATAACAGAAGTTCCCCAACCAGCATGTCCAGAGATGGCTCCAAAAAGTCACCTGCAATAATCTAATAAAATATGACATGCAAAAAGAATCCTCCAAAAAATGTAATTGCAACTTTAACGGGCTATACAATTAGACTCCTGTGATTTGATAAATGTGGTGCTTTCATCAGCCTTTAGTTATTGTTGCTATAGAGGACTCTGACTGTTTTTATTTCTCTTTAACATTGCTCTCCAATTTTCTTATCTTAAAATGATAGATACCAACCTGTTACGGCTCATACCAGCACCATTTCATTATTCTTTAATATTATATTACATCTTCAATTATAAGCTTTCTTTTTTCTTTGTGTTTTTGTTGTTGAGATGAATCAATAAATGTATTTTTTTTTTCAAGAAATATAATAGAAGAATGGAAAACGTATGAAATCTAGTCAGACACTGAGTAGCAGCATTGTCATATTTTTTCTATTAGACTTATCGACTTATTAGACTCCCCTAGTTTGTTCTTTTACATATTTTGTATCTATCTCCAAAGTAATTAAGATTTTTTTCACATAATTATGAATAATTCGATGTATGTAGAATAGATTTAATCATTAAATGAAGAAATATCCTCAGGGTTGTTGCCATTGTTGCCTTCTTTGTCATATTCTTCCTCGCTCGCATCAGCACTTGCTGTTCCTTGATGTTGTTGAACAGCAGTGTGTTCATCTTGCTTTGAGCTTGTTGAATGTGAGCTGGAAGTATCCATAAACCACTCGAGTTATCAAGGGTTCACAACTGATGGAAGCAGTTTGTGTATTTGAAAGGAGCAAGGTCTCTTTCTGAGCCGAGAGGGTAATGTATTCTATCCTCTAGTCTGCTGGTTATTCTCCAGACTCCTTTTCTGAGTGCACTCCATTGGCCTTTAGAGTGAGCTGAAAACTTTCCTTTTGCTAATGTGCTCCCACTAAGCTTGACTACAGCTCTGGTTATTGACTGTGCATATTCTCGAACACTTTGACACCCTCCAACACTTATAGAAGTTGCGTTAAAAGTGATTCTATGTAGGTGTCTGTGTGTCGTTTACGATCATCTCTGAAAGTAAATTGGTGTAGGTGTGTGTGTGTCATTTGTGCATCCTAATAGACTTCTTGCCTTCTCTGCCTCACCCTCCATCTCTGTCACTCCTGTTCTCTCCCCTTATCGATGCCCTGTCTGTTGCAGGAGTTGACAGCTGTGTTTTGCAGCTGGTATAAATTAACTCTGTTTCTGGGTCAGAATGATGGGAAAGAAATGACTCCTCTCCCACACCCACAACTATCAAATACTGCAGCTGACGAAATCCCCAACGTCTCTTGAACATGTCAAAAAAGGATAAAAATTGTGTTCCCTGGTTTCCAGCCATTATGAAATCATCAATAATAAACAGTTTCATAGATTTTTGCTCCTAAATTGTAAGGTTTCTTGCTACTGTTACAGCATTGAGTAAGGCTTGCATTTGACCTGAGTAATTGCAACTCGTTCCACCTTTCAGTTAAAACTTTAACAGCAGATTCAAAGAATGGATGTGCTTTGTGCTGTGAACCGAGCCACCATTTGTTTTTAGTCTGAAAATTGGGTTTGGTGCCACTTTCCGTTAGCGTGTGCCCTCAGTGTCCTTCAGTATTTGTCTCTTTCACTGTGCCAGTGTGGGAACAGATAATTTAGCTGGTGGACACACACTCAGTGGGTATTTACTGTGCATGTGAATGGACTAATTGTACATATGGATTGCATGTGCAGCACATGCTCATCTGTGCAATCCCTAGTACTGCATATGGACCTGTATCTGCTTGCCTGCCTCTGTCTGTGTGTGTAAAATTGTGTAAATCATGCGGCTAAGTACATTGTAATCCAAGGCATGGTTGTTTGTTAGGTAGTTTCAGTTTTGCCAGTAAACACGCTCAGCAGGGGGAAAAAAAAGTGGGAGACACAGATGCTTTGTACACACACATGTGCACACACAGAGACGCCGATATCTGATTACACCGTGGAGCCAAACCTATCTGTGAACTGTAGTGAAGCAGTTTTCCAGCAGTTCCCTACTCAGTCATTCATTCAGTAGAGAGCAGTACTGTGTGTGTGTGTGTGTGTGTGTGTGTGTGTGTGTGTGTGTGTGTGTGTGTGTGTGTGTGTGTGTGTGTGTGTGTGTGTTTGTGTGTGTGTGTGTGTGTGTGTGTGTGTGTGTGTGTGTGTGTGTATGAGATTCAGTCCTACAGTGTATTTTCTTCAGTACACACGATTCACTCACAAATGCCAGGTGCAGTTTTAATGTGCGAGACCTATTCCTGATGATGACTTGTGCCTTTTAAATGAAGCTAAAAGCTGCCAAGGTGACTCGTAATGATTTTTATGCAAGCTTGAGTGGGAGGTATGTCACAGCAGCAGTATCCCCTTGCCATTTACTCCCTGAAGGAGTATTTGTGGGAGACTTCTTGGGCAGAAAAAGGGCGGTGTTCAGCTGCTTCACTTTGCCTCAGAAATGCTGTGGCTGGGGAAGAATTATTAGCTGGCCCGGAGGCTGCTCTTTGGCACTGTTATTTTGTGTGTAGCTGTGTATGTGTGCATGTGTGCATGCATGAGCTTATGTCTGCCAGTAGTGCTGCAGTGTTCCACTTAGTCAACATCACCCAGCCAGCAACCCAACTGTACCGTCACCATCATCATAACTGGCATCTGGCAGGGTACATGCTAACTGCAACTGTTATGGTTTGGGTCAGAGAGAAAAGAAAAAAAGAAAGACATGAGCAAGACACATGACATGAAACATGACAATCATGCAAAGTTTATGTACAAAGTGGGGTGGGGAAAGCTAAAATGTGGGCTGCAAGACAGAGCTGATGACCGAGGCCACAGGTAGAGAGCTGTAGATTATTAGGTGGTAGAAGAAAAGGGGGGGGGGGGGGACGTGGAAGAGTGGACGTGGGAGAGTGTGAAAAGACACAGAGCTGAGCTTTAGTGGCAGCCATCCAATATCCAACACCCTGAGACAAACAACCAAACCAGACTTGCCAATTACTGTTTGAAGGTCAATCAGTGAAAGTGGAATCACAGTACAATGTTGTTTGTACACTCTTTGCAGTGGGGATAAATGATCCAATACAAACACTCCAAGATGGCTGGAAGCTCACCAAAAAACAAGGAACAATCAAAAAACAAGCAAAAAAAGTCCCACGTTCTTAAAGAAAAACAATCACAGAATGAAAACTTTTTCATCAAAACTGATAAGGGCATTCTAGCAATATTGCCTTTCAAGGAATGATGTTCCCTTAACTGCTAATGCGGATGATATAAAAAAGTTGAAGGAAATGCTCTTTACCTCTGTGATGATGAGCTGCAGATGCTTCCTGTCAGGACTTCAGCGCAGTTCTTGTCATGAGCACACCTGTTGGAAACAGTCCAGCTACATTGTGTTTATTTCAAATACTTGTCTGATCACAGTCAGAACTACAGCCAGCCTTTCTGCCAGTGCATACATCAGTTTTTCTTTTTTTGGTGGCTGTTGTTGTAAACTTCCGCCAATGCACAATAAAATGCCTTTTTAAGAAAATGTACTGTTGTTTCAAAATGAAGCAGTCCACCCCAAATAAATGTGAAATTGTTCGGCTCATCTTCGCATGAGTGCACTGTATGATCATCAAGGTGACACTTGCCATCTGCGTTGCAGCTACACTACACGCTTTTACAGTCAACAAAAATATAAATGCAACACTTTTGTTTTTACTCCCATTTCACCTTTACACCCATTGCACCTTTCAGTGGCCTTTTATTGTGGGCAGTCTAAGGCACACCTGTGCACTAATCATGGTGTCTAATCAGCATCTTGATATGGCACACCTGTGAGGTGGGATGGATTATCTCAGCAAAGGAGAGGTGCTCACTATCACAGATTTAGACAGATTTGTGAACAATATTTGAGAGAAATGGTGATGTTGTGTATGTGGAAAAAGTTTTAGATCTTTGAGTTCATCTCATAAAAAATGGGAGCAAAAACAAAAGTGTTGCGTTTTTAGTGTTTGTTGAGTGTAATTTAAATCTAGTTTTATAGCTAGAAAAAAATTAACAATAGTGTGAAAACAAAGAAGTGGAAAAACTTGATTACAAGCTTTTAAAAAAAAAAAATCAAATCTTCTCAGTTGATATTGACATTTTCCTGCAGTATGATTACTTTAATCATGAAGCTAGCACCCAATAAAATCATTGGACTTTCTGTTGACCAACTGTTCTGTGAAGGGTCAACAGTTTTTCAAAAGCAAGTTCAACTGAAAACTGGGTCAGAAGTCTGCAGCTAGTGAGGTTTTTCCCATGATGTTCCCAACAAACCCAATATTAATGTGTTCATTTGTTATGTGTCCACCGTCCCCTCCCAGAGTTACACGTGGTCATTTCTGAACGATGCACAATCCTGTAGAACCAGGAAGAACAATGACATTGTTAGACAGAAAGTCTAATGAGGCGTGAAATCAATATGTACGATCCTGCCTCACCCGGGGCATGCTGGGTAATGGAGTGTCAGGAGTGCTTTGGAGCTGTTTTAATCACAGGGACCTTGGAATATCCACTCGTAAACAGGCTGGTTACTGCCAAAACACCACAACCCCCTGAGATGTGTGTGTGTGGTCGTTTTGTGTATCTGTGATTACTTTTTACATAATTGAATTAAACTGCATGTCCATATGCTCACACCTGCATGAAACAAAAACAAGGCCATGTGTTTACGCATCTCTTGCATGAATTTAGTGTGAGTGGGACTGTGAGACCCCTGATTATAAGCTTGTGATCATGACTGTGCTGTCAGGATCACAAAGACCCACGCCTGCTCTACCTCCCTTCTTCTGCTCATTCCCTCTCCCTCACCCGGGCCCTGCTTCATTAGCCTTTAATGCTGCGACAGAGCCCAGTGCTGATCCTGCATGTGAAGTAAGAGCTTTTTCTGCTAATCACTTAGCCTGCACCCTGCATCCCTACCACAAAGGCCCCCTACCATCCGCATGCTAATTCTACCTGACTCTCAAATCTAACTCAGGCTTGCATTTGCCTGCATGCTGATGAACTTGTTAGCAATATCTTGAATGCTAATATAGGAATAGCCAAAGGGCTAATGTGGTTCCTGAATGCTAATAATAAATTTAACTGAAAATACAGGTAGCACTGTAACTTTAATTCTAATGACAACATTTTGCAGATAGCCTGTGTTAACTCTCATTGCTTGAACAATAATGACATGTTGGATGGCTGCCAGCATGAGGCAGTAAACAAGGCTTTTCCTGGATGATTCTGTTTGGCAGCGGACAATGTAAGATTGACTACAAATCATCTCATGTTATCACTCTGTCTGCCTACAGCGTGAGGTGCTCTCCAGGGCTCAGCTGCTCTATAGAAGTACTACTGGAGTGAGCTAGCACTTTGGGGCTATGAGACTTGGGAAACTGGGCGATGATGTGTTAGAAAAGCATTGATTAAATGAATATGTCTGCCAGGACTCTCTCTTTACAGACAAAGCTAAGTGTTGGGGTCAGACACCAGGGAAGATTCTGCAGGACTGAATGGAGAAACATTGCTGTTAAGCCCTTTAATTGCTCCATCAGGGCTCAACATTAACTTTTAGGGCACTTTTCCTTTGGACAAGAAAATTTACCTTTCACTTGGCCAGACACAAAAGTCAGTTGTCAGGGTAAAAATGACAAGAGTTTACTTTAATGTTTATTTATTTTTTTCTGCTCCACATTGACAAGAGAACCAATGGTCTAACATACCTATTATTTCATCATTACTTTGTCCCGTACTGTTTTCAACTCTAACAACATGACAGATACATTGTAAGGTAATGTCAGTTGTGGCTAGCACGCTGGCTCACCCCTCCTCAGTCAGCTATGTTAGCTTAGCTAATCCCATAATGTATTTTTGTGTCAACATGACTGATTCAGCGAGAGGAGCTAACAATTCTCTATGTTAGCGCTAAGCTCATTTTATTTTTCTAGTACATGGTAAAGTGTAAAATATATACTGTTAAACTGAATGAATTCGCCAACCAACCATCTAGCTAATGTCATTAGCTATCAGATGGTTGGTTGCTCCTGGAATGATGCCACAGAACATTACTCCTTCCTTAAAAAGCAGCAAGTATAATTCATCTTGTGTTTTTGACTTGTATAGTGTAGTTATAACATTATATCTCCTAGGTGGTTATTACAAATTGGTATTCAGAGTTTAACAGTTATTCATTTGGCTAAATAGTCGAATAGTGGGTGTTGTAATGTGAAGACACATGGTATTTTGTCTATTTTTATTCATCACTTTTACCTTGCCTGGTGGTGCAAGTAAATTAGTCTTCCACTTGCCCTCCAAAAAAACATCCCTGGTCCATTTTTGTCTCTTCCCATTACACAAAACCATCGTAGACACAATAGCTGCTGTTGAGTGGGTGTTTGAAAGGTACCTTTCCCATACAGGCTCTACACTGTCTTCACTTTGGAAGCTCCATTGTTTTCATGAAGCTGCTCCCTCTGTTGACTGTCTCTCTCGCTCGGCCTTTAAAATTGCGCTGAGGTAATGATACTATGTTATTTATAACCCTCAAACAACTACAGCTCTTCTTTTTTAAGCATGCTGGAATCATTTTAGCTTTTGTCTGTGTTCTTTAGTTCAGAGATTTACTTGGTCTTTACTCCTGGTGCCACTTCATCTGGTCCTGTAGTCTGGTTGACATGATTAGAAAACATGAGACGGCCCCGTGTGTTAAGCTTTATCCCTATTTGAGAGGGAAAAGGCCTTTCATTCTCCCTGAGTCCCTATCGATCGGAAAATGAGAAAATGGAAAGATTACTCTGTGATGGAAAGAGCCATTAAAGAGCTAGGGAGGCAAAGAGCTCAGAAAATGCTCAAGTATTTATCAATTCAGTGGCTTTTTTAAACCTTGTTTACCCAGGGAATGCTGCCTCATTGTGCATGCTTTTTTTGAGCAGAGCTGTGCTAAATAGTCTAATGCGGGGACTGGATCATTCAAAGCTTGAAGTTTTATATCCCAAATATGTCATAATGAGCTGTCAAGGCCTGAGAGATGAGTCCCTCTTTTGCCTCACTTTAGAAAGAAATCTCCTCTTACATCCTTTGCAGTTGGGTGTGTTACAATTCATCGTGCACCAGTCAGTTCCCAACTTGAAGAGTAGGCAGCTGTGTCATATTTACCAGGTATTTGCAGTCAGAATGCTATGAGCAACTGTTAAATATATTGCTTGATTTAGATCAATTAAAAAGCCACTGCAGGGTGTAAATAATGGCAGCCAGGCATAAATGTCACTTTTCTTGTTAACACCCAGGACATGCTGTTAATCACAGGGCAGTACAGAGTAATGGAATTTATATGGATACATTTACCATTAACCTTGTATACTGTTTGTCACCAATCACCTGTTTAAATGAAACAGTATACTCATATTGTACTCTGGGGTGTCATTAATTTTGCCCCACTTTCCCACTGGTATTTACACTTTGCTGACCAAGGCCAACATTGTTATATAAAGTCTGTTTCGTCCGACTTGATGAGGGGGCGAGGAGTGTGTGATTGCACCGTCTGCTATCTGTGAGTATAGACCATCTCATTACATTAGGAAACGCCAGGCCAGTCCGACTTTTAGGTCTTATGAAGGACCTAGTTAATGGGCTGTGTCCTTCAAAGGATCCAGCTTCTGAATTGGAACAAAAGTCACACCTGTGAACTGTGCACTACGAACAGTCCTCTACTGGTGGACATGGAGTAGCTCTGCTGGGTAGATGGGGTTCAAGTCCCTTGCATAAAGGCACTTCTGTGATAATTATTGAGGGAGCATGAGATGTCAGACCTGTTTTTGCTCGCCCTCTGTTGACTGCTGTGCTGGCTTTGAGCTGCCTTTGTTTACTATAGCGTAATATTCAATGGATGTTTGATCCTGCCACTGGATCTGCAGTCATATTTTATTGACTAGCCATTTTAATTGAGTCCTGTAACCCTACTATATAATTCACCACACAGCTTGTAGGCGAGGCTGCTGTCAGTGCACTGCCCATTCAATTACTGCTGCGCAGCATGCTGCAATATGTCCACTGTTTAATGTTGTATCTTGTAATGTCAATGCACATTCAATGGAAGAGGCAAACATACATAGTACTTTTTTTAACAAATTGTTTTTTCACATTAACTGAACAATTTACAATGTATTCATTCATCATAATATGCTAATTTTCAAGAGCTAAACTATACTTTAAAAAGTATTTCAAGAGAAATACTCCCATCACTGGGCTGCACAGTGGTTAGTGGTTAGCACTTTCGCCTTGCAGTAAGAAGATCCCCGGTTCAAATCCCGGCCTGGGCCTGGGATCTTTCTGCATGGAGTTTGCATGTTCTCCCTGTGCATGCGTGGGCTTTCTCCGGGTACTCCGGCTTCCTCCCACAGTCCAAAAATATGCTGAGGTTAATTGATAACTCTAAATTGTCTGTAGGTTTGAGTGTGGTTGTTTGTCTGTATATGTAGCCCTGCGACAGACTGGCGACCTGTCCAGGGTGTCCCCTGCCTTCGCCCGAGTCAGCTGGGCTAGACTCCAGCACCCCCCGCGACCCTACTGAGGATAAAGCAGTGTATAGAGAATGGATGGATGGATGGAGACTCCCATCACTTAACTAAATTACTGGGTGCAAGTTAAAAAATGTAGATTAAGTGTTTAAGCATCAAACATTATTTTGATGGATTGGGTTGACATATAAATGTTAGTAAATTCATCAACTTAATGTGTGTAAATTAAATTCAAATTTCTGTGTTAGTTGAAATAAAACTAAATTCACATTGAGGTAACTCAAACATGTTTTTTTCTTGACTTTGTGTTTAGGCTTTTGAGTTTACTTCCCTATCTATATTTTCAGATATTTAGTACTATTAATTAAAAATAAAATTGTAGAGAAAAAGCTAATTCCCCTAACTCAGCATACTTTGTTGGTAAAACATAAATTCATGAGAAGTTGTCATAACGTAAAAACATTCATGCAAACTTTTTTTTTATTTATATGTATAATCATACTTTTATCAGCTTTTTTTTTTTTTTAACACTTCCTGTTTGAGAGTCTTACCTGAACAGTTTGATCAACATAATGCGACACTGACAATCTCAAATAGTAGCACTTTTGGAGTGAAAACAACTGTCATGCACCATTTCTGCCATGTTTTTAAACAGCACACATGCTGGATGACAGTTGTTTTCATTCCAAAAGTATTTCTCTTGCACTGGCAGCGGTTGTTTTTACAGGACATTCACAGGCTCACACTCTTGGCATATTATATGGCATTATGTCCCCAGCACATGACTTATGGCTTTGTGTGTACTGTATGTAGCATTACATCTCCATATGCTGCTCTGTGAAGTTGTGAGTTCAGTTATCTCCGCAGTCACATTCGGTGCAATATGTCACTGCACTGCACAGCCCAGCCCAGCAGGAAGGCTCAGCTAACAGCTTTGCACGGCACCTTAGCCATCTCCCCTCGGCATTCTAAATAGATAAATTATGATCACACTCCTCTGCAGTTGTCTTGCTGCCAGGCCTGACATATACACTGTAAAGACACTGGTTAATGAAGAATGGCTCTGTCACCGAAGTTGTCTTGGAAATAAGGCAGATCACTCCATCTCTTCCTTCTCTCTCCCTTTCCCTCAGTCTTTCATGTTGTTTCACTCTTTCTTCCTGTATTCCCTTACTGCTTCATTGCACCTCCTCCCATCATTCATCCCCGCGTTGCATTCTCTCATTGCATTCTGCGTGCACGGAATAAATGAGATTTTGGTGTTGCAAATGCATCATGCCCCTACACACACACACACACACACACACACCCATAGTGCTTTGCGGCAGTTAGAGATGTGCATCTAACCATCTCTAATGAGCCCGTTTGTGTTCATAGCTGTTGTTGTTTACGGTGAAGTAATTTGTGGTTGCCATAGAAATTTTCTCTGCTAAATGTGCCCATCATTACTTTGTGCTTAAATCCATCATTGCCAGTAGCTCGGAGGCAAGCAGGCAAATAAAATTTGATTAATAGGATTTGATATCATTTTTTTCATTAACTTCATGAGGAATCTGGGTGTTCGGTGTCTGTGGTATTTCTGTTAGTATATAACGTGTTTTAAACTCTGATTCTGTTTCAAAGTCCTCTGTTGTTTGAAGATATGAAATAATTAAGAGAGTTGCCAAGATGGGCATTTTCCAAAGGTGAGTTTATTTCCCCACTCGCCCCCTTCTGTGAATAATCAACTAGTTTTGACAAGCCATGTCATCATGCAGGAATTCCCTTTGAACTCAGGACTGGTTCTTGAATATTTTAGTGGTGGTAGGAGTTGAAACCTCATTGCTATTTTTTACTCTTCTTTCCTACCACTTTGGGGCGGAAATGTCATATTGTCAGTGGGATATGCCCATGGTAGCAGTTCTACCCAGTCTGGCCTATATGTAAATGTCACTAGAGATGTTCCAAAAATGCACTTTTCTGTCTTCATTTTCTATCTCCTCGAATTTTCCTCCCTACTTTCCGATTTCGTTCATCTCTCCATCTCTTCCCCTTTCCTCCTTGTTTTAACTCTCTCCTATTCCCCTCACCTATCCAGCCTGTATCAATCGCCACAGTTTCTATTTCTAATGTATCATATCTGTTTTCTCTCTTTCCCCACTTTCCCTTCTTGACCTCTTTTGTGTATCCTCACTCTTCCAAGCCTCTTCTTTAACTTTTAAAACATTTCTACCTTTGTCTCCCATTTCTACCTCCCACGTTCTCATCCCTCTCCTCCATCTGTCTTGCCCCTGTGGTACAACCCTGCTTGAATGGGCTGCCAGTAACTTGTCTGTCATCTGTCAGTTTTGTTGCCTTTTTTCTTTTAACTTAACCTCATTTCTATTTCTTCTGCTTCAGTTGCTTGATTTGTTCCCCATGCTGTGGAATGAGTTTCTGAATTTTTTCTGTTGCTTCCATGACCTCACCAGAACCCTGATTTCCTACCCTCTACTGTGTTCTCTTTCACTTCTTTTTCCAGTGTCGTCTTTGCCACACACGCCATTTCCATTCTCCTTTCATCTGTCTCAGTGTGTTGTCTTCTTGTGCTCCCTTTGTCATCATTTTCAGTTTCTTATTCTTTCTTTTTCCTTTTCCTGCTCTCTTTATCTACCTGGATGCTTTTCTGTCATTTTTTTTTACTGCTCCATTTGCTTTGCACTTAGTCTCTCAGGTGGCATGGCTCAGACCAAGTTTGCCCCCTTCACCTCCATTGCGATACAGGGTGTAAAGGCTAACACAACCTTCCTGTCAAGAGAGATTTATTCCCCTCACCTTTTGGAGCTCTTGATCAGGGTCTGTGTGCATCTGTAATCTGCCTCTGAGAGGTGAAGCATTCACCCCGCAGCAGCCTGCTTTGGCCCTCCCGGATGGCTGGCTGGGGACCGGGTCTGTCAACGCAGCATTAAACATTTAAAACTTGGTCTGTAGATCACTCGAGGCATAGCAATGGAGCCAGTCGTCCTGGGCATGGAAACCACAGAGGGAAGTAGACACGGCAAAGAGAGAAGGGAAGCGAGAGCTAGACTGTCAAGGGACACTGATAAAGAGCGAGAGAAAGAAAAGAAAGACTGATAGTGAGACATAAGACTCAGTAGAGGTGTACAGAGCAGAGGAAATATCCTCTCCTGCTGCTCTGGGTCAAGGCAACACAATACAAGCAGATGTGATCATGCATTGTGCCTTTGTTTTCATTTTTGCAAGATTAGAAATATCTCAGTAGCGAAATTCTAAGACGCTTCTTCCAGGTGCGAGGTGTTGCAGAAAAATTACATTACTATACAGCTGCATTCTTAGCAATGTGTTGATGGAAATGTCTTTTGTCTCTGATTGTATTTGTTTATGACACAACACATATGTTTCAAATCAACATATCTTTGGCATTTACTTTTCATTGTAATTCCTTTAATCGTCTATTAGGTTTGGACACATCTCCCTGGTATCCCAGAAAATCGAGGAGAAAGTTTGTGTTTTACCCGAACCTTGATATTTCTTTTAACATAATAGTTATTTTGGCGAATACTGCGAGTGAAAATGATATTAAGTCTACAAATAATGGCCCATTATGGTAAATTAACCTCACTCCAGGTGTTGCCATCATCCTCCCCTACAGCTTTGTGGCTCCTTCAAACTGAAAGCCTTTCCTACTACATCACAGTCTTACCTTTTGGAGAAAAAATAGGTTTGTTTTAAAATGTAAATGACAGTGCTGTTTAGTTGTGAAGAAAGTAATTTCTACAAGGCAGCATCTAGCATGTCCTAGAGTGTCTCTTCCTTTCCTGGATAAAGACCAAGCTCTGTCCTTAAAAAAAGAAAGGAAAAAAAACCCCACTTCCTTTAAACCAGGAGGCCAGTGCACCGAATCTAATACAAAAGACTGTGTTAACAGACAACATTGTGCTAAATCAGAGAAGCTCAATATCCCCTGCTGCAAAGTCAATCACAGAAACTTGATTTACAAGAAATTAGTCAAGTGAATGAGGGATTAGAGAGAGCAGGAGGGACCTGTATAAAAACCCCGCTTAACAGCAGCAGTTGTAGACAAAATGGAAATAAGGCACTGTGGTCATTGCTTGTGTGGTCTTAAAATAATTAATTTGCTTCTAAAAGACTCATCTAGTAGGCAAATTTCAAAAAGTTACTATAGCTATAGTATCATACAGCTGACTCTGGTCCTAGTCGCTATGTCTCATACTTTTTCTTACATTTTGTTTCCATATCATGTAGATAGAAGGAACATTTTCCGTCCGATGGCATGCTTTGATTGGAGCAGCTGTGATTGGAGGTATAACCAGGTAATGACCACCCTACGATTTGCTTATTTACGCAGCCAATTACTGCAAATTGAAAAAAATAGAGCAATCGATGGCATGCACATTTGAAGACAACATATACACTCACATGCAAACACACATGCATACACAGATCCAGATGTACAAAAGAGTGGACTGTTAGCTGCGTGACCAACTTGACAGAGATACCGTTGATCCTAAAACAGGCTGAGGTCTTTTCCCAGTGACTGTGTGAGAACAGTACTGTAACACCTGAGCTCAGTGTCAGCACTCTTTCCCTCCCCCTCACCTCTCCGCACCTTTGCTCAAATCTCATCCCATTACATTTCCTCACTTTTGCTCCCACACTACCGCCTCTGGTTTCTTCTACTGCGATTTCCTTCCTCTCCTGCCTTTCTCTGTTTTTGTAAGCTTCTCCCTGCCTTTCATGCATCAACAAGAATGCCACGCTGTTACACACCATGAATACAGACATGGTCATAAAATAAAACTTTTATTACAACCAGATCGTTGCACTGACACAGAGTGTTATGCAGGGACACAGTCACAGAGATAAAAGCAAAGATCCTCATCAGAATAGAAAAGAAAGAGACAAAAGGGGAATGAGGCTGTAATTTAATGAAAGTTTAGAGTAATGCGTGTTGTGAGAGCTCTGATGTAAGGGGAGATGGCAGGGGGAGGTAGGTGGACGACGAAGAAGGGAGTGAAGAAACTCAAGAGGAGGAAGCAGGAGAAGAATGACAGGGCGTGACTCAGAAACCGAGACAGAAGACAGAAAGATGGGTTGGATGTACAGACTGAGTGGTTGCCCCGTGGGCCCGGCTGGCTGAAGGTAAGCCAGCAGACTGCACAATGTGTCACTCTAAATTTTGTCAGCAGCATAGAAAGTTATTTCTGGAGGATGGGAGCTTCAGCCACAGCAGCTCGAGCTTTTTTTTTTTTTCCAGTTTTATGTGCTTGTGTGTGTTAGTGCATGGCTGCACTCAGCTCTCCACAATGCCCTGTTGAAATACATCTGTATCTCCCAGAAGGCAAAGTTGACATTTCTTTCTGTCTTTCAATCCTCAGTGTTGGATTTGTTGTGGAAGAATATTGCATGCATGTCTTTGTGTCCGGCAGGGATCATGCTGACATCTGTGTGTGTGTGTGTGTGAGAAAGGAAATATGTTGCATGTCATCTTTTCTTTTTTCCTTCTCTTTTACACCCTAACGAAGCCTGGAACTTTTATGCCTTATATACTCTCCTGAGAGTCCTGCATAACATGCACTCACACACACAGTTAGCAGTGCTCTCCCCTGTCTTTCTCCCCCCTTTCCTTTTCTCTCTCACACACCCACCTATACACACATTTTCTCTCTCTGTCTACAAGGCTTAGCCCCAGTGTTTACATGTGGGTAATCCTCAATGCAAATGCTGGGAAGAAACCCTTCCAGAGACTGAGAGTGTAGGAAAGCAACATCTGGGCCCAAGCACATTTTATCGTACGATAATTGGCCTTACAAAGCAGTAGTAGCATGCCGTTTAAAGACACACTAACAGTGGAAAGGGATTTTCCATTGCTGCAAAGGAGGAACAAGCACAAAGCAAGTAAGTTGAGAGGACAGTTGGAGGTGTGAACCTGAAAGAAGCAGATCAACAGAGGATCAGTGTACAAGCTGAAGAAAATAAGGGTGGTCAGAAGGAAAGGTGGCAGGAAGTAGCACAGGCAGGGGCTCGGGATTTAAGATGGCAAGAGAGGTGATAAAGGTGTGACAGAAATAGAAAAGCAGCTGTGGAGACAAAAAACTATCTGAAAACAGAGGCAGTAGAATGTAAGGTTGGTTGAGGGATACATTTCAGAACAAATGAAGCTGGAATAGGTATAGAAGGGCAGTTAGAACAAAAAACAAAGCAAAGAAGGGAAAAAATAGATGCCAAGAAAGAAAATAAGGAACTACTGTAAAAACAAGCAGTGTCTTGATGACTGTGGTGGGCTATTCTTGGCAGATTGTAGCAGTAGGCGGCAACCTGATATAAATCAGGGTTGGTAAGAGCGCTTGACAGGTAATGTGATGCAGATGGATGCTGAGAAGGATGGGTGGGTCGGTGAATGGACGGAAGGCAAAAGTAGAAACAAGGAAGGAATTTAAAGAATTAGGACACCAAAACGTAGAGGCAACAGGCAACAGGATCCCAACAGATTTAGGAACAAAACACAAGATAGATGAAAGGGATTGTGAATGAATTTCATCAGGCCCCAGCTGTATTAGGTGCAAAACATTCACATACACATGTATGTGCTTGTGCTCAGATGCGTCTCCAGCCCTTATTGTCTTCTCACTTGTCCTCTCCCATTATAGAGCAAATGCTAAAAGCTAAAGTGCTTTCTGTGCATCCTCAATTTGATAATGGAGGCTATAAAAGGCCGCTTTTTGGACCTAGCACCACCTAACATGAAATTAGGAGTGTAGTGGGGAAGGAGAGGGGATGTGATTGTGGGTAATTACATTAGTGAACTCCTTAATCAGTTTTTGCTCTTTAACAGGCATCATATATCTGTCTGGGAACTGTGGCTTTGACCTTTGACCCCAATTCTATTGGTCGCTTTTAATCTGCAGTTGTGACCAAGAAGTATAATTTTATCCCATTGGTGTGGTCATTTGCTATAGAACATAACAAAGCTCCAAACAGGTTGAAGTACGCTCACTTTAATAAATTCACTGCAATGCAAGTCAGATCGTAAATGGCATTGTGCAGGGGTTGTGAGAGTTCTGATTTCATCCACAGTCAGCAAAGTTAGACAGAAGTTAATAACACAGTAGTGTTTGGTAATTTTGTGGCTTGGAATAACCTGGTTCACACTGAGGAGGATTTAGTGGCACAGCAGAACAGTCATCATACAGAGTTGTTTATGCCGTGAAGTAGCTTAAAAACACTATTGCTTTTCTACCTTTTGTAGCACTATTGCATGCATTTAAAAGTATTTTACAAGACAAATTTAGTACAACTTTTTAATCACTTTAGTAAAACTATAGGCAAGGTGCGGTATGATTTACACACAGGGCAAATTAATTGAAGCCTGGAGATATAATACTGCCAGTATTATCTCCTCAAATGACAATTCACAAATAGAATGGGAATGATAAACAATTGAAAAAGCTTCACGAAATACTGGAACCCAAAGAACTGCTAACAACAAAATATTGGTGCAGATTAGAATAGACCAGAGCAGGTAACGGTACAAATTCAGGTGGGAGCACAGCAGGCATGAGACCTCGTGGAATTGTTCAAGCACATTCTTCACAACAGACGTAATGCAGTTGTTATGAGATGTAAAGTTCATGGATGAAATGGAGATGCTTTTCCCTCGACTAGCATAAACAATCATGTTATATTTTAACGCAGCAGTAGACCAGAGTGCAAATGTGTAGCAAATATACTCTCCTATAGGGTTTATTCTTGTCATCTTGCATTGTAAGATTTAGCTTGAATTATGTACAAACTCTGTTTCACCCAAGTCAAACATTTACACAAAATAGGTGTATAGTACATACAAGCGCGCACACACAGTAAAGCTGAGTCATCTGACAGCCCTCTTCTGGTTTGAGCGTGTACATCTGCACAACTCACAGTGACATTTCAATAAACCTATCAACGACCTCCCTCCAACTATCTCCACCTATTCCATATATCAGCTGCATTGGTTTGCAATGCAATAACCCAGCACAGAGAGGCCGCCGCTCAGAATAAAACAGATTTATTGCATTGCCTTTTGTTTTCTGTTGTTCTTTTCCCTTTTCTTTTGAGCTGTACTATGCGTAAAGGTCATTTATTGCCTCATGAATGTTATACTGCATTTATACAGGTTTAGGAAATTGCACTTTCAAAAGAAGAATAAGTAAAAATCACCCCAGATGGCCTTACACCTTGAATTTTCAGTGCACATATGTGAGTGTGAGTGCATCTGTTTAGCCTGTGTATTTACAGCTCATGAACTCTGTGTCTGTTTATGCAGTGTTGTGCCTTACTGTTTTACTGTCTTTTGCTCTTGTCTCCCCAAATGCTATCATCTGTGGGTTTGGCTCTGCCAGTAGAAACATACATTCATATTTTAGCAGACTTTATATGCATTTGAACTGTATTAATTGATTAGTGTGCATGTGGGTGTGTTTTTCCATGTCTGGTTGTGTACACAGTTTGCTTTTTGCCCACTCCGTATACATTGAACTGTCTTAATTCTGAATTATTATTTATATTTTCCAAAGCCCGCTCCTTTCTCTCTTCACAACAGGATTAAGTCGCTTTTTGTCAATACCCACTCGTTCACGTTTTAATTTAGAGAGGATTTATGAAATTATATTTCTTCTCCTCACTGGCTGGACTGTTTGAACAAACTAGATTGTAGAGACACTGCTAATAAAACCAAAGTATATGAAGTGATTTTGCGGCTTTCCTTCCCACAAGAACTTGGCAGTTGAATAAGTGTTTAAACTAATTTTCCTTTAAGGCTTTTGACAACTTTGGTCAATAATGTAATCAATAACACCCAGTCAGAAGACATAGTAGAACAAAGTGATTGGATGACAATTTGATTGTGATGCTGTTTCTGTCTGTTCACTGGATTTGCTTGAGAAAATGGATACAAATAATATGAATGTACAATCAGGGATTTGAATGTATTTTCTGTTTATACATATGCTTAAGCATGTTTCTTGTCTTCTGTGTCCCCTAACATACATTTCCTCAACATTGTGGCAACCTCTTGTCTTTTGGGCTCCTTTTAAAGATTTTTGTTTCCACAGAAGGAGGATTATTTAGGTAGAGAGCAGGCGGTGACTGCTCATTCACATCCATAAAATCTGTGTTTTGTATTAGCACATTGTGTCTTGATTTTGTCTCCAGTTTGGCAGACAACCAGAGCCTACTTGACCTCTTTCTGTGCTTCTTTAACCAAGAATAAGAAGTGTATGCACCCTTCAGGAACATACACTATGCTCAATTGAGTTAGCGTAGTAATGGACCAGATATAATGTTTTGTGGCTTCATTTAATATTTAACAAATGGGTCGCTTCTGACTGAATTTCAGAAGAGGAAAGTCAGTGATACAGTGGCAATTGTGTGCCTTTTTAAAATCGCTTAACTTAAAACTTTTGTCCTGCATTGCGAAGATGCTACCTGTGCATTTGTGTGCGGCTGTCTTTGTGTGAGAGGGTGTGTGTGTGTGCTCTCCCCACCTCTTGGGAGGAAGCACTCAGCAGTCCCACTCCGCTAAAAGTGCTGAGCATGAGGGATGGTGTCAGATGACAAATCTAAGGGACAAACTGCATCTAAAGCAGACATTCTTTATTGTCTGTCCTTCACCCCTCACACTCTCTCCTACCATCCTTCTCTCCATCTTCATCTCTCAAATCCCGCCATGTCGCTGTAATTTCTTGTGCATGCTGAAATGTATGGCACTTTTTTAGCGCACTGCTGTTCTATGTCTTTTCTCTTCTGTCCTTGTTTATTCATCCTTTTGCTTCTTCTCAGAGTAATAGAAAGACAGAAGCTATGTGATGCTGTGCATCAAAGAGATGAAGTGAGTCATCAACCCCCCATGATTACTGATGGAGCATTGCACTGTGGTTACCTCCACCATGAGCAACTCTCTCAGTGGGTGACAGCACTACAAAAGGATGCCACACACACACAAACACACACACACGTACACCACCATCCACATACTGTGCATGGGATTACACAAACATGCATGCAATATGAACCCACCTTTGGAACATGCTTGATGTTGTCACTGATGTAAACCTGAGAAGAAGAATTAGTGGAAAAAACATTTCAAACTATGAATAATGGTGAATGATCTGAGAACTTAAAGTAGACTGTAGTCAAGCTGAAGAAAAGACTTTACACTAAATAAGAATATTCTGACATAAACATACACAAACGATTTGGAAAAAACACTTTCTTAGTTTTTTCAGTTTCCTCAACCATGTGCTGCAGAGCCAAGTGTCAGCTCTAGCAAACTGCTCTGAGAACTTGGGAAAGAGATAAATTAAATTATTAAATAATATCAGGTTTGAATTAGAAATGAATTACACGAGTCAGTCATGTTCGTCTTTTGTTGCATTTCATTGCTCCCACATATTCTCATTCTAGCTCCTCGTCTATACCACTCTCCTCTGTCTCTTGCCTCCGTGCATCTCATCTGTGTACATAACCCTCCTGCTGTCATCCACTGCAGTTTTCCTCCCCTCTATTCTTATCTTTTTTATTAATCATTCTCTCCCTGTCGTTCTCCCTCCCTCCTCGCGTCAGTCCCTCCTAGCCTTCATTTTGCTCAGAGGGGGGCCAGAAGCCATGTTTCTACCTAATGATGCATTGCCAGGAGGAGACAAAATTTGACAGTTAGCAAACTCCTCTCCATTTCTTTCTGTAGTGTAGGTATAGATATAGGCAGGGATAGACTGGAGTCCCACTGTACTGAAACAAAGTTGAGCCAGCTACTTGATAGGACGTTTCAGTTCTCCAATCTGTCAAATTTTCTAATTTCAGATAAAATTAACTGACCTTATGGGATTTAAGTACAAATATAAATATATATATATACACACACTCATGTAAGCACACTTTCTCATGCATGTACCCATTAAGGACACATGCACATACAAAAACTCTTTTCACCATTTTATAGGAATAAGTTGCCAAGAGAGCAAGTTGGACACTTGCTGCACATTGAAAGATCAGAAAGAGATTAACTTTATTATGACTTCCTTTCTGTACTAAATGATTGTTTATAATGGTATATTTAGACATATAAGCAATTAGAGTGAACTTGCAGAAAATAATGCATTGTTCTCCGTTCCCTTTGCTTAAGTTCTTTTTTTTCAAACATAAGTTTGAAACTTACAAATTGGTAGAGTTAAACTGAGAAATAACCACCATTGCTTAATCAAATATGGTCTCTGAAAGATAAAGGCACCTGTATTGATTTGCTTCATTGATTTTGCTGTGGAAATTTCCTTTCATTTTGTAAACTGGTTGAAATTCTTTATGTGGTCTTTACTCAGTATGTCATGATACTGTCAGATGTAGAGATATTGTTGGTGTGTGGTGATTGGCAAACATATAAGAACAAGCTTATGTTTTTTATTAGTAAAGGTTCAATATCACTGGATATTCTTGTAAAAGTCTCAGGTTATGTAATTTGGAAACGTTCCATTGCAGGATCCCATATCTTCTTCTTCAAAGTTTTATAAATACCAAATTTAATTGCCAGGTATATAATATTCAGGCTTACTGTCATAGAGGTCTTGATATAGACAGACATGCTGTATATGACTTAATACATGCGATGAACTAGCACAAGACAAGACAGCAAGATAGCACATTATACAGTGCACATGGACAGTGAAAGAGGCCTGGTATAGATTAGCATTGTGATGTGTTAGTGTAATGTAGCACAAAATTCCATCTTCAGTCATCCATGCGTAAGGAAACAGACAGCAAGAAAGGTGCCAAATGGGAGTTTTGACACACAGAAATCCCCCCATTCAAAGTAAAAACTCCACCTGCTGCCAGGCAATAAACTACAACTGCCATCCATTGGATTCTGCAGGATGAACTGTAAGTCCAATTGAAAATCTCGATTTTTATTGCCTTGGATACCTGACAGTTTGGGATTTCACTGCCTGCCTCCATGTGAACGATATTTTTGAGCCCACAAAGAATTTCCACGTATCCTGCTAATAACTAGCGATATTAAAATTGGTCCAATATGAATCTCTACATCCATCACATTCACACTGAAAATTGGACTTTTTCTATCCCTGTTTCTTTTTATCTCCACATGTCTGGATTTGCATGTATTCACTTGTTGTTTAACTGTTTTTCTTTGCAGCACCAACATACAGCTGCAGAGGTGATCAAGGATAATAGCTTGTTTTATTTTAGTTATTTTTTTAACCTCTTATGATTGTTAACTGGGAAGCTTTTTTGTTTTCTCATCAAAGCAAAAAAAAAAAAAAAGATGCAGAGAGATTTTTTTTTTTAATGTGGCACAGTGAACTGATTTGGATTAAAGGAGGATAAATGAGCAGGAATAGAAGAACACATGCCAATAGTGGTTGCCTTATATTTCAAACTGTGATTGACTCAAACACATGCAAATACCCTCATTGATTTACAGACTAATTATATATTTATCCGCGAGGCTTTTATGCATATGTGTGCATGCATTTATGCATTTGTGATTGTGTGCCTTTAATTTGCATGCAGACTTTCCCAGCTTTAATTTTAGCTTAACTCAACCCCTTCACCACCACCACATTCACACCCCTCCCCCCACTCTTTACCCTGCTCTTTTTTTTGTGCTTCACCCTTTCCTCTCTCCTCACTTTTCTTCTCTCTCCCTCTCCCTCTTTCTCTTTCTAATGAGATGGCTACAGTGTTCTTTCACTCAGTGACAGCTTCTCTGTTGCCAATTAGTGGTGCAGTTGCCAGCTCAGAGATTACATCTCTGTTTGTGTGCACAACACACAAATGAGACAGTCCGCTCAAAGGCCAAAGATCTAGTCAACAAATGTAGTATATATGGCTGTATTGTGACTGTACTGTGATATAGGTGTGACTGTCACTGTGTGTGTGTCTGTCTGTGTGTGTGTGTGTGTGTGTGTGTGTGTGTGTGTGTGTGTATATATATATGTATATATATATATATATATATATATACATATATATATATATATATATATATATATATATATATGTATACAGTCATATTTTCTTGTGTAGCAGCAACAAGTACGTGTTTCTGGACGTCATTGTCTTTGCTTTAGCAGAGGTATTTCCGTACAGTTAACCAGCACTGCACAAATATGCTCAAAGAAGTAATCACAATTAATTTTGATCGATATTGAGATCAGGATTAGTCTGTTTATTATAATTAGTCACTGATTTTAGAGGCAACACAATGCACTTTCATTTTTGACAGAACATTGCTTTCATTGCACTATTGTGCTACATTCCTGCTAAAGTACAAGTCTGAGGTGCAATAAAGCTTAACTGAGTTTATTTTAAATGCATCTTCTAAAACTAGAATTGAAATTTGTACTCAAAACACCTCACTTTCTGAAATGTCTCATATGCAGGCTGTACAGGTACTGCAACTCAGACAGGTATGTACACAGAAATTAGCTAAGGTGTTCTGATTTTATATTCACCCAAGCTGAAACCAAGTGATTATATCTACATGGGATATTTTCTTAGAGTTTTCTGCAGATGGAGCACACATTTTAAGTGTCTGTCATAGCCAGTCATACTCATTCAACTATGTGAAGCCAAAATCATCATCTTTATTACATTTATTGGGCAGTGCCACAGGTTGCATATGTTTGTTGTTGCAACCAAATCTGCTTTTTCAGGGTTTCACTTCTGCTCATCAGAATACTCTTTGGGTCCTGTGGGGTGCAGGGTACGATCTCTATGAAGTGGGTTTGTTCAAGTGGATGTTACATGTAAAGGTAGTAAGGAAGTCTCTCATCCACCGTGATTATAGTGTTTACGTCAAAACATGAGAAAATGACAGAAGAGGAGATAGAAGTAGTTTTAAAAACATGGCTTGGGAAAAACTGTGTAATAGTCGATGTGCACACTGATCATGCTTGTTAAAATGGTTAAGTACACCTGAAAAAGACATGTCAGTAAGGCTTCAGAGACCAAGTAATGAGGAAATAGCAGTAATCCACACAAAAACTCAGTAATGGTTCCACTTGTGCCATGTGCTTACTGCTTTCACTCCCAGGATCAGCACCATGGACAGCAGCTGTAGTTCAGTCTGCTTTAAATGATCCAGTGTAACTTTTGCAGACTGTGAGCTAGACCTCTACATGTGTATATATATGTAAATTCCTTACAATCAGTGAAAAAAGAACAATTGTCAGACAGCCTTTTGTGCATCACTGGAGTTAGGTTACAATTCTGTAGCCACTGAAGTCTATTTGAGTAAGCATAATTGATTCAGTAACGACTCGGATCACTGCTCTGTGTCTGCTGAGGGTGTCTCCAAGCTCGAAACACACCTGTCACTGCCTGCTATTAAGTCCATTTAAGTTTGTTTAAAAACCATAACAAATCTCTCGATATGTTTAATTTGTTTGATTTAGAAATGTGCTGGGGCAGTAGCAGCCAGTTACAGATTTATGGGAGGCTGCTCACATGGTGGCAAATGGCAATCTGTTCAGTGTTGTGTCCTGGCAGAGAAATAATGCCTCTCATAGCAGTGAATCATCACAGCTTCTGATTCACTGAAAACAAGCAGTTAATCTGATTCTCCATTCAGTTTTATGAAACTACAAAACTGTATGATGGTGATATTGACACTGTGCAAGGATCACACTTTGAGATAAAAAAAGGCTTATTCCTATAGTGTATTTCATTTCAGAGACACTATTCGAACAAGAAAGACAAAAGTTGAAATTCCAACACCTCCAGACATACACACTTTAAAAAATACAGTTCCTACTGAAAGTATTCACCCCCTTGGAAATTTACCTTTTTATTGCGTTACAACTTTGAATCACGGTCAGTATAATAAGGTTATTATTATTATTATTTAAGAATTTACCACAAAAGACTCTTTTATTTCAAAATGAAAACCGACTTTGAAAAAGAAATTCCAGTTAATTAAAAATCCAAAATATAAAATGCTGTGAAATGTAGGAGCAGCACTAGAGTCTGTATCGCAAGCAGAGCAGCGCGCTGGAAGTGTTGATCAGCGCAGTGTGAGGCCTCAAATGTTAGTAAAATGTCCTGATGCAGGTGCAGCCAACTGATGCTAGAATTCGCACAATTAGTAAAATGTAGATCATATGAGTGCAGTGAATGTGTCTCAAATGATTGTCATATGAACACATCTGTAGCTGGAATGTTCAGTCACTGGTGAGTCAATACTCATGGCTACAAGTCAGGGGATGGATCCAAAAACATTTCCCGTTTAGTGAGTATCTCTTGGAATACAGTTAATTTCATCACTGAGAAAAGGAGGGAATGTGGTACATGGGTAAAACTTCCTAGAGCAGGCCAGCCTTGAAAACTGAGCGACTGTGCAGAAAAGAGACTTGTGAGAGTGGCCACCAAGACAACAATGAAGCTTCATTGTCTCAGTGTGAGCCTCTGAAGTTAACTGGAAGAGGAATATTTGGTCTGATGAGACCAAAGTTGAGCTTTTGGACCATCAGACTAGACACTATGTTTGACGGACGCCAAACACTGTGCATCAAATCAAATACAAAACATTAAGCATGGCGGTGGCAGCATCATGATGTAGTGATACTTCTCAGAGGCAGGCCCAAAAAGGCTTGTAGAAATAGAGAATAAAATGAACACAGCCAAATTTTGGGAAATACTTGGCAACCTGATGCAGTTTGGAAAAGAACTGTGACTTGGGAGAAGATTTGTTTTTTTAGCAAGACAATGACCCGAAGCATACAGCAGAGGCTACACAGAAATGGTTTATAAACAACAAGCTGAATGTTGTGGAGTGGCTGAGTCAGAGCCCAGACTTCAGTCCAACTGAAAATTTGTGGCTGGACTTGAAAAGAGCAACACTCACGATCCCTGTGTAACCTGACAGAGCTTGAGCTGTTCGGAAAAGAAGAATGTGGTGAAATTGCAGTGTCCAGATGTGCAAGGCTAATTTGTTTTGACATGCTCAATGCTGTAAATTCCACTAAAGGTACATCTATTAAGTGATTACTTTTACAGTTGCTTATTTTACATTTTATTTCATTTTTTTGTTAATTTCAAATTGCTTTGTAGAAATCTGTTTTAACTTTGACGTGATAGATGTATTTTTAGTAAATTCTTGACCACAAAAGGCAACTTAAATTGACCATGACTCAATGCTGAATTGCAATAAAAAGAGAAAACTTTTAAGGGGGCTGAATACTTTTATTGATACTGTACATGTGGATTGTCTACAAATTTGCCTTATTTTTAGTATTATTAGAAAATTGCCTAAATGATAATGTTACATTATGATCATCACATATTTTCATACAGCTTTACATGAAGTTGAATTGAAGCCTAATGATGAATGAGCTGTTCAAGATGAAGCAAATTCAGAAACTAACCATGGCCAGATCATGTAAGAAGGCTAGTTGACATTATTGTCATTGTCGAGGCAATGAGATGACCGGTCAAATGGAGCCTCAAGAGGATTAATGTTTGATATAAGTGACATTTTTGTTGACACAGAAGTGACCGCTCTTCACTTGATTGCTACCTCTAGATGAAAATGAGCACTTGACATTTTACTATGACAATCAGTCGCACTTGCAGCCATCATGTCATCTGCACATTAGTTGGGGAGTTGATGGGGAAGCCTTTAACCAAGCAAGGGAAGTTCACTGTAGGAACTTACTGTGTCTCTATCACACACACAGACAAGTTAAGTGCTCTTCTTCCTGCATCATGCTGGCTGTCTCTGTTTACATGTGGCATTGTGTCTCTGCTGATTCACTTCACACTAAATGAGCCACACACTTCTGCTTTGTTGGAATTGTGAATGCTTGATTTTAACGGTGTGAATGAACTCCAAATGAAGGAGCTGGCAGAAAAGCTTGTTAAGCCCTTTATCCATCATAGAAAACTGCGCCGAAGGGCCTGTCTGTGATTTTATCATTGTCACGCTTGTCGCTCCAGTTTAGGCTTTAGGACTTGCATACTGTATCTGTCATGCACACACAGCCACTCATGCTCAAGTGCTCACATGTACCTCCGCACACATTTACTGTACACATGCTCATGCGCACACGTGCACATCTGCGTGTGCATGTGAACATTACGCTGCAGAAGGAAAAACATAAATGCTTTCAATTCCTGACTGTCAATTTAGCCAGACTGCATAACACATAAAGACACACTTACCCACCTATTACATACATACACAAACACACTTGAAGCTTTTGTTCAGTGTTCAGTATCCAGTGACCTCTTCAATTTCTCCATTTCAACGTCAACAAGACTACATTGCTTAAGGATAGACTCACTATTCTAGTATTCCAGTAGAGTGGGTTGCAGTCTTTCACTGTGTGCGATCTAGTACATCTGTAGCTTCTTAAGAAACCTGAACACACACTAGGTCCAACATGTTTTGTTCCCTTTATGTGCTGATAAAAGGGTTGTCAATGCCTACAGCCTGTGTTTCTCTTTTTCAAGTCCTTTAACTGGAGAAGTGGTCAACTGCTGTCTCTTATACAAGAAAGAAGTGATTGTATAGAGCCTTCAACTTTATCGGCTGTAGCTGCACTTTTGTCTCCAACACTGCCTGTCAGCAGGTCTTTGTATACTTCATGCTTACTTGAAGTTTGAATGTTTATATATGTGTGTGTGTATATATATATATATATATATATATATATATATATATATAAAATTTTGGCTTCCCATCCTTTAAAGCTCATTTTAAAGACATCCTTTTTAAAGTCTTTTTTTGCATGCATGCTCGTGTGAGCATGTGTTTTGTTGGAGTAAGCACTTGCATCTGTCTGCTGCATATATCTGTTCAGGTCTGTGTGAGCATGCAAGGGTTTGCAAAGGTTTGCATGTGCGTGCACGGGCTAATCTATCAAAACAAGTGTTTGTGATTGCCAGTGGATGGATGACCTTTGGGGCCTCTCTGGAGTCCCCTGTCACATCATGAGGTGGAGATAGAGGACACAAGGGGAAAGAGCCGACAAAGAGGGCAGGGAAGGCTCTTGCTGGGTGAATAACTGCATTTTAAAAAAAATCCATTGTTGATGGAAGACTTTTGCTGAGCGTGCTTGCTCTTTTTCCGAATAACCCTGTTTCATATTCATGCACTTGAGCACAGTCTCACCTGGCAGCTGCCCAGTTCAGCCACAGTCTACTGCTATACTTTATATCAATGAGCTGCTCCAATGGAGCCAAAAGAGAGCAAGTGCCTTGCTCAAGGGCACAGTGCCAGCAAGTGTTGAGAGAACGCAGAATGTTTACACATTCACTTTACTTGCCCAGAATTTCCCAGCTGGTCTGAGAAATTCAAAATTGCAGCATTCTGGTCTTCAGCCACTTTTCTAATCTTTAGGCCACCACCGCCCATAGCAAAGTGAATAAATTGTCTCTTGAATGTCTAATGGAATATATCCATTTTACACACTTGAACGCTTTCAGTATGTTCTTTTCTGATTTCTTTTTTATGAATACATACTTACAGTGCCTAATTTAGCCTATTTCTCAGCTTAAAGAGTTCCAAAGAGCATGTGCTACAACGGTTATCTCAAATCAAAACACTCAGAAGAGAAGGACAAGAAATTACCAAGTCTTTCTGAGTGCTCATTTAAAATGCAGGCCAAAAATATGCAGTACATGAGCTCAACAAGACATCGGCCAGATTCAGTTTCTCTCCGCCAACATACACAGCAGTGCAGGTTCATCAGCGAATTTGTAAAACACTTTACCATTAGTACATCTCTGCATTGCCAGACAAGGTGATGTTGCCAATTAAGCATTCCCAAGTTTGCAGACAGCTTGTAGACACCTGCTTGCTGTGAGGGTATATGTGAGCACCCACCCACCCACCCACTGCATGCACACAGGCACAGAAAGCTGCAATGGCATTTAGGCAGTGACATTTTCCAAGTGACATTTTGTCTGCGGCCAAACCCGTACTCACTGAGCATGAACCCAATCATCCCATCTTCTACACTTGGAGCCAACAGTTAGACATGCATGTGAACTTGCACACATGTGGACATGCAGGTGATTGACTTTGATAAATCTTGTAAACAAGTAACTGACAGACTTTGTCAGTCTTAATCCTAATTTCCTTTCACTTGTAGGGCATCATTTCCTCTCTTTTAGCCCCATGTAAAAATAGCTTTTCTTTTGTCACTGTCTATTTATTTTGTTTTCTGTTGCATCTTCTCCAATACACAAATTCAATTACGTGGACAGAAACTAAAATGATAATGAAAAGAAACGTTTTGGCTAATCAGCCAAAGTAGAAAACAAGATTGAGGAAGACAAAACTGGCTTGAGTCCAAAGACTGTGACTGACTTACATTATTGAACATTATATCATTTTAAACAAACCTCATTAGACATTGTGAGATGATGGAAAATATCTGATTAACCAACTTGAAAAGAACAGATGAATTGACGCCATGCTGAAGGTAATAGTAAAAAAAGGGAAAAAAAATAGTTTAGGAATCAGAGTTTATTTTCTGTGGATTTTTCCAGTTGCAACTAAATGTCAAATATGCATTGTTCGCAAATGCTTCTGCACAGTTTCTGTTTGTATATATATGAGAGCTAAGCTTTGTCAAGGTTCTGAAAAAAAATCTTAAGGAAGAAAAAAAACAGTTACTTAAATCAATGAGGAGCCAAGCTGTGTAAGAAGAACCTGAAAGGAAAAAAAACGAAAGACAATTGATTTCTCCCCTTGAGTAACTTCCACCTACAGTGTATCGTTAGATAGTGAAGCTGACCAATTGAAAAAAGAAAAAAAAAGAGAAAAGAAACACACTTTGTGCCCGGTGACATTTATTGAGTCCACATAAAAATGCGGTCTAAATAAATGTCATAGAACTGGAACAAGCTGTGTCTTCATTTTTTAATCAATGTATATTACCACAGCATCAATCTATCAAGTGACACCAGCAAAAAGAAATCCTAATCATAAAACAGTTCTATAGATGGCAGGGAAAGCACAGTAATGCTGTTGTAGAGCACAGCTTAATTTCACATTGAGGCTGTATCGTTTTGTATAAAATACTGCAGTTTTCAGACTCTGGAGATTAAACATTTGCTGCTTTTCTCCAGTGCTGAGCAGTGTTGCATTTGTGTAGATTTGTGTATTGTGTATGCTAAGTGAAGGTGCATGTAAGGTATTTGATCGAGGTGCTGAAGGACGGTGTCTGTCCATGTCTTCTTGCCTTTTTGGGTATCATTAAAATCACCATTAAGCAGAGAGTAGAGTGAAAATGAGAAAAATGATGAATGAACAGTACAATGTGCACCCTGTAATGAATAACCTTCCTAATATAATGCACACTAAACTGACAATTCATCACCAGTTAAAACTTTAACACTGCATTTTGAGAAAGAGACAAAAAACGGCTGTCAGATAGTAGCTTCTGTTCAGCATGTGAAAACTAAACAACCTGTTACTCCTGATAGTCGGAGTCTGTGAGAAGACTCAGGAGAGAGATTCTTGATTGGTAGCATATTTAGACAGTCCACGTGTGCCAGATTTAGTTTCCCTCTCACTTCCACTTGTCTTTCCCCTCTGCACAAGCACAGACGTGGAAAAGTTTTGTGTGGATCAGTCTGAACTGCTCTGTTTGTTTCCAATTTACAGAACCAGGACTGGAAGATGTGGACTGAATTTTACAAAAACTGTGCTAGATTAAAAAAAACGACTTTACCTTAAACCATGATAGAAATTTACCATCATACACTCAACAAAAATATAAACGCAACACTTTTGTTTTTGCTCCCGTTTTTTATGAGATGAGCTTAAAGACCTAAAACTTTTTCCACATACACAATATCACCATTTCTCTCAAATATTGTTCACAAATCTGTCTAAATCTGTGATAGTGAGCACTTCTCCATTGCTGAGATGATCCATCCCACCTCACAGGTGTGCCATATCAAGATGCTGATTAGACACCATGATTAGTGCACAGGTGTGCCTTAGACTGCCCACAATAAAAGGCCACTCTGAAAGGTGCAGTTTTATTACACAGCACAATGCCACAGATGTGGTAAGATTTGAGGGAGCGTGCAATTGGCATGCTGGCAGCAGGAATGTCAACCAGAGCTGTTGCTTGTGTATTAAATGTTCATTTCTCTACCATAAGCCGTCTCCAAAGGCGTTTCGGAGAATTTGGCAGTACATCCAACCAGCCTCACAACCGCAGACCACATGTAACCACACCAGCCCAGGACCTCCACATCCAGCATGTTCACCTCCAAGATGGTCTGAGACCAGCCACTCGGACAGCTGCTGAAACAATCGGTTTGAATAACCAAAGAATTTCTGCACAAACTGTCAGAAACCGTCTCAGGGAAGCTCATCTGCATGCTCGTCGTCCTCATCGGGGTCTCGACCTGACTCCAGTTCGTCGTCGTAACCGACTTGAGTGGGCAAATGCTCACATTCGATGGCGTCTGGCACGTTGGAGAGGTGTTCTCTTCACGGATGAATCCCGGTTTACACTTTTCAGGGCAGATGGCAGACAGCGTGTGTGGCGTCGTGTGGGTGAGAGGTTTTCTGATGTCAGTGTTGTGGATGGAGTGGCCCATGGTGGCGGTGGGGTTATGGTATGGGCAGGCGTATGTTGTGGATGGAGAACACAGGTGCGTTTTATTGATGGCATTTTGAATGCACAGAGATACCGTGACGAGATCCTGAGGCCCATTGTTGTGTCATACATTCAAGAACATCACCTCATGCTGCAGCAGGATAATGCACGGCCCCATGTTACAAGGATCTGTACACAATTCTTGGAAGCTGAAAACGTCCCAGTTCTTGCATGGCATACTCACCGGACATGTCACCCACTGAGCATGTTTGGGATGCTCTGAATCGGCGTATATGACAGTGTGTACCAGTTCCCGCCAATATCCAGCAACTTCGCACAGCCATTGAAGAGGAGTGGACCCCCCCCACCCCCCCACTCCCCAATAAAACAAAACTGCACCTTTCAGAGTGGCCTTTTATTGTGGGCAGTTTAAGGCACACCTGTGCACTAATCATGGTGTCTAATCAGCATCTTGATATGGCACACCTGTGAGGTGGGATGGATTATCTCAGCAAAGGAGAAGTACTCACTATCACAGATTGTGAACAATATTTGAGAGAAATGGTGATATTGTGTATGTGGATAAAGTTTTAGATCTTTGAGTTCATCTCATAAAAGATGGGAGCAAAAACATAAGTGTATATTTTATTGAGTGTGTTTACACTCACTCAGTCACACATGCACTCAAGAACTGGGCACAATGAGCTTAAGAATGACATTAAACAAGGCTGCTGCACAGGTGATCTTTCAACAAACTACCTATTAGAAGTACATTTCCGCTTCTGCTGTGGTTTGACAGTGGTCATCTACGTGGAACAAAAAGCAGATCTTGAAAAAGATCATGATTTCTTTGTAAACAGCTGTTACACATGGGAGAATAATATTCAAGAGAATCAAAAACAAACCTTCAATATTGCAAGTGAAAGAGTCTTGCAAAGTGTGAGAAATTAACTGTTGGTAAAAATGATGTGGAAAGTGAAGAGGAAGCGTTGCATATGTATGAAAGCCCCACACAGCTTAGGTTAAACCTGACCTCGTGCTTTAAAGCACACAAACACTGACACTCTTTTAACATGCCTTGATTTCTGCAGTTATGCAATAGCAAATTCAAGTGCTGTTTTTAACATGGCCAAAATGTGCCTATGCTCAGATAAATATGGTGAGTAATTTAGTATTTCTATAGGATGAAAGTAAACAACATTTTTGGGTACCTACATCTGAAGAAACACACAACTCATAAGAACCCTTTTGAGCTTGCACATGTGTAGTCACTGGATTGTTTGTGTCTTTGATCTTCTGCCATGTAAATTAAAGAATTGGACTTGATCTTGAGTGTGTCAGTATCATCCTTCTGAATGAGGAGGATTCTGCTCTCCTTAACCGACTACACACATGCGCATCTTTTAGCGATACTATTTTCCTATCCTTCTGTCTCTAAAATGTGTCCAGTTGTTTTTTGTTTTTCAGTAGCAGTGTTTATTTTGTTAGAATCTTACATAACTTTGACAGGCCAATGCGATTCTATTACATGTCCTTAATTAAGACAGCGAGCCCTGTGTTGAATGTGCTAACCAGCCTGACATCTCACACTTTGCTTAAAATCCAAACCATTCTTGTCAGGCTACTCAAAGGACACGTGTCCAAACTCACAAACGTGCACACACACACATGAATAAAGAGACAGACACACTGGAACAAGGAAGAGAGGGTGTGACAGAGTGACAGCTAGGGGGAGAGTGAAGCCGGAGACTAAGAGAGAGATGATTTCATTTTGCCCAGTGAGCCCTTAAATAATTTAACGAGAGAGAGATCTGTCAGAGTGTGCTGTGTTTGTGCGTTGAATATTTATAATGCATATAAAACTGTTATGGGCCAGCTGTTGGCAGTCAGACATCTCAGGTCTGTGTGTTTTTTTTTGTTTTTAGGGGATGTTAAAATATGACATCCAAACACATACAGTTGCTTCCTCCGGTCCACACTTGTTGACTCTTTCAGCATCTTGACCGGGGTTTGGATGATATTTTCAGTTTTTCATCTAGTGACAAACCATCAGCCCAGACGTAGCCTCATGAATAGCTTATTTCCAACTGTTTAGTCATGTGGCTCTTTGATTCAGCTGTCTTTGAAGCTGTTTTCCTGATTTCCTCTTTGCCTGGACCAGAGATATTTTAATACTGGGCTCATATTTATCAAACAACTCTGAATCACTCCGAGGACTTGCAATGAAAATTTGAGTAGAACTAAAAATACTTCAGATTAAGTACAGAGCATATGAGGTGTTTGTGAAGTTTTCTCCACCACTTTGAGCAAAGGTCAGAGGTGTTTCTTTGTAAAGGAATGATGTCGGTGTTTTACAACGCTTCCAAACTTCCAGTGGAATTAATAATGATGTCATGTTTTTCCTTATTACTTACACTCATTCAAAAGATGCATCTCCAAACATTTACATAATTTGAGACCGAAAAAAACTACATAAAACACAAAAAAACTGGCGAAGTTATAAGCTACTTACAGATAAGCAGAGGACGAAACAATTTTTTTGCCAAAACTTGCTGTCAAACTGCCTTCTTAGTAAAAGGTGCTGCCAGTATAATGAGTCACAATATTCAGATGGTAATTATTGGCTCCAAAGCTGTCCACACCAGACACAATTTATAAATGAGCATCAGAAATTAAACAAAAGGAAACTCAGCCTTCCCTGAATGTGACAAAGAACCCTTTTAAATGGCACTGTGTATAGTTAAATGTGATCTCTAGGGCTGTTTTCTGAAGCAATTAAGAAAAACCCACCCCAAAACAGAATTCACAGGGATTTCCTTTGTTATTTGAGACAAGTCAGTATTTGTATACATTACTGACTCCTTCCCCTTAAAACAGACAGCAGACCTTATCAGCTTGAAAACCCCAGTCACCCCATTAACAGCAAAACTACTTGTGAAGCATCTAGAGAATGTGTTTTAGCTATGACATTGAAAAGCACTTCATTTGTTCATATCGCTGCTGGTTTTACTGTCTTTCTTGAGTAAAAGTGGCTTTATCCATAAAGTAAAACTTGTGTTATTGCCGGTGGAATAGTTTTAGCACGTCTGTCTTAATATCATTCGGTCTGCCCTCACCGTTCCCTGTGTTTGTGAGACATTATCGCTCATTCCCAATGAGTTCAACTGCTAAAATTGCAGGAATAAGATGGCAGTTTGGTCTCAGAGAGGGATGTTTGTTGAATTTACTGGGCTGCTTTTTAACTCTTCAGGTAGCATATGATTCCTTATATTAGTGAAGGTTCTTAAAATTACGCATTCCCAGGATTTCCGTGCACGTCACATTCAGGTATGCAATTGTAGCTGTTCAAACAGAAATGTCTCATATTCTTCTGAGAATTAACGACAATTTGGAGCATACAGCAGTCGTCGCTTATTTTAAGCAGATGTCATGGGAGACATTAGTGGAAATACTCAACATTTTTTAACTTTAAGTTTCTTTTTAAAAATAAATTGATTGATCTAATAGAATTTATTTTTGTGACGTTCATAGCAAACGATTTATTCTTTACTTGCTTCCACTAGATTAGATTAAATTGACTATTTTGTGTTATTTCCCATCTTCTCTTTTTACTATTAACTTTTCATTAGTATCATTCACAGTTGTTGAAGTAGAAGTTGTGCTTTTATTTTTCTGCCTTTCTGTTGATGAGCTATTATGCCTTCAAGGGAAGTTCTTCCTATTATCAGCACTGATGTGCCATCCGTTGCATTGCTTTCATATCCATAATCACATTAAAGAGCACCCCTTAGGTATTGCTGCTAATGTAAATTGAATTTTGTTTGACACGGGCTGATAGAGAAAAGGCCAGTCATCACAGCACTAGGAAGGAGTAGCGTCTCTAGTGTACAACAATGATGAATCATGTGTTATGGAAAAGGATAGGTGTTAATGTGCAAAGTCGATGCACAATGAAGCCACACTGAGCTGTGCAATTTTCTTTTGGTCTAGTATCACCAATGTTTGCCAGATGGCTGGAGCACCTGCATACACACCTACACACAGATGTGCACACATGGACAGCGAGGCACACACACGTCCATCCTTGTTCTTCTCTCTATATGAAGACTGACATTCTTTCTTTTTATCCCAGAAGTTAATAGAAACAGTACGGAATAATTTATACTTATTACAATTTGAATATTTTTTTGGTAAATCAAATTAAACTGTAAAACAATCCCCCAAACTGTCCATTATGTTTATCTCTCATTTCTACTGCCCTCTTGTTTGAACCTCTTTGTGCACATACACGGTTTTCTACTACATCCTGGAATAATATTATGGATATGATCATTTTCTGTTTTGTCTCCGAGTGAAGTAAAGTGTTTTTGCAGCGTTGTCGTGGTCCCAGATCTCTTTGCTGAGTACAGTGTATCACAATACTCAGTCAATTGGAAGCTCTTCAAAAAGATAATCTGAGCGGCGATGAATGGGAATTACCCTTAAAGAAAATCCAACTCTGAGTGATCTAACACACACACACACACACACACACACACACACACACACAACAAACTTACTTCTTTACTTCAAAGCCTGCAACTTAAAACTTGGACCCACACTGACAGAAATATAAGAACATACAGACATGTATGCCCCATGGCAGGTAATAGTAAACCTCTTTGTAGAGAGTCAGATATATAATACCAACATTGTTTGAGAATAACTCTTAACACCATACTGCCAGTCTTTTGATCCGTTTTCTTGTCTTCTTTTCTTTTGCGCACACATGTACATTCAGAGGGAGTGGATCAGGTGTCCCTCCCCTGGCCGTCATCTCATGTAGCGTTCATCAGCAGAGACGTCTCCTCCGTCTTTCTTCCTCACGTCCTCTCTTTCCTCTCCTCCAGTCTTCCCTCCCTCCTCGGCACTCTTCTCTTGCCTTGTGGTGTTTCACGCTCATTAAAGTGACAGACAAGACAAGCAGAGGAAGGAGAGCGAGGCTGAAATGAATCCCAGCTATATTTGAACCATACCTTGACTACATGAACTGCAGATGTAAGTTTAGAGAGGAGGAACAGGGGTGATTGCTACTGCGTGAGGAATATTAATATGCATAGGAGTGGCAGAGGAGAAGAAAGTGACCTTTTTACCAGCTCCCATTCACACTTTCCTTTCCTACTCCTTCATTCCACTCATCTCATCAGTTTTTTTCCCCCTCCTCTTTGCTGATTGAGGACGGCGAGTAAAAGGATAAAAGAGAGAACTACTTCTCAACTAGAAGGTCATAGCTCTATTTGATTGCCTTTTGTCTCCCATCCAAAAACAGCACTGTTAATGTCTGCCCATAGGCCACTTTATAATGATTGGGCTCTATCTTGAGGCAATCACACACAGCGACTTTATGGCGGCAAGTGGGAAAATTTAGCTTAAAAGTGCAAAATAACGGTACTGCACTTCTGATTCCAAATAAAATCTATTGAGAATAGAAATTGAATTTACTATGATTTGAAGCTCATATTTCACATATACAGTACAAATGGAAATGACAAAGAGCCCTGAATAACATGTTGGCTAATATGGAAGAACACATTCTGAAAGCCCCTTAACAGAAATGCTACAGAGTCAATGTGGGGTCTAAAAGATGTTCACTCTTTATTTCGCTATTTTGTTTTCCTTCTTTGTGGTTCGGTTATGTATCTATTTGAAGAAAAGCTGGCACACAGGTTTTGCTATTGGATTGCGTGAAGCTCTCTGGATTCCTACAGGCGGATTTCATTTTCTCCCATCCTCCTTCACAAGGAGGTCAGATATCACCCCTGCATAGTGCCTCCAGAGCTATTAGAATTTAATGCTTTGGAGTGGAGTGGATTTTATATGAACATATGAATTCATGTATACAGGTGCAAGATTGTATCTGCACATGAATTTCTATATGCAATAAGGGCACCATGGGCAATATATATACAATCATTTTTGTGCTAAGGTAACACAGGATGTAAATGTGGGATCGGCTTTGCAAGCAAACCTGTGTTTCTTTCCTATTTTCTCCACTTTTCTGTGTGTTGGTTGTAATACAAAATTTGAAAGGCCACTAAGCTGAAGCATCGATTTGTTATGCATCTATCAGTTAGCGGTGATTGCCCAATAAATGTCCTTAAAAGTGAAGCTGAAAGTGGGACAGACAAGTAAATATTGCTCACATAGAATCTCAAAATCTGGTCGTCTCTCTCTCCAGGTATAAGTAAACTGTTTTCTCTGTCCAAGGTTGACTTTGGCACCTGGGGAGCACCGCGAAACATTGTCAGACCAAACCAATGGGAAAAAGCAAAGTCAAATAGTGCCAGCGTGTTCCCAAAACTGTCCCAGAGGTTTTTTTTTTCTCTGACCTTACAGTAACCTGAAAGAAACTTGTTTGAAACAGAGTTTGTGTAGTGACTTTCACTGTTCATTCAGAGACGTTTACCCCTGGAAAAATGTGTTTTGTGCATACATTATTATAAGGAGTAAAAATTCTGCAGAGATATCACATAGTTTGCAGTGCTGTTCTGTCACAAATATTATCAGCATCCACACGGAAACACTACACCCTGACACAATATACATTCTCTCACTCCAGAATTCTCATGACTTGCCCTCAGCCCTCCAGCATCACTTTTTTTTTGTATGAGAGCAAGTGATAACTACATAGGTAGACAACTTTGCGACAGCAGGTCAGGTATGTGAAAGGCCAGTGACTGTGTGTGGGAGGAGTCGGGACCTAATTTATAAAGCCGGGAGGGTGGATGTGGTTCGACAGTTGCCATAGAGACCTTTTGTGGCTGACGGTTGCTGCTTTGTGTCTTCTGTTTATTTCCGAAAAAGAGCCGGAGACGCACAACACATGTACAGCATTGTGGAATGCTACATCTTGTGCATTTTAACATAAATCCTCCGACGGAGTGCAACCTGAAATTCCCAGCTCATTACTTCTGGATTTGTTGAGCTGTGGTCCATGCTCGTATCAAGGTAATCTATCCTCCATGCAAAACAGAGTGTTTGGTAATTAGCTTACTACTTATGGAATCTGCAGAGCATCAGGGGTTTTCAACACACCTGCACAACAATGGAAATTGCTGGTAAGGCAAATCTCACCTTTTGATTTGAATATTGATAAGATCACATAGTGAAGTTTATGGTGATCCTAGCTGTGCAGTGGTCCTGCATCAGCATTATTGACTATTGTAAGGAGAATGATGCTCAGGTAACATTTTAAAGCGTGGTAGACATGATCAGTTTTCTTCATCAAAGAGACAGCTTACTTATCTTGTAATGCATAGCAACGAAAAACTGTAGCACTTGACGTTAAATTCACTGCATCATGTTGAAGATATTGTCCAAATACCAAGACCTTTTACAGTTTTGTGGCGCAGATATCTTTAAGACATGCCTTTTCTGCCTTCATGTGTTTTAATATTTCCTAAAAGTCAACCTCGCCTTCTCTTACAGTTCATCTATATGTGCCAAATTGAATTTCTTGCAGATGCTTCATTTTATTCTAGTTCCATTTACATTATGTGAGCATGACTTACGCTCTTGCAGAAAATGCCCAGTTTGCTTCGGCTATTGTTATTTTTTCATCATTAACTGGAATGTTACTTTCCTTCCATCTGTAGATTTTATGCTTATGTCAGGTTGAATTTACTGCACATCATGATTTTTGCATTTTTGGCTGATGAGCGAGAAAGCTTTTATTGAGTCAAATGTTATTGAGCTGGCAGATGTGCGCTGTGCTAAAAACATAATTCAACTAAATAAATTATTCTGAAAAACATTAGAGACTTTTTGATGTTAAGTTTCTGATCTTTTTTTAAGACTTCTTAAGTGTAGTAATTACGGCAGTCTCAGAATTTTTGTGTGTCTGACCGTACAATGTTTTGCAGCAGCTTGTTGGTATCTAAATTTAATCATGCTCACAACACAGTTGTGTATAATTTTATTTACGACAAACTACAAAAAAGCAAGGCGCAGGTCTCCAAATCACATAAATCAAAGGGTTTTTTTTGCATCTAGCAAAAATACCTCTAGAGGATCTTTTAGCATTAATAATTATACCTCAAACACTGAAAGTGCAGCTCAGAACCCCTGCTGTTTTTCTATTAATTATAATAGCTTCATGTGTGCCTTGTATTTTCAGCTAATCAGAACACACAGCGGCACATATTTGGACAAATCAGTTAAACTCACTCGTCAGGTAGAAATACTTACATGTCCTCTGGCAAAGACACAAATGTGAAAGTCTCTCTCAGCGGTATTTTATCCTTAAAAGCATCATTAGTCATGACATATCAATAACATGCCAGTTCCTGAGGAAACGGATCTGAATGAATAAAACCTGTTACAATGGGTTGTGCATAATTTGATATATTTCACTCTGATATTTTGCCCTTCCTGGTTTATCATCTGTTTTAGTATAGGTACCTTAGAAGGTATTTAAGATACTTTAGCATTGAGGCATTATATATCATCAATTAGCATAATGCCACTAAAGGTGCAGGGATTTGCATTTTTACACTTTGAGGATTTAAACCAGTTGCATCTGTGGCACGCAAGGTGACAAGGAAGGCTGCTGTGGGGAGCGGAGCAGAGCTTTGATGCGAAGCACCCTGCTGTAAAACAAAGCTGTAATTTAGAATTACGGGTCCAGAGGGTTTAATAGACCCTGCTCAAATTCCCAGCGTTACCTCGCTTTGCAAATCACAGGGATGGCTGAACCTGCTGCTTTGTTGTGCTGGATTTATATCGTTGCAGTTTGGAAAATCCAGAGAGGGGTTGCTGATAGGAAGTACGGAGATGGACAGAGAAAAGCCTGGAGAAGCTGAGTGAATGGAGAGAAAACAGAGAAAACTGTGAATGAGAAGGGGTCTCATGGCATAAGATATTCTTAATAACACTTTCAGTTATGAGGAGCGTACCAACGGGATTAATATTCCATTTAATAATAATTCTTCACAGATGACGGAAGTTCCTACTATGAGTGCAGTGAACTACTTCTACTGGTACTACATACAATGCATGTGTCTGGGGGTTGCTATTGGCACTTGGGTGAAACTGTGTGCATGTGTTGGAGTGGAAGAATCAGGAGCAAAAAGAGAAAAGAGGGAGAATGTCCCTATGTGTAGGAGAAGAAGACAGGGAAAGAGAGTGTATATTCATGTGTAAGCCTTTGCATGCATGAAAAACGGTTGAGGGAGAGAGAGGGAGATGAATTGCATTGTGCTCTGTAGTGTTGGGGAGGAGACAGGATTGAGGTTGGAGACTTGTGATAGCGGCTGGGGATCAACTTATTCAGAGCTTCAAATAGCTTGCAGAAAACCAGTCGAACCAGCATACGCTCTCTGTACGTCTCGCTCCCTAGCTCTTTTTCTTGATCTTGCACACATGCGCCCAGTCATCATACCAAATATCTTCAGTGGGGTGGTGTTCAGTGCACTATTGATCCACTTCCAGGTGGCTGTGATTAACTTGAATGCAAACAAACAAACACACACATGCATGCACATACTTGTACATTGTGGTTTCTGCTTTGAAATCTCATTTGTCTGAATCGCAGCCAGTAAGCAACTTAAATAGTTAATGCATCAGCACGCATGGATGCACAACCAGGTACATTCATGTGTTATCAGCCTTCCCCAGGTTCTACCAGCCCTAAAACAATGAGCTATATGTGTGTAACCTGACAGAAACATGCAACCTGCCAGGTTTCAGCCACACATACAGTAAAGTTTTGCAGTGCATATGAAAAAGTAATGTGTGCACAGTGTGTCTGCCCAGATGAAGTCCATTGTGAATAATATGCCTGTAAATTAACCACTCTAAAATTTTCACAGCAGTGGTTGTTGGATTGTGAGATAAACAGAGTTATACCATTTGCATCACAAGTAATGTGAGTAGTATAAAGACCTGAAATAGATTTCTCATGATACAACTACAGAATTAAAGAATTCAGCCAGTAAAGCATTAATATCTACCCAATGGAGGAAAAAAAAAGTGCTTTTGTTTTAATTTTTGTCTTTTTAAGATTGTACCGCTTTTCAAATGGGAACATTGTCGAACCAAACAGGAAAAGAACTCATCTGGGGATAGAGAACATGTTTCATGAAGGGATTCCACAAATATCTTCGTTAGACAGAATCATACTTTGTAACCCAGTTTCAGTACTCCTCTTCAACTTCTCCAGTGACAACCCTCAAGCACCACACAGTGGATTGGATTAAAGGGCTTTTAGGCTCACATATTTAGAACGCTTTCAACCAATCACCGCCTAACACCTTTTCTCACCTGTCAATCATATCTGTGTTAATGATGGCACTTCATTTTAACTGCTGCGCAGCTGTCTTCCAGCCCTAAGGTGTTTCCAGGACTTGAAACTGACAATGCCTCACTTTTCCTACGACAGTTTTATTATTCACACAGAAATACTGTCATGATTCTGCTAGCTGGCTCTCAGTTCTAAACTTTCATACCACTGAGGTTCTCAGCTGAACTGCAGTTTTCTCTCTGACCCTGTCTCTTTTCCTGTGTAACACACTGTGTTTTTCTCCGTCTCTTCAGGAGCTTCAGTTTGAACGTCTGACCAGAGAACTGGAGGCTGAACGTCAGATTGTTGCCACCCAGCTGGAGAGATGCAAGTTGGGATCAGAGGCAGGCAGCATGAGCAGCATCAGGTAACATTGAAGCCCTGTGTTTGTGTGTTGGCGTGAATGCGTGTAAGCAGGTTTTTTCTGTACTGTGGGACCTCAATATGCATTAACAAGTACATTTTGTGGGCTTGTCATTTTTATGGGGACAAAACAGAACAATTCCTAAATAATGCAAAAAAAAAAAAGTAATATTAAGGTGTTTTTTATTGTTAGGGTAAAGTTAGGTTTAGATAACGGTTGCGGTTAGGTAACCTGGCAATAGCCAGATTAATAATTGTGTAGTACTTGGTAGTACTCCACAATATCAATCTGGGACCGCTCCATGTAAATCTGTTCGGAGGAAAGAGGCACGGATTGGACAATGCAACAGTATGTCCCGCCTCTGACAGGTTTGTTTTTAGCCAATCGCGGCATCTTCACAACGAGTGGAGCCAATTGGTAGATTAAACTCTTACCAAAACCTGTTGGTAAAAAAGCACAAACATCTTTACCATCCAGAAATGCGCAAAGAGCCTCTCGTTGTTCTTCCTTCAAAGAAGCGATACGAGATTCGGCTAAAACTGACTTAATAGCAGCATCTATACGATCGTTGTCCTCCGTTGCCATGTTTGTTTTGATCTACTGGCGCTTGGTGTCGTCCAGAGTGCTGTCGTCTTCACACCCGGATATCCCGCCCCACACACGAATACAGCTGCGTGATTGGCCCATGCCAACTTGGCTCTGTACGAACAGTGAAAGCGGGAGCGGTACAAGATGCTTTCTTGAGAGATTTGTGAACTCACAAATATCGCGAGAAATCAACTTGCTGGCAAGGTTAGCGGTTAGGCAGCCAGTAGATAATGTTAGCCTAAGCATACTCTATGTAAGTCAATGTATTGTCTTCTAAAGTCATAGAAAAATTACTCTGTGTGTGTCCCCATAAATTGCATGTGTGTTTGTTGGAGTTTGGTGGTCTTTTTTTTCACTGATGTTTTCAAATATACAGACTTGTTGTGTGCACATAAGTATGCATCTTTAGGTCAGTATTCATGTGAGTGTGTTATAAGATAACATAAAACGTGTTAATCCATTTGAAAATTGTTGTAAAGCATTTGAAAGCAAAGGATAGTTTAGATGGTTCAACTTCCAGGATATGGACCCAGTGTATGTGTAGACCTCTATCATGAACACACTAACTTGCTGATATTGACTGCAACATTGTATAGCTTCACCTTGCGCATATACACATTAATACATATCAAGGCTCTTTTTTTCCCATCACTTTGTAATGTGATGCTACTGGAAAAGGTCAGTGGTGCTTCTGCTGTGTGGTGCTTTGACAAAACACTGATGTTGCCGCCAAAATGACACGCACAATGTCCTCACACAAATGTCAACACATTCATGAAGTTGCATGTGACAATTTATTTTGTATATACCCTATAGGTAGATGCATGATATGGTATAACAGTGTAACGGTATCAGAGACAACTGTGCACCTTGTCACATACTGCGCTCTCACAAACACACTTTGACAGTCCTGAAGGCTTGATAGCGCAAATACTTTGACACAACCCTTGGCAATGTTGCAAAAGGTGTGACAGTACACATCTTCTGCAGCACGCACATACGCACGGGCGCACACATGCACACGCACACATATAAACACATATAACTTCCTGGAACGTTTTTCACATATTATCAAGCGTTTGACGCACAACTACAAAACCCTTTAAAACACTACTTCAATTATACACCCCCTGTCAAAAGTTGGGACACTTTCTCATTCAAATAAATTAGAACTTGTCTCAAAGCTTTTGACAGAGGGTGTACGTCTGACCTTTGTGTATGAGGGGCCGTACAAGACTTAATTCATTCTCGTCCTCTCACACACATATATTTTCTCTCATACTCGCATACATTCTCCTGTCACACACATACATTCTTCTGTCACATACATATATTTTAATTTTCATGCACACACACATTCTACTTTCACATACATATATTGTCACACTTGCACGTACACACATTGTATATGTACAAAGAAAATATATGCATGTAAGAGGAGAATGTATGTATGTAAGAGGAGAAGGTATGTATGTAAGAGGAGAATGTATGTGTGTGAGAGGAGAATGTATGTGTGTGAGAGGAGAATGTATGTACGTGCGAGAGAGAATAGTGGAAAAGGAAGTAAGTATAGTGGAAAAGGAAGTCCATCGTTTTTTGCGCTGTGATTGGCTGAAAAGCTCAAGTGGGCGGTGATGTTCAGGTAACGGTTACCATGGCAGGTGGAGAGGAGTCCCGAGTGCTTCAGCAAGCCATTGGGGTTTTAAGAAACATTTTGTCATCCCCAGAAACGGTCACATATTATCGTCATTGCTTGAGCAGCAGGCGACAGGTTTATCTGCACCAAACTTTACTCACAGCACTGTGGAAAGTGAGATGAGACAACTTTTCAGACCTGCAAACTTCCAAGTCGCTGCAGCAGGACAAGCAGCTAACGCTAACGCTACACAAGGCCGAACTGGAGGATTACGTGTTGTAGAATTTTCACACTCCCCAGAAAAATATGACTCCCCCTTCGCGTGAACGCACGCGACTTACGTTTCACTCTGTGGCCACTTGACGGGTTTTCTGTTGTACGTTTACTGTTTATGCTGTTGTTTTCGGGTTAAATGTGATTAAGTACCGAACTTCAGACATGTTTTCCTGTTAAATATGATTAGGTGACATGTTTCTCCTCCTCTTCTCATCCGTATGTGCGCACCCTAAATGGCATCGGGGGAGATCCTACGCTACTCTCAGCTTCACTCCTATGAGGACATCAGGATAGGACAGGGTGTAATCGCCAAATATCGTTCATATTCCATCAGTGTTCTACACGTGTCAATAAAATAAATGTTCACCGAGAAAGCTTTATATCTCTATTTAAAATCAGACTCCCCTAAGAATGTAAGATTTGGCATCAAAATATGTCTGGTATTTATGTATAAAGTCTTTAATATAAGTATAGTTTTTAAGTATAAAGTCATTTGTTATTGTTGTTATTTTTATTGGGCCAGTGAACAATATAATAGAATTGAAATTCTTTATTTATCCCACACCTGGGAAATTATTTGCTACAACAGCTAAAACACCAAATCACAACATCCATCCATCCATCCTCTATACACCGCTTTATCCTCATTAGGGTCGCGGGGGACGCTGGAGCCTATCCCAGCTGACTCGGGCGAAGGCAGGGGACACCCTGGACAGGTCGCCAGTCTGTCGCAGGGCCACATATACAGACAAACAATCACACTCGCATTCACACCTACGGGCAATTTAGAGTAATCAATTTACCTCAGCATGTTTTTGGACTGTGGGAGGAAGCCCAAATCACAACAAGTTAAAAAAAACTAGTAAATTACAGTCTGTAAGAACAGAGTAATAAAATAGGGGGCTAAATGATCACAGTATGGCAGATTAAGAACAGAGAGACTATTTCAAAACTAGGACTTTAACAGAAATATGCAGGACAGGTTGAGTTAACTGTCCAGATTGTATGATATGAAATAAAATCTGGAGTCAGGTTTTGTTAAGTGATACAACAAAATCTGACTCCAGATTTTATTTCATATCATACAATCTGCACAGTTAACTCAACCTGCATATTTCTGTTAAAGTCCTAATGAGACTTTGATGAGTCCGGATGAGAAGAGGAGGAGAAACATGTCACCTAATCATATTTAACAGGAAAACATGTCTGAAGTTCGGAACTTAATCACATTTAACCCGAAAACAACAGCAAAAACAGTAAACGTACAACAGAAAACTCGTCAAGTGGCCACAGAGTGAAACGTAAGTCGCGTGCGTTCACGCGAAGGGGGAGTCATATTTTTCTGGGGAGTGTGAAAATTCTACAACACGTAATCCTCCAGTTCGGCCTTGTGTAGCGTTAGCGTTAGCTGCTTGTCCTGCTGCAGCGACTTGGAAGTTTGCAGGTCTGAAAAGTTGTCTCATCTCACTTTCCACAGTGCTGTGAGTAAAGTTTGGTGCAGATAAACCTGTAGCCTGCTGCTCAAGCAATGACGATAATATGTGACCGTTTCTGGGGATGACAAAATGTTTCTTAAAACCCCAATGGCTTGCTGAAGCACTCGGGACTCCTCTCCACCTGCCATGGTAACCGTTACCTGAACATCACCGCCCACTTGAGCTTTTCAGCCAATCACAGCGCAAAAAACGATGGACTTCCTTTTCCACTATACTTACTTCCTTTTCCACTATTCTCTCTCGCACGTACATACATTCTCCTCTCACACACCTACATTCTCCTCTTACATACATACATTCTTCTCTTTCATGCATATATTTTCTTTGTACATATACATATATGCCTATTTATTTAGGAGAATGTATGAATGTGAAAGGAGAATGTGTGTACATGCAAGTGTGACAACATATGCATGTGAGAGGAGAATGTATGTGTGTGCATGAGTGAAAATGTATGTATGTGAAAGTAGAATGTGTGTGTGCGTGAAAATTAAAATATATGTGTGTGAAAGAAGAATGCATGTGTGTGAAAGGAGAATGTATGTGTGTGAGAGGAGAATGTATGCATGTAAGAGAGTGAAAATATGTGTGTGAAAGGAGAATGTATGTGAGTATGAGAGAAAATATACGTGTGTGAGAGGACGAGAATGAATTAAGTCTTGTACGGCCCCTCATATTTGTGCTGCCAAAATCATCCATCCATCCATTCTCTATACACCACTTTATCCTCATTAGGTTCGCGGGGGGTGCTGGAGCCTATCCCAGCTGACTCGGGCGAAGGCAGGGGACACCCTGGACAGGTCGCCAGTCTGTCACAGGGCTACATATACAGACAAACAATCACACTCACATTCACACCTACGGGCAATTTAGAGTAACCAATTAACCTTAGCATATTTTTGGACTGTGGGAGGAAGCCGGAGTGCCTGGAGAAAACCCACACATGCACAGGGAGAACATGCAAACTCCATGCAGAAAGATCCCAGGCCCAGGCCGGGATTTGAACCGCGATCTTCTTGCTTCAAGGCGAAAGTGCTAACCGCTCCACCACTATGCAGCCCCTGCCAAAATCATTTTTAGTTAAATGAAAGCGAGTTCTTAAAAGAAAGAGGGGGTGGATATGAGGATGGAGGGTCAAATGGCAAAGAGAAGATGTACACTCTGTAACTTTCATGCAAATTTTTATTTTTATGCTCAGTATCTGTCCCTCTCTTTGAACTTAATGACTGCCCCTTCACATTCTCTTTCATTCAGGATGTGATTCCCTGTTAATAAAAATCCAGAATAACAGTAAAGTTTAATGCAAAGCTGTGATAAATTATTTACTCTTCCTGTGTTATGGGCGTGCCTGTTGTGTGTAGGTTTTTGTGTTTGCATGAACTTTGCTGTCAAGTCAAAGAGTCAGGTTCATATAAATTCAGAATCCCTCTGACTCCCCCAGGCAGCTTATTGCATAAGTACACAAACCTGAGGGGGGGAAAGGAAACAGTGTGTACCAGAAAAAGAAGACACTTTTGAACTTTCCGAAATTCATTCTGTTTGCTGCAGTTGAGACTCAGATGGGATTTTTGTTGAGGGAATGTAAAGGCTTCCTTTGTGGGTTTGTATTGAAGTTCCATTATTTGGTAGTATGCACTGACATTCATTTCAAAATATGTTAAGTGCCAGCATCAAAGAGTAAAATAGATTTGATTTTACTTTTTTTTTTTACCTTTACAGTACTTGGCTTAGTAAGATAACAAATACACCTACACCTATACTTGTTTACATTTGGGCTTACTGCTGCATCTTGGTGTTATTCTTAATCCTTACCCAAACTCCCACAATGGTCTGAAATTAGTATATCTACACATGTATTGGAATAACTAAAAATAGTATATATTTATGTTTTAGATATGTACTGTAAAAACTCTATTATATGAGACATGCGTTATTTAATATTTTAAAATTCACTAAAAAGTATGTTATTGTTTTGTTGTGATCTTGATGCGATGGTATTTTCTGTTTCAGATACACACAACATTTGCAAATTTCAGTGAAGCTCAAATGCCAATAATTTTTCATTATTCTAACTTAATTTGTTAGACTAGACTGTGATTGCAGTTCCTGGTGCAATCATTTCTCCTACGCATGAATCACATCTGTAAATGACTGCACTTGAGTAAATGTTACAGAGAGAATTAACATAATTTTAAATGTTTTTATTGTTAGAATAAATGGCAAAATGGGTCATTTATGTATTAGTTTTGGATTCTCAGCTGTAATGAAAATGAACTGTGATCCCAGAACCAAGGCATATTCCAAACTATACATTTTGTCTTTCTTATTGTAGATGCAAGTGTTATTAGTGAAACTAGGTGGCTTCTAAACAAACCAGAGAAAACTTAAAAGTCTAATGTTCAAGGCAGCATTGTCACTTATATTCCGCCTTCCATGTTTTGACAAATTTGCATTAATTTAAAGCTTCAATTCTTCTCTGATTTATTTGGGTACTAACTTGAAGGAAAAACAGCCCAATAATTTATCAATCACATGTATTATTCTTATGATTTTGGATGAGTCAGTCAATATGTTTGAATGATGCTGACAGGAAAGCAAAGAACCAAGCCTTGACAGAGTCTTGATATAGTCATATAGATGAGCTGTCTGGACCTGTCTGAATATTTTTCAGCAAGTTTTTACTTCTAGAAGGACTTAATCTCCCGCATAAGTCCAACACATGAATGTCTTTGTCTAAATTTTCTTTACTAGAGCCGCTCACAACATATGTTACAATTCTGCGAAAATGGTATTTTTTCCAACATTTACTATGGTTTTATTGTTTATGAATTTGTGCATCTGTCTGGGTACATTATGCTTGTGAGAATGTCTGCTTGTCAGTAGCAGACTGGCAACGAAAAGCAACCTGGGAATTTGCCCTCAAGCAGCCCCAATTTGACACACCAAATCTGAACTGACACGTTTGTCGATCAACAAATCCTTAATTTAATAATGAAATACACGCACGCACACACACACACACAC